>NC_068947.1:20916701-21196098 GCF_026419915.1 Harpia harpyja | reverse complement strand
CCCCGGCAGCCGAGCCCTCGTCGTAGTAATGGTCCCCCGGCAGCCGAGCCCTCGTCGTAGTAACAGTCCCTGGCAGACGAGCCCTCGTCGTAGTAATGGTCCCCGGCAGCCGAGCCCTCGTCGTAATAACAGTCCCCGGCAGCCGAGCCCTCGTCGTAGTAACGGTCCCCAGCAGACGAGCCCTCGTCGTAGTAACGGTCCCCGGCAGCCGAGCCCTCGTCGTAGTAATGGTCCCCGGCAGCCGATCCCTCGTCGTAGTAACGGTCCCCCCCGGCAGCCGAGCCCTCGTCGTAGTAATGGTCCCCGGCAGCCGAGCCCTCGTCGTAGTAACGGTCCCCGGCAGCCGAGCCCTCGTCGTAGTAACGGTCCCCCGGCAGCCGAGCCCTCGTCGTAGTAATGGTCCCCGGCAGCCGAGCCCTCGTCGTAGTAACGGTCCCCGGCAGACGAGCCCTCGTCGTAGTAATGGTCCCCGGCAGCCGAGCCCTCGTCGTAGTAATGGTCCCCCGGCAGCCGAGCCCTCGTCGTAGTAACGGTCCCCCGGCAGCCGAGCCCTCGTCGTAGTAATGGTCCCCGGCAGCCGAGCCCTCGTCGTAGTAATGGTCCCCGGCAGCCGAGCCCTCGTCGACAATTTTTTCTCCGGCAGCCGAGCCCTCGTCGTAGTAATGGTCCCCGGCAGCCGAGCCCTCGTCGACAATTTTTCTTCTCGGCAGCCGAGCCCTCGTTGTAGTAATGGTCCCCAGCAGCCGAGCCCTCGTCGACAATTGTTTCCCCGGCAGCCGAGCCCTCGTTGTAGTAATGGTCCCCGGCAGCCGAGCCCTCGTCGACAATTGTTTCCCCCGGCAGCCGAGCCCCTCGTCGTAGTAATGGTCCCCGGCAGCCGAGCCCTCGTCGTAGTAATGGTCCCCGGCAGCCGAGCCCTCGTCGACAACTGTTTCCCGGCAGCCGAGCCCTCGTCGTAGTAATGGTCCCCGGCAGACGAGCCCTCGTCGTAGTAATGGTCCCCGGCAGTCGAGCCCTCGTCGACAATTTTTTCCCCGGCAGCCGGAGCCCTCGTCGTAGTAATGGTCCCCGGCAGCCGAGCCCTCGTCATAGTAATGGTCCCCGGCAGCCGAGCCCTCGTGGACAATTGTTTCCCCGGCAGCCGAGCCCTCGTCGTAGTAATGGTCCCCGGCAGCCGAGCCCTCGTCGTAGTAACGGTCCCCGGCAGCCGAGCCCTCGTCGTAGTAATGGTCCCCGGCAGCCGAGCCCTCGTCGTAGTAACGGTCCCCGGCAGCCGAGCCCCTCGTCGTAGTAACGGTCCCCTGGCAGCCGAGCCCTCGTCGTAGTAATGGTCCCCGGCAGCCGAGCCCTCGTCGACAATTTTTTCTCCGGCAGCCGAGCCCTCGTCGTAGTAATGGTCCCCGGCAGCCGAGCCCTCGTCGACAATTGTTTCCCCGGCAGCCGAGCCCTCGTCGTAGTAATTGTCCCCCGGCAGCCGAGCCCTCGTCGACAATTGTGTCCCCGGCAGCCGAGCCCTCGTCGTAGTAATGGTCCCCAGCAGCCGAGCCCCTCGTCGTAGTAACGGTCCCTGGCAGCCGAGCCCTCGTCGTAGTAACGGTCCCCGGCAGCCGAGCCCTCGTCGTAGTAATGGTCCCCGGCAGCCGAGCCCTCGTCATAGTAATGGTCCCCAGCAGCCAAGCCCTCGTCGACAATTGTTTCCACGGCAGCCGAGCCCTCGTCGTAGTAATGGTCCCCGGCAGCCGAGCCCTCGTCGTAGTAACGGTCCCCGGCAGACGAGCCCTCGTCGTAGTAATGGTCCCTGGTAGCAAAGCCCTCGTCGTAGTAATGGTCCCCGGCAGCCGAGCCCTCGTCGTAGTAATGGTCCCCCGGCAGTCGACCCCTCGTCGACAATTTTTTCCCCGGCAGCCGAGCCCTCGTCGTAGTAATGCTCCCCGGCAGCCGAGCCCTCGTGGTAATAACGGTCCCCAGCAGCCGAGCCCTCATCGTAGTAACGGTCCCCGGCAGCCGAGCCCTCGTCGTAGTAATGGTCCCCGGCAGCCGAGCCCTCGTCGTAGTAACGGTCCCCGGCAGCCGAGCCCCTCGTCGTAGTAACGGTCCCCGGCAGCCGAGCCCTCGTCGTAGTAACGGTCCCCGGCAGCCGAGCCTCGTCGTAGTAATGGTCCCCGGCAGCCGAGCCCTCGTCGTAGTAACGGTCCCCGGCAGCCGAGCCCTCGTCGAGTAATGGTCCCCGGCAGCCGAGCCCTCGTCGTAGTAACGGTCCCCCGGCAGCCGAGCCCTCGTCGTAGTAATGGTCCCCGACAGCCGAGCCCTCGTCGTAGTAACGGTCCCCAGCAGCCGAGCCCTCGTCGTAGTAACGGTCCCCGGCAGCCGAGCCCTCGTCGAGTAATGGTCCCCCGGCAGCCGAGCCCTCGTCGTAGTAATGGTCCCCGGCAGCCGAGCCCTCGTCGTAGTAATGGTACCCGGCAGCCGAGCCCTCGTCGACAATTGTTTCCCCCGGCAGCCGAGCCCTCGTCGTAGTAATGGTCCCCGGCAGCCGAGCCCTCGTCGTAGTAATGGTCCCCGGCAGGCGAGCCCTCGTCGACAACTGTTTCCCCGGCAGCCGAGCCCTCGTCGTAGTAATGGTCCCCGGCAGACGAGCCCTCGTCGTAGTAATGGTCCCCGGCAGCCGAGCCCTCGTCGTAGTAATGGTCCCCGGCAGTCGAGCCCTCGTCGACAAATTTTTCCCCGGCAGCCGAGCCCTCGTCGTAGTAATGGTCCCCGGCAGCCGAGCCCTCGTCATAGTAATGGTCCCCGGCAGCCGAGCCCTCGTGGACAATTGTTTCCCCGGCAGCTGAGCCCTCGTCGTAGTAATGGTCCCCGGCAGCCGAGCCCTCGTCGTAGTAACGGTCCCCGGCAGACGACCCCTCGTCGTAGTAATGGTCCCCGGCAGCCGAGCCCTCGTCGTAGTAACGGTCCCCGGCAGCTGAGCCCTCGTCGTAGTAACGGTCCCAGGCAGCCGAGCCCTCGTCGTAGTAATGGTCCCCAGCAGCCGAGCCCTCGTCGTAGTAATGATCCCCGGCAGCCGAGCCCTCGTCGACAATTGTTTCCCCCGGCAGCCGAGCCCTCGTCGTAGTAATGGTCCCCGGCAGCCGAGCCCTCGTCGTAGTAATGGTCCCCGGCAGCCGAGCCCTCGTCGTAGTAACGGTCCCTGGCAGCCGAGCCCTCGTCGTAGTAATGGTCCCCCGGCAGCCGAGCCCTCGTCGACAATTTTTTCTCCGGCAGCCGAGCCCTCGTCGTAGTAATGGTCCCCGGCAGCCGAGCCCTCGTCGACAATTGTTTCCCCGGCAGCCGAGCCCTCGTCGTAGTAATGGTCCCCGGCAGCCGAGCCCTCGTCGACAATTGTGTCCCCGGCAGCCGAGCCCTCGTCGTAGTAATGGTCCCCAGCAGCCGAGCCCTCGTCGTAGTAACGGTCCCCGGCAGCCGAGCCCTCGTCGTAGTAACGGTCCCCGGCAGCCGAGCCCTCGTCGTAGTAATGGTCCCCGGCAGCCGAGCCCTCATCATAGTAATGGTCCCCGGCAGCCAAGCCCTCGTCGACAATTGTTTCCACGGCAGCCGAGCCCTCGTCGTAGTAATGGTCCCCGGCAGCCGAGCCCTCGTCGTAGTAACGGTCCCCGGCAGACGAGCCCTCGTCGTAGTAATGGTACCTGGTAGCAAAGCCCTCGTCGTAGTAATGGTCCCCGGCAGCCGAGCCTTCGTCGTAGTAACGGTCCCCGGCAGTCGAGCCCTCGTCGACAATTTTTTCCCCGGCAGCCGAGCCCTCGTCGTATTAATGCTCCCCCGGCAGCCGAGCCCTCGTGGTAATAACGGTCCCCAGCAGCCGAGCCCTCATCGTAGTAACGGTCCCCCGGCAGCCGAGCCCTCGTCGTAGTAATGGTCCCCAGCAGCCGAGCCCTCGTCGTAGTAACGGTCCCTGGCAGCCGAGCCCTCGTCGTAGTAACGGTCCCCGGCAGCCGAGCCCTCGTCGTAGTAATGGTCCCCGGCAGCCGAGCCCTCGTCATAGTAATGGTCCCCGGCAGCCAAGCCCTCGTCGACAATTGTTTCCACGGCAGCCGAGCCCTCGTCGTAGAAATGGTCCCCGGCAGCCGAGCCCTCGTCGTAGTAACAGTCCCCGGCAGACGAGCCCTCGTCGTAGTAATGGTCCCTGGTAGCAAAGCCCTCGTCGTAGTAATGGTCCCCGGCAGCCGAGCCCTCGTCGTAGTAATGGTCCCCGGCAGTCGAGCCCTCGTCGACAATTTTTTCCCCGGCAGCCGAGCCCTCGTCGTAGTAATGCTCCCCGGCAGCCGAGCCCTCGTGGTAATAACGGTCCCCAGCAGCCGAGCCCTCATCGTAGTAACGGTCCCCCCGGCAGCCGAGCCCTCGTCGTAGTAAAGGTCCCCGGCAGACGAGCCCTCGTCGTAGTAATGGTCCCCGGCAGCCGAGCCCTCGTCGTAGTAACGGTCCCCGGCAGCCGAGCCCTCGTCGTAGTAACGGTCCCCGGCATCCGAGCCCTCGTCGTAGTAACGGTCCCCGGCAGCCGAGCCCTCGTCGTAGTAACGGTCCCCGGCAGACGAGCCCTCGTCGTAGTAACGGTCCCCGGCAGCCGAGCCCTCGTCGTAGTAACGGTCCCCGGCAGCCGAGCCCTCGTCGTAGTAATGGTCCCCGGCAGCCGAGCCGTCGTCGTAGTAACGGTCCCCGGCAGCCGAGCCCTCGTCGTAGTAACGGTCCCCGGCAGCCGAGCCCTCGTCGTAGTAACGGTCCCCGGCAGCCGAGCCCTCGTCGAGTAATGGTCCCCGGCAGCCGAGCCCTCGTCGTAGTAACGGTCCCCCGGCAGCCGAGCCCTCGTCGTAGTAATGGTCCCCGGCAGCCGAGCCCTCGTCGTAGTAATGGTCCCCGACAGCCGAGCCCCTCGTCGTAGTAACGGTCCCCAGCAGCCGAGCCCTCGTCGTAGTAACGGTCCCCGGCAGCCGAGCCCTCGTCGAGTAATGGTCCCCCGGCAGCCGAGCCCTCGTCGTAGTAATGGTCCCCGGCAGCCGAGCCCTCGTCGTAGTAATGGTCCCCGGCAGCCGAGCCCTCGTCGACAATTGTTTCCCCCGGCAGCCGAGCCCTCGTCGTAGTAATGGTCCCCGGCAGCCGAGCCCTCGTCGTAGTAATGGTCCCCGGCAGGCGAGCCCTCGTCGACAACTGTTTCCTCCCCGGCAGCCGAGCCCTCGTCGTAGTAATGGTCCCCGGCAGACGAGCCCTCGTCGTAGTAATGGTCCCCCGGCAGCCGAGCCCTCGTCGTAGTAATGGTCCCCCGGCAGTCGAGCCCCTCGTCGACAAATTTTTTCCCCGGCAGCCGAGCCCTCGTCGTAGTAATGGTCCCCCGGCAGCCGAGCCCTCGTCATAGTAATGGTCCCCGGCAGCCGAGCCCTCGTGGACAATTGTTTCCCCGGCAGCTGAGCCCTCGTCGTAGTAATGGTCCCCGGCAGCCGAGCCCTCGTCGTAGTAACGGTCCCCGGCAGACGACCCCTCGTCGTAGTAATGGTCCCCGGCAGCCGAGCCCTCGTCGTAGTAACGGTCCCCCGGCAGCTGAGCCCTCGTCGTAGTAACGGTCCCAGGCAGCCGAGCCCTCGTCGTAGTAATGGTCCCCAGCAGCCGAGCCCTCGTCGTAGTAATGATCCCCGGCAGCCGAGCCCTCGTCGACAATTGTTTCCCCGGCAGCCGAGCCCTCGTCGTAGTAACGGTCCCCGGCAGCCGAGCCCTCGTCGTAGTAATGGTCCCCCGGCCAGCCGAGCCCTCGTCGTAGTAACGGTCCCTGGCAGCCGAGCCCCTCGTCGTAGTAATGGTCCCCGGCAGACGAGCCCTCGTCGTAGTAATGGTCCCCGGCAGCCGAGCCCTTGTCGTAGTAATGGTCCCCCCGGCAGTCGAGCCCTCGTCGACAAATTTTTCCCCGGCAGCCGAGCCCTCGTCGTAGTAATGGTCCCCCGGCAGCCGAGCCCTCGTCATAGTAATGGTCCCCGGCAGCCGAGCCCTCGTGGACAATTGTTTCCCCGGCAGCTGAGCCCTCGTTGTAGTAATGGTCCCCGGCAGCCGAGCCCTCGTCGTAGTAACGGTCCCCGGCAGACGACCCCTCGTCGTAGTAATGGTCCCCGGCAGCCGAGCCCTCGTCGTAGTAACGGTCCCCGGCAGCTGAGCCCTCGTCGTAGTAACGGTCCCAGGCAGCCGAGCCCCTCGTCGTAGTAATGGTCCCCAGCAGCCGAGCCCTCGTCGTAGTAATGATCCCCGGCAGCCGAGCCCTCGTCGACAATTGTTTCCCCGGCAGCCGAGCCCTCGTCGTAGTAAACGGTCCCCGGCAGCCGAGCCCTCGTCGTAGTAATGGTCCCCGGCAGCCGAGCCCTCGTCGTAGTAACGGTCCCTGGCAGCCGAGCCCTCGTCGTAGTAATGGTCCCCGGCAGCCGAGCCCTCGTCGACAATTTTTTCTCCGGCAGCCGAGCCCTCGTCGTAGTAATGGTCCCCGGCAGCCGAGCCCTCGTCGACAATTGTTTCCCCGGCAGCCGAGCCCCTCGTCGTAGTAATGGTCCCCGGCAGCCGAGCCCCTCGTCGACAATTGTGTCCCCGGCAGCCGAGCCCTCGTCGTAGTAATGGTCCCCAGCAGCCGAGCCCTCGTCGTAGTAACGGTCCCCGGCAGCCGAGCCCTCGTCGTAGTAACGGTCCCCGGCAGCCGAGCCCTCGTCGTAGTAATGGTCCCCCGGCAGCCGAGCCTCGTCATAGTAATGGTCCCCGGCAGCCAAGCCCTCGTCGACAATTGTTTGCACGGCAGCCGAGCCCTCGTCGTAGTAATGGTCCCCGGCAGCCGAGCCCTCGTCGTAGTAACGGTCCCCGGCAGACGAGCCCTCGTCGTAGTAATGGTCCCTGGTAGCAAAAGCCCTCGTCGTAGTAATGGTCCCCGGCAGCCGAGCCTTCGTCGTAGTAACGGTCCCCGGCAGTCGAGCCCTCGTCGACAATTTTTTCCCCGGCAGCCGAGCCCTCGTCGTAGTAATGCTCCCCCGGCAGCCGAGCCCTCGTGGTAATAACGGTCCCCAGCAGCCGAGCCCTCATCGTAGTAACGGTCCCCGGCAGCCGAGCCCTCGTCGTAGTAATGGTCCCCAGCAGCCGAGCCCTCGTCGTAGTAACGGTCCCTGGCAGCCGAGCCCTCGTCGTAGTAACGGTCCCTCGGCAGCCGAGCCCTCGTCGTAGTAATGGTCCCCCGGCAGCCGAGCCCTCGTCATAGTAATGGTCCCCGGAAGCCAAGCCCTCGTCGACAATTGTTTCCACGGCAGCCGAGCCCTCGTCGTAGTAATGGTCCCCGGCAGCCGAGCCCTCGTCGTAGTAACAGTCCCCGGCAGACGAGCCCTCGTCGTAGTAATGGTCCCTGGTAGCAAAGCCCTCGTCGTAGTAATGGTCCCCGGCAGCCGAGCCCTCGTCGTAGTAATGGTCCCCGGCAGCCGAGCCCTCGTCGTAGTAACGGTCCCTGGCAGCCGAGCCCTCGTCGTAGTAATGGTCCCCGGCAGCCGAGCCCTCGTCGACAATTTTTTCTCCGGCAGCCGAGCCCTCGTCGTAGTAATGGTCCCCGGCAGCCGAGCCCTCGTCGACAATTGTTTCCCCGGCAGCCGAGCCCTCGTCGTAGTAATGGTCCCCGGCAGCCGAGCCCTCGTCGACAATTGTGTCCCCCGGCAGCCGAGCCCTCGTCGTAGTAATGGTCCCCAGCAGCCGAGCCCTCGTCGTAGTAACGGTCCCCGGCAGCCGAGCCCTCGTCGTAGTAACGGTCCCCGGCAGCCGAGCCCTCGTCGTAGTAATGGTCCCCGGCAGCCAAGCCCCCGTCATAGTAATGGTCCCCGGCAGCCAAGCCCTCGTCGACAATTGTTTCCACGGCAGCCGAGCCCTCGTCGTAGTAATGGTCCCCCGGCAGCCGAGCCCTCGTCGTAGTAACGGTCCCCGGCAGACGAGCCCTCGTCGTAGTAATGGTCCCTGGTAGCAAAGCCCTCGTCGTAGTAATGGTCCCCGGCAGCCGAGCCTTTGTCGTAGTAACGGTCCCCGGCAGTCGAGCCCTCGTCGACAATTTTTTCCCCGGCAGCCGAGCCCTCGTCGTAGTAATGCTCCCCGGCAGCCGAGCCCTCGTGGTAATAACGGTCCCCAGCAGCCGAGCCCTCATCGTAGTAACGGTCCCCGGCAGCCGAGCCCTCGTCGTAGTAATGGTCCCCAGCAGCCGAGCCCTCGTCGTAGTAACGGTCCCTGGCAGCCGAGCCCTCGTCGTAGTAACGGTCCCCGGCAGCCGAGCCCTCGTCGTAGTAATGGTCCCCGGCAGCCGAGCCCTCGTCATAGTAATGGTCCCCGGCAGCCAAGCCCTCGTCGACAATTGTTTCCACGGCAGCCGAGCCCTCGTCGTAGTAATGGTCCCCGGCAGCCGAGCCCTCGTCGTAGTAACAGTCCCCGGCAGACGAGCCCCTCGTCGTAGTAATGGTCCCTGGTAGCAAAGCCCTCGTCGTAGTAATGGTCCCCGGCAGCCGAGCCCTCGTCGTAGTAATGGTCCCCGGCAGTCGAGACCCTCGTCGACAATTTTTTCCCCGGCAGCCGAGCCCTCGTCGTAGTAATGCTCCCCGGCAGCCGAGCCCTCGTGGTAATAACGGTCCCCAGCAGCCGAGCCCTCATCGTAGTAACGGTCCCCGGCAGCCGAGCCCTCGTCGTAGTAAAGGTCCCCGGCAGACGAGCCCTCGTCGTAGTAATGGTCCCCGGCAGCCGAGCCCTCGTCGTAGTAATGGTCCCCGGCAGCCGAGCCCTCGTCGTAGTAACGGTCCCCGGCAGCCGAGCCCTCGTCGTAGTAACGGTCCCCCGGCAGCCGAGCCCTCGTCGTAGTAATGGTCCCCGGCAGACGAGCCCTCGTCGTAGTAACGGTCCCCGGCAGACGAGCCCTCGTCGTAGTAATGGTCCCCGGCAGCCGAGCCCTCGTCGTAGTAACGGTCCCCGGCAGCCGAGCCCTCGTCGTAGTAACGGTCCCCGGCAGCCGAGCCCTCGTCGTAGTAATGGTCCCCGGCAGCCGAGCCGTCGTCGTAGTAACGGTCCCCGGCAGCCGAGCCCTCGTCGTAGTAATGGTCCCCGACAGCCGAGCCCTCGTCGTAGTAACGGTCCCCGGCAGCCGAGCCCTCGTCGTAGTAACGGTCCCCGGCAGCCGAGCCCTCGTCGAGTAATGGTCCCCGGCAGCCGAGCCCTCGTCGTAGTAACGGTCCCCGGCAGCCGAGCCCTCGTCGTAGTAATGGTCCCCGGCAGCCGAGCCCTCGTCGTAGTAATGGTCCCCGACAGCCGAGCCCTCGTCGTAGTAACGGTCCCCAGCAGCCGAGCCCTCGTCGTAGTAACGGTCCCCGGCAGCCGAGCCCTCGTCGAGTAATGGTCCCCGGCAGCCGAGCCCTCGTCGTAGTAATGGTCCCCGGCAGCCGAGCCCTCGTCGTAGTAATGGTCCCCGGCAGCCGAGCCCTCGTCGACAATTGTTTCCCCGGCAGCCGAGCCCTCGTCGTAGTAATGGTCCCCGGCAGCCGAGCCCTCGTCGTAGTAATGGTCCCCGGCAGGCGAGCCCTCGTCGACAACTGTTTCCCCGGCAGCCGAGCCCTCGTCGTAGTAATGGTCCCCGGCAGACGAGCCCTCGTCGTAGTAATGGTCCCCGGCAGCCGAGCCCTCGTCGTAGTAATGGTCCCCGGCAGTCGAGCCCTCGTCGACAAATTTTTCCCCGGCAGCCGAGCCCTCGTCGTAGTAATGGTCCCCGGCAGCCGAGCCCTCGTCATAGTAATGGTCCCCGGCAGCCGAGCCCTCGTGGACAATTGTTTCCCCGGCATCTGAGCCCTCGTCGTAGTAACGGTCCCCGGCAGCCGAGCCCTCGTCGTAGTAACGGTCCCCGGCAGACGACCCCTCGTCGTAGTAATGGTCCCCGGCAGCCGAGCCCTCGTCGTAGTAACGGTCCCCGGCAGCTGAGCCCTCGTCGTAGTAACGGTCCCAGGCAGCCGAGCCCTCGTCGTAGTAATGGTCCCCAGCAGCCGAGCCCTCGTCGTAGTAATGATCCCCGGCAGCCGAGCCCTCGTCGACAATTGTTTCCCCGGCAGCCGAGCCCTCGTCGTAGTAACGGTCCCCGGCAGCCGAGCCCTCGTCGTAGTAATGGTCCCCGGCAGCCGAGCCCTTGTCGTAGTAACGGTCCCTGGCAGCCGAGCCCTCGTCGTAGTAATGGTCCCCGGCAGCCGAGCCCTCGTCGACAATTTTTTCTCCGGCAGCCGAGCCCTCGTCGTAGTAATGGTCCCCGGCAGCCGAGCCCTCGTCGACAATTGTTTCCCCGGCAGCCGAGCCCTCGTCGTAGTAATGGTCCCCGGCAGCCGAGCCCTCGTCGACAATTGTGTCCCCGGCAGCCGAGCCCTCGTCGTAGTAATGGTCCCCAGCAGCCGAGCCCTCGTCGTAGTAACGGTCCCCGACAGCCGAGCCCTCGTCGAGTAATGGTCCCCGGCAGCCGAGCCCTCGTCGTAGTAACGGTCCCCGGCAGCCGAGCCCTCGTCGTAGTAATGGTCCCCGGCAGCCGAGCCCTCGTCGTAGTAATCGTCCCCGACAGCCGAGCCCTCGTCGTAGTAACGGTCCCCAGCAGCCGAGCCCTCGTCGTAGTAACGGTCCCCGGCAGCCGAGCCCTCATCGAGTAATGGTCCCCGGCAGCCGAGCCCTCGTCGTAGTAATGGTCCCCGGCAGCCGAGCCCTCGTCGTAGTAATGGTCCCCGGCAGCCGAGCCCTCGTCGACAATTTTTTCTCCGGCAGCCGAGCCCTCGTTGTAGTAATGGTCCCCGGCAGCCGAGCCCTCGTCGACAATTTTTTCTCCGGCAGCCGAGCCCTCGTTGTAGTAATGGTCCCCGGCAGCCGAGCCCTCGTCGACAATTGTTTCCCCGGCAGCCGAGCCGTCGTTGTAGTAATGGTCCCCAGCAGCCGAGCCCTCGTCGACAATTGTTTCCCCGGCAGCCGAGCCCTCGTCGTAGTAATGGTCCCCGGCAGCCGAGCCCTCGTCGTAGTAACGGTCCCCGGCAGCCGAGCCCTCGTCGTAGTAATGGTCCCCGGCAGCCGAGCCCTCGTCGTAGTAATGGTCCCCGGCAGCCGAGCCCTCGTCGTAGTAACGGTCCCCGGCAGCCGAGCCCTCGTCGTAGTAATGGTCCCCGACAGCCGAGCCCTCGTCGTAGTAACGGTCCCCGGCAGCCGAGCCCTCGTCGTAGTAACGGTCCCCGGCAGCCGAGCCCTCGTCGAGTAATGGTCCCCGGCAGCCGAGCCCTCGTCGTAGTAACGGTCCCCGGCAGCTGAGCCCTCGTCGTAGTAATGGTCCCCGACAGCCGAGCCCTCGTCGTAGTAATGGTCCCCGGCAGCCGAGCCCTCGTCGACAACTGTTTCCCCGGCAGCCGAGCCCTCGTCGTAGTAATGGTCCCCGGCAGCCGAGCCCTCGTCGTAGTAATGGTCCCCGGCAGTCGAGCCCTCGTCGACAATTTTTTCCCCGGCAGCCGAGCCCTCGTCGTAGTAATGGTCCCCGGCAGCCGAGCCCTCGTCATAGTAAGGGTCCCCGGCAGCCGAGCCCTCGTGGACAATTGTTTCCCCGGCAGCCGAGCCCTCGTCGTAGTAATGGTCCCCGGCAGCCGAGCCCTCGTCGTAGTAACGGTCCCCGGCAGACGACCCCTCGTCGTAGTAATGGTCCCCGGCAGCCGAGCCCTCGTCGTAGTAACAGTCCCCGGCAGCCGAGCCCTCGTCGTAGTAACGGTCCCAGGCAGCCGAGCCCTCGTCGTAGTAATGGTCCACGGCAGCCGAGCCCTGTTCGTAGTAATGATCCCCGGCAGCCGAGCCCTCGTCGACAATTGTTTCCCCGGCAGCCGAGCCCTCGTCGTAGTAACGGTCCCCGGCAGCCGAGCCCTCGTCGTAGTAATGGTCCCCGGCAGCCGAGCCCTCGTCGTAGTAACGGTCCCTGGCAGCCGAGCCCTCGTCGTAGTAATGGTCCCCGGCAGCCGAGCCCTCGTCGACAATTTTTTCTCCGGCAGCCGAGCCCTCGTCGTAGTAATGGTCCCCGGCAGCCGAGCCCTCGTCGACAATTGTTTCCCCGGCAGCCGAGCCCTCGTCGTAGTAATGGTCCCCGGCAGCCGAGCCCTCGTCGTAGTAATGGTCCCCGGCAGCCGAGCCCTCGTCGACAATTGTTTCCCCGGCAGCCGAGCCCTCGTCGTAGTAATGGTCCCCGGCAGCCGAGCCCTCGTCGTAGTAATGGTCCCCGGCAGGCGAGCCCTCGTCGACAACTGTTTCCCCGGCAGCCGAGCCCTCGTCGTAGTAATGGTCCCCGGCAGACGAGCCCTCGTCGTAGTAATGGTCCCCGGCAGTCGAGCCCTCGTCAACAAATTTTTCCCCGGCAGCCGAGCCCTCGTCGTAGTAATGGTCCCCGGCAGCCGAGCCCTCGTCATAGTAATGGTCCCCGGCAGCCGAGCCCTCGTGGACAATTGTTTCCCCGGCATCTGAGCCCTCGTCGTAGTAACGGTCCCCGGCAGCCGAGCCCTCGTCGTAGTAACGGTCCCCGGCAGACGACCCCTCGTCGTAGTAATGGTCCCCGGCAGCCGAGCCCTCGTCGTAGTAACGGTCCCCGGCAGCTGAGCCCTCGTCGTAGTAACGGTCCCAGGCAGCCGAGCCCTCGTCGTAGTAATGGTCCCCAGCAGCCGAGCCCTCGTCGTAGTAATGATCCCCGGCAGCCGAGCCCTCGTCGACAATTGTTTCCCCGGCAGCCGAGCCCTCGTCGTAGTAACGGTCCCCGGCAGCCGAGCCCTCGTCGTAGTAATGGTCCCCGGCAGCCGAGCCCTCGTCGTAGTAACGGTCCCTGGCAGCCGAGCCCTCGTCGTAGTAATGGTCCCCGGCAGCCGAGCCCCCGTCATAGTAATGGTCCCCGGCAGCCAAGCCCTCGTCGACAATTGTTTCCACGGCAGCCGAGCCCTCGTCGTAGTAATGGTCCCCGGCAGCCGAGCCCTCGTCGTAGTAACGGTCCCCGGCAGACGAGCCCTCGTCGTAGTAATGGTCCCTGGTAGCAAAGCCCTCGTCGTAGTAATGGTCCCCGGCAGCCGAGCCTTCGTCGTAGTAACGGTCCCCGGCAGTCGAGCCCTCGTCGACAATTTTTTCCCCGGCAGCCGAGCCCTCGTCGTAGTAATGCTCCCCGGCAGCCGAGCCCTCGTGGTAATAACGGTCCCCAGCAGCCGAGCCCTCATCGTAGTAACGGTCCCCGGCAGCCGAGCCCTCGTCGTAGTAATGGTCCCCAGCAGCCGAGCCCTCGTCGTAGTAACGGTCCCTGGCAGCCGAGCCCTCGTCGTAGTAACGGTCCCCGGCAGCCGAGCCCTCGTCGTAGTAATGGTCCCCGGCAGCCGAGCCCTCGTCATAGTAATGGTCCCCGGCAGCCAAGCCCTCGTCGACAATTGTTTCCACGGCAGCCGAGCCCTCGTCGTAGTAATGGTCCCCGGCAGCCGAGCCCTCGTCGTAGTAACAGTCCCCGGCAGACGAGCCCTCGTCGTAGTAATGGTCCCTGGTAGCAAAGCCCTCGTCGTAGTAATGGTCCCCGGCAGCCGAGCCCTCGTCGTAGTAATGGTCCCCGGCAGTCGAGACCTCGTCGACAATTTTTTCCCCGGCAGCCGAGCCCTCGTCGTAGTAATGCTCCCCGGCAGCCGAGCCCTCGTGGTAATAACGGTCCCCAGCAGCCGAGCCCTCATCGTAGTAACGGTCCCCGGCAGCCGAGCCCTCGTCGTAGTAAAGGTCCCCGGCAGACGAGCCCTCGTCGTAGTAATGGTCCCCGGCAGCCGAGCCCTCGTCGTAGTAATGGTCCCCGGCAGCCGAGCCCTCGTCGTAGTAACGGTCCCCGGCAGCCGAGCCCTCGTCGTAGTAACGGTCCCCGGCAGCCGAGCCCTCGTCGTAGTAATGGTCCCCGGCAGCCGAGCCCTCGTCGTAGTAACGGTCCCCGGCAGACGAGCCCTCGTCGTAGTAATGGTCCCCGGCAGCCGAGCCCTCGTCGTAGTAACGGTCCCCCGGCAGCCGAGCCCTCGTCGTAGTAACGGTCCCCGGCAGCCGAGCCCTCGTCGTAGTAATGGTCCCCGGCAGCCGAGCCGTCGTCGTAGTAACGGTCCCCGGCAGCCGAGCCCTCGTCGTAGTAATGGTCCCCGACAGCCGAGCCCTCGTCGTAGTAACGGTCCCCGGCAGCCGAGCCCTCGTCGTAGTAACGGTCCCCGGCAGCCGAGCCCTCGTCGAGTAATGGTCCCCGGCAGCCGAGCCCTCGTCGTAGTAACGGTCCCCGGCAGCCGAGCCCTCGTCGTAGTAATGGTCCCCGGCAGCCGAGCCCTCGTCGTAGTAATGGTCCCCGACAGCCGAGCCCTCGTCGTAGTAACGGTCCCCAGCAGCCGAGCCCTCGTCGTAGTAACGGTCCCCGGCAGCCGAGCCCTCGTCGAGTAATGGTCCCCGGCAGCCGAGCCCTCGTCGTAGTAATGGTCCCCGGCAGCCGAGCCCTCGTCGTAGTAATGGTCCCCGGCAGCCGAGCCCTCGTCGACAATTGTTTCCCCGGCAGCCGAGCCCTCGTCGTAGTAATGGTCCCCGGCAGCCGAGCCCTCGTCGTAGTAATGGTCCCCGGCAGGCGAGCCCTCGTCGACAATTGTTTCCCCGGCAGCCGAGCCCTCGTCGTAGTAATGGTCCCCGGCAGACGAGCCCTCGTCGTAGTAATGGTCCCCGGCAGCCGAGCCCTCGTCGTAGTAATGGTCCCCGGCAGTCGAGCCCTCGTCGACAAATTTTTCCCCGGCAGCCGAGCCCTCGTCGTAGTAATGGTCCCCGGCAGCCGAGCCCTCGTCATAGTAATGGTCCCCGGCAGCCGAGCCCTCGTGGACAATTGTTTCCCCGGCATCTGAGCCCTCGTCGTAGTAACGGTCCCCGGCAGCCGAGCCCTCGTCGTAGTAACGGTCCCCGGCAGACGACCCCTCGTCGTAGTAATGGTCCCCGGCAGCCGAGCCCTCGTCGTAGTAACGGTCCCCGGCAGCTGAGCCCTCGTCGTAGTAACGGTCCCAGGCAGCCGAGCCCTCGTCGTAGTAATGGTCCCCAGCAGCCGAGCCCTCGTCGTAGTAATGATCCCCGGCAGCCGAGCCCTCGTCGACAATTGTTTCCCCGGCAGCCGAGCCCTCGTCGTAGTAACGGTCCCCGGCAGCCGAGCCCTCGTCGTAGTAATGGTCCCCGGCAGCCGAGCCCTCGTCGTAGTAACGGTCCCTGGCAGCCGAGCCCTCGTCGTAGTAATGGTCCCCGGCAGCCGAGCCCTCGTCGACAATTTTTTCTCCGGCAGCCGAGCCCTCGTCGTAGTAATGGTCCCCGGCAGCCGAGCCCTCGTCGACAATTGTTTCCCCGGCAGCCGAGCCCTCGTCGTAGTAATGGTCCCCGGCAGCCGAGCCCTCGTCGACAATTGTGTCCCCGGCAGCCGAGCCCTCGTCGTAGTAATGGTCCCCAGCAGCCGAGCCCTCGTCGTAGTAACGGTCCCCGACAGCCGAGCCCTCGTCGAGTAATGGTCCCCGGCAGCCGAGCCCTCGTCGTAGTAACGGTCCCCGGCAGCCGAGCCCTCGTCGTAGTAATGGTCCCCGGCAGCCGAGCCCTCGTCGTAGTAATCGTCCCCGACAGCCGAGCCCTCGTCGTAGTAACGGTCCCCAGCAGCCGAGCCCTCGTCGTAGTAACGGTCCCCGGCAGCCGAGCCCTCATCGAGTAATGGTCCCCGGCAGCCGAGCCCTCGTCGTAGTAATGGTCCCCGGCAGCCGAGCCCTCGTCGTAGTAATGGTCCCCGGCAGCCGAGCCCTCGTCGACAATTTTTTCTCCGGCAGCCGAGCCCTCGTTGTAGTAATGGTCCCCGGCAGCCGAGCCCTCGTCGACAATTTTTTCTCCGGCAGCCGAGCCCTCGTTGTAGTAATGGTCCCCGGCAGCCGAGCCCTCGTCGACAATTGTTTCCCCGGCAGCCGAGCCGTCGTTGTAGTAATGGTCCCCAGCAGCCGAGCCCTCGTCGACAATTGTTTCCCCCGGCAGCCGAGCCCTCGTCGTAGTAATGGTCCCCGGCAGCCGAGCCCTCGTCGTAGTAACGGTCCCCGGCAGACGAGCCCTCGTCGTAGTAATGGTCCCCGGCAGCCGAGCCCTCGTCGTAGTAATGGTCCCCGGCAGCCGAGCCGTCGTCGTAGTAACGGTCCCCGGCAGCCGAGCCCTCGTCGTAGTAATGGTCCCCGACAGCCGAGCCCTCGTCGTAGTAACGGTCCCCGGCAGCCGAGCCCTCGTCGTAGTAACGGTCCCCGGCAGCCGAGCCCTCGTCGAGTAATGGTCCCCCGGCAGCCGAGCCCTCGTCGTAGTAACGGTCCCCAGCAGCCGAGCCCTCGTCGTAGTAACGGTCCCCGGCAGCCGAGCCCTCATCGAGTAATGGTCCCCGGCAGCCGAGCCCTCGTCGTAGTAATGGTCCCCGGCAGCCGAGCCCTCGTCGTAGTAATGGTCCCCGGCAGCCGAGCCCTCGTCGACAATTTTTTCTCCGGCAGCCGAGCCCTCGTTGTAGTAATGGTCCCCGGCAGCCGAGCCCTCGTCGACAATTTTTTCTCCGGCAGCCGAGCCCTCGTTGTAGTAATGGTCCCCGGCAGCCGAGCCCTCGTCGACAATTGTTTCCCCGGCAGCCGAGCCGTCGTTGTAGTAATGGTCCCCAGCAGCCGAGCCCTCGTCGACAATTGTTTCCCCGGCAGCCGAGCCCTCGTCGTAGTAATGGTCCCCGGCAGCCGAGCCCTCGTCGTAGTAACGGTCCCCGGCAGCCGAGCCCTCGTCGTAGTAATGGTCCCCGGCAGCCGAGCCCTCGTCGTAGTAATGGTCCCCGGCAGCCGAACCCTCGTCGTAGTAACGGTCCCCGGCAGCCGAGCCCTCGTCGTAGTAATGGTCCCCGACAGCCGAGCCCTCGTCGTAGTAACGGTCCCCGGCAGCCGAGCCCTCGTCGTAGTAACGGTCCCCGGCAGCCGAGCCCTCGTCGAGTAATGGTCCCCGGCAGCCGAGCCCTCGTCGTAGTAACGGTCCCCGGCAGCTGAGCCCTCGTCGTAGTAATGGTCCCCGACAGCCGAGCCCTCGTCGTAGTAATGGTCCCCGGCAGCCGAGCCCTCGTCGACAACTGTTTCCCCGGCAGCCGAGCCCTCGTCGTAGTAATGGTCCCCGGCAGCCGAGCCCTCGTCGTAGTAATGGTCCCCGGCAGTCGAGCCCTCGTCGACAATTTTTTCCCCGGCAGCCGAGCCCTCGTCGTAGTAATGGTCCCCGGCAGCCGAGCCCTCGTCATAGTAAGGGTCCCCGGCAGCCGAGCCCTCGTGGACAATTGTTTCCCCGGCAGCCGAGCCCTCGTCGTAGTAATGGTCCCCGGCAGCCGAGCCCTCGTCGTAGTAACGGTCCCCGGCAGACGACCCCTCGTCGTAGTAATGGTCCCCGGCAGCCGAGCCCTCGTCGTAGTAACAGTCCCCGGCAGCCGAGCCCTCGTCGTAGTAACGGTCCCAGGCAGCCGAGCCCTCGTCGTAGTAATGGTCCACGGCAGCCGAGCCCTGTTCGTAGTAATGATCCCCGGCAGCCGAGCCCTCGTCGACAATTGTTTCCCCGGCAGCCGAGCCCTCGTCGTAGTAACGGTCCCCGGCAGCCGAGCCCTCGTCGTAGTAATGGTCCCCGGCAGCCGAGCCCTCGTCGTAGTAACGGTCCCTGGCAGCCGAGCCCTCGTCGTAGTAATGGTCCCCGGCAGCCGAGCCCTCGTCGACAATTTTTTCTCCGGCAGCCGAGCCCTCGTCGTAGTAATGGTCCCCGGCAGCCGAGCCCTCGTCGACAATTGTTTCCCCCGGCAGCCGAGCCCTCGTCGTAGTAATGGTCCCCGGCAGCCGAGCCCTCGTCGTAGTAATGGTCCCCGGCAGCCGAGCCCTCGTCGACAATTGTTTCCCCGGCAGCCGAGCCCTCGTCGTAGTAATGGTCCCCGGCAGCCGAGCCCTCGTCGTAGTAATGGTCCCCGGCAGGCGAGCCCTCGTCGACAACTGTTTCCCCGGCAGCCGAGCCCTCGTCGTAGTAATGGTCCCCGGCAGACGAGCCCTCGTCGTAGTAATGGTCCCCGGCAGTCGAGCCCTCGTCAACAAATTTTTCCCCGGCAGCCGAGCCCTCGTCGTAGTAATGGTCCCCGGCAGCCGAGCCCTCGTCATAGTAATGGTCCCCGGCAGCCGAGCCCTCGTGGACAATTGTTTCCCCGGCATCTGAGCCCTCGTCGTAGTAACGGTCCCCGGCAGCCGAGCCCTCGTCGTAGTAACGGTCCCCGGCAGACGACCCCTCGTCGTAGTAATGGTCCCCGGCAGCCGAGCCCTCGTCGTAGTAACGGTCCCCGGCAGCTGAGCCCTCGTCATAGTAACGGTCCCAGGCAGCCGAGCCCTCGTCGTAGTAATGGTCCCCAGCAGCCGAGCCCTCGTCGTAGTAATGATCCCCGGCAGCCGAGCCCTCGTCGACAATTGTTTCCCCGGCAGCCGAGCCCTCGTCGTAGTAACGGTCCCCGGCAGCCGAGCCCTCGTCGTAGTAATGGTCCCCGGCAGCCGAGCCCTCGTCGTAGTAACGGTCCCTGGCAGCCGAGCCCTCGTCGTAGTAATGGTCCCCGGCAGCCGAGCCCCCGTCATAGTAATGGTCCCCGGCAGCCGAGCCCTCGTCGTAGTAATGGTCCCCGGCAGCCGAGCCCTCGTCGACAATTGTTTCCCCGGCAGCCGAGCCCTCGTCGTAGTAATGGTCCCCGGCAGCCGAGCCCTCGTCGACAATTGTGTCCCCGGCAGCCGAGCCCTCGTCGTAGTAATGGTCCCCAGCAGCCGAGCCCTCGTCGTAGTAACGGTCCCCGACAGCCGAGCCCTCGTCGAGTAATGGTCCCCGGCAGCCGAGCCCTCGTCGTAGTAACGGTCCCCGGCAGCCGAGCCCTCGTCGTAGTAATGGTCCCCGGCAGCCGAGCCCTCGTCGTAGTAATCGTCCCCGACAGCCGAGCCCTCGTCGTAGTAACGGTCCCCAGCAGCCGAGCCCTCGTCGTAGTAACGGTCCCCGGCAGCCGAGCCCTCATCGAGTAATGGTCCCCGGCAGCCGAGCCCTCGTCGTAGTAATGGTCCCCGGCAGCCGAGCCCTCGTCGACAATTTTTTCTCCGGCAGCCGAGCCCTCGTTGTAGTAATGGTCCCCGGCAGCCGAGCCCTCGTCGACAATTTTTTCTCCGGCAGCCGAGCCCTCGTTGTAGTAATGGTCCCCGGCAGCCGAGCCCTCGTCGACAATTGTTTCCCCGGCAGCCGAGCCGTCGTTGTAGTAATGGTCCCCAGCAGCCGAGCCCTCGTCGACAATTGTTTCCCCGGCAGCCGAGCCCTCGTCGTAGTAATGGTCCCCGGCAGCCGAGCCCTCGTCGTAGTAACGGTCCCCGGCAGACGAGCCCTCGTCGTAGTAATGGTCCCCGGCAGCCGAGCCCTCGTCGTAGTAATGGTCCCCGGCAGCCGAGCCGTCGTCGTAGTAACGGTCCCCGGCAGCCGAGCCCTCGTCGTAGTAATGGTCCCCGACAGCCGAGCCCTCGTCGTAGTAACGGTCCCCGGCAGCCGAGCCCTCGTCGTAGTAACGGTCCCCGGCAGCCGAGCCCTCGTCGAGTAATGGTCCCCGGCAGCCGAGCCCTCGTCGTAGTAACGGTCCCCAGCAGCCGAGCCCTCGTCGTAGTAACGGTCCCCGGCAGCCGAGCCCTCATCGAGTAATGGTCCCCGGCAGCCGAGCCCTCGTCGTAGTAATGGTCCCCGGCAGCCGAGCCCTCGTCGTAGTAATGGTCCCCGGCAGCCGAGCCCTCGTCGACAATTTTTTCTCCGGCAGCCGAGCCCTCGTTGTAGTAATGGTCCCCGGCAGCCGAGCCCTCGTCGACAATTTTTTCTCCGGCAGCCGAGCCCTCGTTGTAGTAATGGTCCCCGGCAGCCGAGCCCTCGTCGACAATTGTTTCCCCGGCAGCCGAGCCGTCGTTGTAGTAATGGTCCCCAGCAGCCGAGCCCTCGTCGACAATTGTTTCCCCGGCAGCCGAGCCCTCGTCGTAGTAATGGTCCCCGGCAGCCGAGCCCTCGTCGTAGTAACGGTCCCCGGCAGCCGAGCCCTCGTCGTAGTAATGGTCCCCGGCAGCCGAGCCCTCGTCGTAGTAATGGTCCCCGGCAGCCGAGCCCTCGTCGTAGTAACGGTCCCCGGCAGCCGAGCCCTCGTCGTAGTAATGGTCCCCGACAGCCGAGCCCTCGTCGTAGTAACGGTCCCCGGCAGCCGAGCCCTCGTCGTAGTAACGGTCCCCGGCAGCCGAGCCCTCGTCGAGTAATGGTCCCCGGCAGCCGAGCCCTCGTCGTAGTAACGGTCCCCGGCAGCTGAGCCCTCGTCGTAGTAATGGTCCCCGACAGCCGAGCCCTCGTCGTAGTAATGGTCCCCGGCAGCCGAGCCCTCGTCGACAACTGTTTCCCCGGCAGCCGAGCCCTCGTCGTAGTAATGGTCCCCGGCAGCCGAGCCCTCGTCGTAGTAATGGTCCCCGGCAGTCGAGCCCTCGTCGACAATTTTTTCCCCGGCAGCCGAGCCCTCGTCGTAGTAATGGTCCCCGGCAGCCGAGCCCTCGTCATAGTAAGGGTCCCCGGCAGCCGAGCCCTCGTGGACAATTGTTTCCCCGGCAGCCGAGCCCTCGTCGTAGTAATGGTCCCCGGCAGCCGAGCCCTCGTCGTAGTAACGGTCCCCGGCAGACGACCCCTCGTCGTAGTAATGGTCCCCGGCAGCCGAGCCCTCGTCGTAGTAACAGTCCCCGGCAGCCGAGCCCTCGTCGTAGTAACGGTCCCAGGCAGCCGAGCCCTCGTCGTAGTAATGGTCCACGGCAGCCGAGCCCTGTTCGTAGTAATGATCCCCGGCAGCCGAGCCCTCGTCGACAATTGTTTCCCCCGGCAGCCGAGCCCTCGTCGTAGTAACGGTCCCCGGCAGCCGAGCCCTCGTCGTAGTAATGGTCCCCGGCAGCCGAGCCCTCGTCGTAGTAACGGTCCCTGGCAGCCGAGCCCTCGTCGTAGTAATGGTCCCCGGCAGCCGAGCCCTCGTCGACAATTTTTTCTCCGGCAGCCGAGCCCTCGTCGTAGTAATGGTCCCCGGCAGCCGAGCCCTCGTCGACAATTGTTTCCCCGGCAGCCGAGCCCTCGTCGTAGTAATGGTCCCCGGCAGCCGAGCCCTCGTCGTAGTAATGGTCCCCGGCAGCCGAGCCCTCGTCGACAATTGTTTCCCCGGCAGCCGAGCCCTCGTCGTAGTAATGGTCCCCGGCAGCCGAGCCCTCGTCGTAGTAATGGTCCCCGGCAGGCGAGCCCTCGTCGACAACTGTTTCCCCGGCAGCCGAGCCCTCGTCGTAGTAATGGTCCCCGGCAGACGAGCCCTCGTCGTAGTAATGGTCCCCGGCAGTCGAGCCCTCGTCAACAAATTTTTCCCCGGCAGCCGAGCCCTCGTCGTAGTAATGGTCCCCGGCAGCCGAGCCCTCGTCATAGTAATGGTCCCCGGCAGCCGAGCCCTCGTGGACAATTGTTTCCCCGGCATCTGAGCCCTCGTCGTAGTAACGGTCCCCGGCAGCCGAGCCCTCGTCGTAGTAACGGTCCCCGGCAGACGACCCCTCGTCGTAGTAATGGTCCCCGGCAGCCGAGCCCTCGTCGTAGTAACGGTCCCCGGCAGCTGAGCCCTCGTCGTAGTAACGGTCCCAGGCAGCCGAGCCCTCGTCGTAGTAATGGTCCCCAGCAGCCGAGCCCTCGTCGTAGTAATGATCCCCGGCAGCCGAGCCCTCGTCGACAATTGTTTCCCCGGCAGCCGAGCCCTCGTCGTAGTAACGGTCCCCGGCAGCCGAGCCCTCGTCGTAGTAATGGTCCCCGGCAGCCGAGCCCTCGTCGTAGTAACGGTCCCTGGCAGCCGAGCCCTCGTCGTAGTAATGGTCCCCGGCAGCCGAGCCCCCGTCATAGTAATGGTCCCCGGCAGCCAAGCCCTCGTCGACAATTGTTTCCACGGCAGCCGAGCCCTCGTCGTAGTAATGGTCCCCGGCAGCCGAGCCCTCGTCGTAGTAACGGTCCCCGGCAGACGAGCCCTCGTCGTAGTAATGGTCCCTGGTAGCAAAGCCCTCGTCGTAGTAATGGTCCCCGGCAGCCGAGCCTTCGTCGTAGTAACGGTCCCCGGCAGTCGAGCCCTCGTCGACAATTTTTTCCCCGGCAGCCGAGCCCTCGTCGTAGTAATGCTCCCCGGCAGCCGAGCCCTCGTGGTAATAACGGTCCCCAGCAGCCGAGCCCTCATCGTAGTAACGGTCCCCGGCAGCCGAGCCCTCGTCGTAGTAATGGTCCCCAGCAGCCGAGCCCTCGTCGTAGTAACGGTCCCTGGCAGCCGAGCCCTCGTCGTAGTAACGGTCCCCGGCAGCCGAGCCCTCGTCGTAGTAATGGTCCCCGGCAGCCGAGCCCTCGTCATAGTAATGGTCCCCGGCAGCCAAGCCCTCGTCGACAATTGTTTCCACGGCAGCCGAGCCCTCGTCGTAGTAATGGTCCCCGGCAGCCGAGCCCTCGTCGTAGTAACAGTCCCCGGCAGACGAGCCCTCGTCGTAGTAATGGTCCCTGGTAGCAAAGCCCTCGTCGTAGTAATGGTCCCCGGCAGCCGAGCCCTCGTCGTAGTAATGGTCCCCGGCAGTCGAGACCTCGTCGACAATTTTTTCCCCGGCAGCCGAGCCCTCGTCGTAGTAATGCTCCCCGGCAGCCGAGCCCTCGTGGTAATAACGGTCCCCAGCAGCCGAGCCCTCATCGTAGTAACGGTCCCCGGCAGCCGAGCCCTCGTCGTAGTAAAGGTCCCCGGCAGACGAGCCCTCGTCGTAGTAATGGTCCCCGGCAGCCGAGCCCTCGTCGTAGTAATGGTCCCCGGCAGCCGAGCCCTCGTCGTAGTAACGGTCCCCGGCAGCCGAGCCCTCGTCGTAGTAACGGTCCCCGGCAGCCGAGCCCTCGTCGTAGTAATGGTCCCCGGCAGCCGAGCCCTCGTCGTAGTAACGGTCCCCGGCAGACGAGCCCTCGTCGTAGTAATGGTCCCCGGCAGCCGAGCCCTCGTCGTAGTAACGGTCCCCGGCAGCCGAGCCCTCGTCGTAGTAACGGTCCCCGGCAGCCGAGCCCTCGTCGTAGTAATGGTCCCCGGCAGCCGAGCCGTCGTCGTAGTAACGGTCCCCGGCAGCCGAGCCCTCGTCGTAGTAATGGTCCCCGACAGCCGAGCCCTCGTCGTAGTAACGGTCCCCGGCAGCCGAGCCCTCGTCGTAGTAACGGTCCCCCGGCAGCCGAGCCCTCGTCGAGTAATGGTCCCCGGCAGCCGAGCCCTCGTCGTAGTAACGGTCCCCGGCAGCCGAGCCCTCGTCGTAGTAATGGTCCCCGGCAGCCGAGCCCTCGTCGTAGTAATGGTCCCCGACAGCCGAGCCCTCGTCGTAGTAACGGTCCCCAGCAGCCGAGCCCTCGTCGTAGTAACGGTCCCCGGCAGCCGAGCCCTCGTCGAGTAATGGTCCCCGGCAGCCGAGCCCTCGTCGTAGTAATGGTCCCCGGCAGCCGAGCCCTCGTCGTAGTAATGGTCCCCGGCAGCCGAGCCCTCGTCGACAATTGTTTCCCCGGCAGCCGAGCCCTCGTCGTAGTAATGGTCCCCGGCAGCCGAGCCCTCGTCGTAGTAATGGTCCCCGGCAGGCGAGCCCTCGTCGACAATTGTTTCCCCGGCAGCCGAGCCCTCGTCGTAGTAATGGTCCCCGGCAGCCGAGCCCTCGTCGTAGTAATGGTCCCCGGCAGTCGAGCCCTCGTCGACAAATTTTTCCCCGGCAGCCGAGCCCTCGTCGTAGTAATGGTCCCCGGCAGCCGAGCCCTCGTCATAGTAATGGTCCCCGGCAGCCGAGCCCTCGTGGACAATTGTTTCCCCGGCATCTGAGCCCTCGTCGTAGTAACGGTCCCCGGCAGCCGAGCCCTCGTCGTAGTAACGGTCCCCGGCAGACGACCCCTCGTCGTAGTAATGGTCCCCGGCAGCCGAGCCCTCGTCGTAGTAACGGTCCCCGGCAGCTGAGCCCTCGTCGTAGTAACGGTCCCAGGCAGCCGAGCCCTCGTCGTAGTAATGGTCCCCAGCAGCCGAGCCCTCGTCGTAGTAATGATCCCCGGCAGCCGAGCCCTCGTCGACAATTGTTTCCCCGGCAGCCGAGCCCTCGTCGTAGTAACGGTCCCCGGCAGCCGAGCCCTCGTCGTAGTAATGGTCCCCGGCAGCCGAGCCCTCGTCGTAGTAACGGTCCCTGGCAGCCGAGCCCTCGTCGTAGTAATGGTCCCCGGCAGCCGAGCCCTCGTCGACAATTTTTTCTCCGGCAGCCGAGCCCTCGTCGTAGTAATGGTCCCCGGCAGCCGAGCCCTCGTCGACAATTGTTTCCCCGGCAGCCGAGCCCTCGTCGTAGTAATGGTCCCCGGCAGCCGAGCCCTCGTCGACAATTGTGTCCCCGGCAGCCGAGCCCTCGTCGTAGTAATGGTCCCCAGCAGCCGAGCCCTCGTCGTAGTAACGGTCCCCGACAGCCGAGCCCTCGTCGAGTAATGGTCCCCGGCAGCCGAGCCCTCGTCGTAGTAACGGTCCCCGGCAGCCGAGCCCTCGTCGTAGTAATGGTCCCCGGCAGCCGAGCCCTCGTCGTAGTAATCGTCCCCGACAGCCGAGCCCTCGTCGTAGTAACGGTCCCCAGCAGCCGAGCCCTCGTCGTAGTAACGGTCCCCGGCAGCCGAGCCCTCATCGAGTAATGGTCCCCGGCAGCCGAGCCCTCGTCGTAGTAATGGTCCCCGGCAGCCGAGCCCTCGTCGTAGTAATGGTCCCCGGCAGCCGAGCCCTCGTCGACAATTTTTTCTCCGGCAGCCGAGCCCTCGTTGTAGTAATGGTCCCCGGCAGCCGAGCCCTCGTCGACAATTTTTTCTCCGGCAGCCGAGCCCTCGTTGTAGTAATGGTCCCCGGCAGCCGAGCCCTCGTCGACAATTGTTTCCCCGGCAGCCGAGCCGTCGTTGTAGTAATGGTCCCCAGCAGCCGAGCCCTCGTCGACAATTGTTTCCCCGGCAGCCGAGCCCTCGTCGTAGTAATGGTCCCCGGCAGCCGAGCCCTCGTCGTAGTAACGGTCCCCGGCAGACGAGCCCTCGTCGTAGTAATGGTCCCCGGCAGCCGAGCCCTCGTCGTAGTAATGGTCCCCGGCAGCCGAGCCCTCGTCGTAGTAACGGTCCCCGGCAGCCGAGCCCTCGTCGTAGTAATGGTCCCCGACAGCCGAGCCCTCGTCGTAGTAACGGTCCCCGGCAGCCGAGCCCTCGTCGTAGTAACGGTCCCCGGCAGCCGAGCCCTCGTCGAGTAATGGTCCCCGGCAGCCGAGCCCTCGTCGTAGTAACGGTCCCCGGCAGCCGAGCCCTCGTCGTAGTAATGGTCCCCGGCAGACGAGCCCTCGTCGTAGTAATGGTCCCCGACAGCCGAGCCCTCGTCGTAGTAATGGTCCCCGGCAGCCGAGCCCTCGTCGACAACTGTTTCCCCGGCAGCCGAGCCCTCGTCGTAGTAATGGTCCCCGGCAGCCGAGCCCTCGTCGTAGTAATGGTCCCCGGCAGTCGAGCCCTCGTCGACAATTTTTTCCCCGGCAGCCGAGCCCTCGTCGTAGTAATGGTCCCCGGCAGCCGAGCCCTCGTCATAGTAATGGTCCCCGGCAGCCGAGCCCTCGTGGACAATTGTTTCCCCGGCAGCCGAGCCCTCGTCGTAGTAATGGTCCCCGGCAGCCGAGCCCTCGTCGTAGTAACGGTCCCCGGCAGACGACCCCTCGTCGTAGTAATGGTCCCCGGCAGCCGAGCCCTCGTCGTAGTAACAGTCCCCGGCAGCCGAGCCCTCGTCGTAGTAACGGTCCCAGGCAGCCGAGCCCTCGTCGTAGTAATGGTCCACGGCAGCCGAGCCCTGTTCGTAGTAATGATCCCCGGCAGCCGAGCCCTCGTCGACAATTGTTTCCCCGGCAGCCGAGCCCTCGTCGTAGTAACGGTCCCCGGCAGCCGAGCCCTCGTCGTAGTAATGGTCCCCGGCAGCCGAGCCCTCGTCGTAGTAACGGTCCCTGGCAGCCGAGCCCTCGTCGTAGTAATGGTCCCCGGCAGCCGAGCCCTCGTCGACAATTTTTTCTCCGGCAGCCGAGCCCTCGTCGTAGTAATGGTCCCCGGCAGCCGAGCCCTCGTCGACAATTGTTTCCCCGGCAGCCGAGCCCTCGTCGTAGTAATGGTCCCCGGCAGCCGAGCCCTCGTCGTAGTAATGGTCCCCGGCAGCCGAGCCCTCGTCGACAATTGTTTCCCCGGCAGCCGAGCCCTCGTCGTAGTAATGGTCCCCGGCAGCCGAGCCCTCGTCGTAGTAATGGTCCCCGGCAGGCGAGCCCTCGTCGACAACTGTTTCCCCGGCAGCCGAGCCCTCGTCGTAGTAATGGTCCCCGGCAGACGAGCCCTCGTCGTAGTAATGGTCCCCGGCAGCCGAGCCCTCGTCGTAGTAATGGTCCCCGGCAGTCGAGCCCTCGTCGACAAATTTTTCCCCGGCAGCCGAGCCCTCGTCGTAGTAATGGTCCCCGGCAGCCGAGCCCTCGTCATAGTAATGGTCCCCGGCAGCCGAGCCCTCGTGGACAATTGTTTCCCCGGCATCTGAGCCCTCGTCGTAGTAACGGTCCCCGGCAGCCGAGCCCTCGTCGTAGTAACGGTCCCCGGCAGACGACCCCTCGTCGTAGTAATGGTCCCCGGCAGCCGAGCCCTCGTCGTAGTAACGGTCCCCGGCAGCTGAGCCCTCGTCGTAGTAACGGTCCCAGGCAGCCGAGCCCTCGTCGTAGTAATGGTCCCCAGCAGCCGAGCCCTCGTCGTAGTAATGATCCCCGGCAGCCGAGCCCTCGTCGACAATTGTTTCCCCGGCAGCCGAGCCCTCGTCGTAGTAACGGTCCCCGGCAGCCGAGCCCTCGTCGTAG
The DNA here is from genome assembly GCF_026419915.1 of Harpia harpyja. Classification (NCBI taxonomy): domain Eukaryota; kingdom Metazoa; phylum Chordata; class Aves; order Accipitriformes; family Accipitridae; genus Harpia; species Harpia harpyja. Next base: position 21,169,042 of record NC_068947.1, on the reverse strand, counting down.
TAATGGTCCCCGGCAGCCGAGCCCTCGTCGTAGTAACGGTCCCTGGCAGCCGAGCCCTCGTCGTAGTAATGGTCCCCGGCAGCCGAGCCCTCGTCGACAATTGTTTCCCCGGCAGCCGAGCCCTCGTCGTAGTAATGGTCCCCGGCAGCCGAGCCCTCGTCGACAATTGTGTCCCCGGCAGCCGAGCCCTCGTCGTAGTAATGGTCCCCAGCAGCCGAGCCCTCGTCGTAGTAACGGTCCCCGGCAGCCGAGCCCTCGTCGTAGTAATGGTCCCCGGCAGCCGAGCCCTCGTCGTAGTAATGGTCCCCGGCAGCCGAGACCTCGTCGTAGTAACGGTCCCCGGCAGCCGAGCCCTCGTCGTAGTAATGGTCCCCGGCAGCCGAGCCCTCGTCGTAGTAACGGTCCCCGACAGCCGAGCCCTCGTCGTAGTAACGGTCCCCGGCAGCCGAGCCCTCGTCGTAGTAACGGTCCCCGGCAGCCGAGCCCTCGTCGAGTAATGGTCCCCGGCAGCCGAGCCCTCGTCGTAGTAACGGTCCCCGGCAGCCGAGCCCTCGTCGTAGTAATGGTCCCCGGCAGCCGAGCCCTCGTCGTAGTAATCGTCCCCGACAGCCGAGCCCTCGTCGTAGTAACGGTCCCCAGCAGCCGAGCCCTCGTCGTAGTAACGGTCCCCGGCAGCCGAGCCCTCATCGAGTAATGGTCCCCGGCAGCCGAGCCCTCGTCGTAGTAATGGTCCCCGGCAGCCGAGCCCTCGTCGTAGTAATGGTCCCCGGCAGCCGAGCCCTCGTCGACAATTTTTTCTCCGGCAGCCGAGCCCTCGTTGTAGTAATGGTCCCCGGCAGCCGAGCCCTCGTCGACAATTTTTTCTCCGGCAGCCGAGCCCTCGTTGTAGTAATGGTCCCCGGCAGCCGAGCCCTCGTCGACAATTGTTTCCCCGGCAGCCGAGCCGTCGTTGTAGTAATGGTCCCCAGCAGCCGAGCCCTCGTCGACAATTGTTTCCCCGGCAGCCGAGCCCTCGTCGTAGTAATGGTCCCCGGCAGCCGAGCCCTCGTCGTAGTAACGGTCCCCGGCAGACGAGCCCTCGTCGTAGTAATGGTCCCCGGCAGCCGAGCCCTCGTCGTAGTAATGGTCCCCGGCAGCCGAGCCCTCGTCGTAGTAACGGTCCCCGGCAGCCGAGCCCTCGTCGTAGTAATGGTCCCCGACAGCCGAGCCCTCGTCGTAGTAACGGTCCCCGGCAGCCGAGCCCTCGTCGTAGTAACGGTCCCCGGCAGCCGAGCCCTCGTCGAGTAATGGTCCCCGGCAGCCGAGCCCTCGTCGTAGTAACGGTCCCCGGCAGCCGAGCCCTCGTCGTAGTAATGGTCCCCGGCAGACGAGCCCTCGTCGTAGTAATGGTCCCCGACAGCCGAGCCCTCGTCGTAGTAATGGTCCCCGGCAGCCGAGCCCTCGTCGACAACTGTTTCCCCGGCAGCCGCGCCCTCGTCGTAGTAATGGTCCCCGGCAGCCGAGCCCTCGTCGTAGTAATGGTCCCCGGCAGTCGAGCCCTCGTCGACAATTTTTTCCCCGGCAGCCGAGCCCTCGTCGTAGTAATGGTCCCCGGCAGCCGAGCCCTCGTCATAGTAATGGTCCCCGGCAGCCGAGCCCTCGTGGACAATTGTTTCCCCGGCAGCCGAGCCCTCGTCGTAGTAATGGTCCCCGGCAGCCGAGCCCTCGTCGTAGTAACGGTCCCCGGCAGACGACCCCTCGTCGTAGTAATGGTCCCCGGCAGCCGAGCCCTCGTCGTAGTAACAGTCCCCGGCAGCCGAGCCCTCGTCGTAGTAACGGTCCCAGGCAGCCGAGCCCTCGTCGTAGTAATGGTCCACGGCAGCCGAGCCCTGTTCGTAGTAATGATCCCCGGCAGCCGAGCCCTCGTCGACAATTGTTTCCCCGGCAGCCGAGCCCTCGTCGTAGTAACGGTCCCCGGCAGCCGAGCCCTCGTCGTAGTAATGGTCCCCGGCAGCCGAGCCCTCGTCGTAGTAACGGTCCCTGGCAGCCGAGCCCTCGTCGTAGTAATGGTCCCCGGCAGCCGAGCCCTCGTCGACAATTTTTTCTCCGGCAGCCGAGCCCTCGTCGTAGTAATGGTCCCCGGCAGCCGAGCCCTCGTCGACAATTGTTTCCCCGGCAGCCGAGCCCTCGTCGTAGTAATGGTCCCCGGCAGCCGAGCCCTCGTCGACAATTGTTTCCCCGGCAGCCGAGCCCTCGTCGTAGTAATGGTCCCCAGCAGCCGAGCCCTCGTCGTAGTAACGGTCCCCGGCAGCCGAGCCCTCGTCGTAGTAACGGTCCCCGGCAGCCGAGCCCTCGTCGTAGTAATGGTCCCCAGCAGCCGAGCCCTCGTCATAGTAATGGTCCCCGGCAGCCAAGCCCTCGTCGACAATTGTTTCCACGGCAGCCGAGCCCTCGTCGTAGTAATGGTCCCCGGCAGCCGAGCCCTCGTCGTAGCAACGGTCCCCGGCAGACGAGCCCTCGTCGTAGTAATGGTCCCTGGTAGCAAAGCCCTCGTCGTAGTAATGGTCCCCGGCAGCCGAGCCCTCGTCGTAGTAATGGTCCCCGGCAGTCGAGCCCTCGTCGACAATTTTTTCCCCGGCAGCCGAGCCCTCGTCGTAGTAATGGTCCCCGGCAGCCGAGCCCTCGTGGTAATAACGGTCCCCAGCAGCCGAGCCCTCATCGTAGTAACGGTCCCCGGCAGCCGAGCCCTCGTCGTAGTAACGGTCCCCGGCAGACGAGCCCTCGTCGTAGTAATGGTCCCCGGCAGCCGAGCCCTCGTCGTAGTAACGGTCCCCGGCAGCCGAGCCCTCGTCGTAGTAACGGTCCCCGGCAGCCGAGCCCTCGTCGTAGTAATGGTCCCCGGCAGCCGAGCCCTCGTCGTAGTAACGGTCCCCGGCAGCCGAGCCCTCGTCGTAGTAACGGTCCCCGGCAGCCGAGCCCTCGTCGTAGTAACGGTCCCCGGCAGCCGAGCCCTCGTCGTAGTAACGGTCCCCGGCAGCCGAGCCCTCGTCGTAGTAATGGTCCCCGGCAGCTGAGCCCTCGTCGTAGTAATGGTCCCCGGCAGCCGAGCCCTCGTCGTAGTAACGGTCCCCGGCAGCCGAGCCCTCGTCGTAGTAATGGTCCCCGGCAGCCGAGCCCTCGTCGTAGTAATGGTCCCCGGCAGCCGAGCCCTCGTCGACAATTTTTTCTCCGGCAGCCGAGCCCTCGTTGTAGTAATGGTCCCCGGCAGCCGAGCCCTCGTCGACAATTTTTTCTCCGGCAGCCGAGCCCTCGTTGTAGTAATGGTCCCCGGCAGCCGAGCCGTCGTCGACAATTGTTTCCCCGGCAGCCGAGCCCTCGTCGTAGTAATGGTCCCCGGCAGCTGAGCCCTCGTCGTAGTAATGGTCCCCGGCAGCCGAGCCCTCGTCGTAGTAACGGTCCCCGGCAGCCGAGCCCTCGTCGTAGTAACGGTCCCCGGCAGCCGAGCCCTCGTCGAGTAATGGTCCCCGGCAGCCGAGCCCTCGTCGTAGTAACGGTCCCCGGCAGCCGAGCCCTCGTCGTAGTAATGGTCCCCGGCAGCCGAGCCCTCGTCGTAGTAATGGTTCCCGACAGCCGAGCCCTCGTCGTAGTAACGGTCCCCAGCAGCCGAGCCCTCGTCGTAGTAACGGTCCCCGGCAGCCGAGCCCTTGTCGAGTAATGGTCCCCGGCAGCCGAGCCCTCGTCGTAGTAATGGTCCCCGGCAGCCGAGCCCTCGTCGTAGTAATGGTCCCCGGCAGCCGAGCCCTCGTCGACAATTGTTTCCCCGGCAGCCGAGCCCTCGTCGTAGTAATGGTCCCCGGCAGCCGAGCCCTCGTCGTAGTAATGGTCCCCGGCAGCCGAGCCCTCGTCGACAACTGTTTCCCCGGCAGCCGAGCCCTCGTCGTAGTAATGGTCCCCGGCAGACGAGCCCTCGTCGTAGTAATGGTCCCCGGCAGCCGAGCCCTCGTCGTAGTAATGGTCCCCGGCAGTCGAGCCCTCGTCGACAATTTTTTCCCCGGCAGACGAGCCCTCGTCGTAGTAATGGTCCCCGGCAGCCGAGCCCTCGTCATAGTAATGGTCTCCGGCAGCCGAGCCCTCGTGGACAATTGTTTCCCCGGCAGCCGAGCCCTCGTCGTAGTAATGGTCCCCGGCAGCCGAGCCCTCGTCGTAGTAACGGTCCCCGGCAGACGACCCCTCGTCGTAGTAATGGTCCCCGGCAGCCGAGCCCTCGTCGTAGTAACGGTCCCCGGCAGCCGAGCCCTCGTCGTAGTAACGGTCCCAGGCAGCCGAGCCCTCGTCGTAGTAATGGTCCCCGGCAGCCGAGCCCTCGTCGTAGTAATGATCCCCGGCAGCCGAGCCCTCGTCGACAATTGTTTCCCCGGCAGCCGAGCCCTCGTCGTAGTAACGGTCCCCGGCAGCCGAGCCCTCGTCGTAGTAATGGTCCCCGGCAGCCGAGCCCTCGTCGTAGTAACGGTCCCTGGCAGCCGAGCCCTCGTCGTAGTAATGGTCCCCGGCAGCCGAGCCCTCGTCGACAATTTTTTTTCCGGCAGCCGAGCCCTCGTCGTAGTAATGGTCCCCGGCAGCCGAGCCCTCGTCGACAATTGTTTCCCCGGCAGCCGAGCCCTCGTCGTAGTAATGGTCCCCGGCAGCCGAGCCCTCGTCGACAATTGTTTCCCCCGGCAGCCGAGCCCTCGTCGTAGTAATGGTCCCCAGCAGCCGAGCCCTCGTCGTAGTAACGGTCCCCGGCAGCCGAGCCCTCGTCGTAGTAACGGTCCCCGGCAGCCGAGCCCTCGTCGTAGTAATGGTCCCCGGCAGCCGAGCCCTCGTCATAGTAATGGTCCCCGGCAGCCAAGCCCTCGTCGACAATTGTTTCCACGGCAGCCGAGCCCTCGTCGTAGTAATGGTCCCCGGCAGCCGAGCCCTCGTCGTAGTAACGGTCCCCGGCAGACGAGCCCTCGTCGTAGTAATGGTCCCTGGTAGCAAAGCCCTCGTCGTAGTAATGGTCCCCGGCAGCCGAGCCCTCGTCGTAGTAATGGTCCCCGGCAGTCGAGCCCTCGTCGACAATTTTTTCCCCGGCAGCCGAGCCCTCGTCGTAGTAATGGTCCCCGGCAGCCGAGCCCTCGTGGTAATAACGGTCCCCAGCAGCCGAGCCCTCATCGTAGTAACGGTCCCCGGCAGCCGAGCCCTCGTCGTAGTAACGGTCCCCGGCAGACGAGCCCTCGTCGTAGTAATGGTCCCCGGCAGCCGAGCCCTCGTCGTAGTAATGGTCCCCGGCAGTCGAGCCCTCGTCGACAATTTTTTCCCCGGCAGACGAGCCCTCGTCGTAGTAATGGTCCCCGGCAGCCGAGCCCTCGTCATAGTAATGGTCCCCGGCAGCCGAGCCCTCGTGGACAATTGTTTCCCCGGCAGCCGAGCCCTCGTCGTAGTAATGGTCCCCGGCAGCCGAGCCCTCGTCGTAGTAACGGTCCCCGGCAGACGACCCCTCGTCGTAGTAATGGTCCCCGGCAGCCGAGCCCTCGTCGTAGTAACGGTCCCCGGCAGCCGAGCCCTCGTCGTAGTAACGGTCCCAGGCAGCCGAGCCCTCGTCGTAGTAATGGTCCCCGGCAGCCGAGCCCTCGTCGTAGTAATGATCCCCGGCAGCCGAGCCCTCGTCGACAATTGTTTCCCCGGCAGCCGAGCCCTCGTCGTAGTAACGGTCCCCGGCAGCCGAGCCCTCGTCGTAGTAATGGTCCCCGGCAGCCAAGCCCTCGTCGTAGAAACGGTCCCTGGCAGCCGAGCCCTCGTCGTAGTAATGGTCCCCGGCAGCCGAGCCCTCGTCGACAATTTTTTCTCCGGCAGCCGAGCCCTCGTCGTAGTAATGGTCCCCGGCAGCCGAGCCCTCGTCGACAATTGTTTCCCCGGCAGCCGAGCCCTCGTCGTAGTAATGGTCCCCGGCAGCCGAGCCCTCGTCGACAATTGTTTCCCCGGCAGCCGAGCCCTCGTCGTAGTAATGGTCCCCAGCAGCCGAGCCCTCGTCGTAGTAACGGTCCCCGGCAGCCGAGCCCTCGTCGTAGTAACGGTCCCCGGCAGCCGAGCCCTCGTCGTAGTAATGGTCCCCGGCAGCCGAGCCCTCGTCATAGTAATGGTCCCCGGCAGCCAAGCCCTCGTCGACAATTGTTTCCACGGCAGCCGAGCCCTCGTCGTAGTAATGGTCCCCGGCAGCCGAGCCCTCGTCGTAGTAACGGTCCCCGGCAGACGAGCCCTCGTCGTAGTAATGGTCCCTGGTAGCAAAGCCCTCGTCGTAGTAATGGTCCCCGGCAGCCGAGCCCTCGTCGTAGTAATGGTCCCCGGCAGTCGAGCCCTCGTCGACAATTTTTTCCCCGGCAGCCGAGCCCTCGTCGTAGTAATGGTCCCCGGCAGCCGAGCCCTCGTGGTAATAACGGTCCCCAGCAGCCGAGCCCTCATCGTAGTAACGGTCCCCGGCAGCCGAGCCCTCGTCGTAGTAACGGTCCCCGGCAGTCGAGCCCTCGTCGACTATTGTTTCCCCGGCAGCCGAGCCCTCGTCGTAGTAACGGTCCCCGGCAGCCGAGCCCTCGTCGTAGTAACGGTCCCCGGCAGCCGAGCCCTCGTCGTAGTAACGGTCCCCGGCAGCCGAGCCCTCGTCGTAGTAATGGTCCCCGGCAGCCGAGCCCTCGTCGTAGTAACGGTCCCCGGCAGACGAGCCCTCGTCGTAGTAATGGTCCCCGGCAGCCGAGCCCTCGTCGTAGTAACGGTCCCCGGCAGCCGAGCCCTCGTCGTAGTAATGGTCCCCGGCAGCTGAGCCCTCGTCGTAGTAACGGTCCCCGGCAGCCGAGCCCTCGTCGTAGTAATGGTCCCCGGCAGCCGAGCTCTCGTCGTAGTAATGGTCCCTGGCAGCCGAGCCCTCGTCGACAATTTTTTCTCCGGCAGCCGAGCCCTCGTTGTAGTAATGGTCCCCGGCAGCCGAGCCCTCGTCGACAATTTTTTCTCCGGCAGCCGAGCCCTCGTCGTAGTAATGGTCCCCGGCAGCCGAGCCCTCGTCGACAATTGTTTCCCCGGCAGCCGAGCCCTCGTCGTAGTAATGGTCCCCGGCAGCCGAGCCCTCGTCGTAGTAATGGTCCCCGGCAGCCGAGCCCTCGTCGTAGTAACGGTCCCCGGCAGACGAGCCCTCGTCGTAGTAATGGTCCCTGGTAGCAAAGCCCTCGTCGTAGTAATGGTCCCCGGCAGCCGAGCCCTCGTCGTAGTAATGGTCCCCGGCAGTCGAGCCCTCGTCGACAATTTTTTCCCCCGGCAGCCGAGCCCTCGTCGTAGTAATGGTCCCCGGCAGCCGAGCCCTCGTGGTAATAACGGTCCCCAGCAGCCGAGCCCTCATCGTAGTAACGGTCCCCGGCAGCCGAGCCCTCGTCGTAGTAATGGTCCCCGGCAGCCGAGCCCTCGTCGTAGTAACGGTCCCCGGCAGCCGAGCCCTCGTCGTAGTAACGGTCCCCGGCAGCCGAGCCCTCGTCGTAGTAATGGTCCCCAGCAGCCGAGCCCTCGTCGTAGTAACGGTCCCCGGCAGCCGAGCCCTCGTCGTAGTAACGGTCCCCGGCAGCCGAGCCCTCGTCGTAGTAATGGTCCCCGGCAGCCGAGCCCTCGTCATAGTAATGGTCCCCGGCAGCCAAGCCCTCGTCGACAATTGTTTCCACGGCAGCCGAGCCCTCGTCGTAGTAATGGTCCCCCGGCAGCCGAGCCCTCGTCGTAGTAACGGTCCCCGGCAGACGAGCCCTCGTCGTAGTAATGGTCCCTGGTAGCAAAGCCCTCGTCGTAGTAATGGTCCCCGGCAGCCGAGCCCTCGTCGTAGTAATGGTCCCCGGCAGTCGAGCCCTCGTCGACAATTTTTTCCCCCGGCAGCCGAGCCCTCGTCGTAGTAATGGTCCCCGGCAGGCCGAGCCCTCGTGGTAATAACGGTCCCCAGCAGCCGAGCCCTCATCGTAGTAACGGTCCCCGGCAGCCGAGCCCTCGTCGTAGTAACGGTCCCCGGCAGACGAGCCCTCGTCGTAGTAATGGTCCCCCAGGCAGCCGAGCCCTCGTCGTAGTAACGGTCCCCGGCAGCCGAGCCCTCGTCGTAGTAACGGTCCCCGGCAGCCGAGCCCTCGTCGTAGTAACGGTCCCCGGCAGCCGAGCCCTCGTCGTAGTAATGGTCCCCGGCAGCCGAGCCCTCGTCGTAGTAACGGTCCCCCCGGCAGACGAGCCCTCGTCGTAGTAATGGTCCCCCGGCAGCCGAGCCCTCGTCGTAGTAACGGTCCCCGGCAGCCGAGCCCTCGTCGTAGTAACGGTCCCCGGCAGCTGAGCCCTCGTCGTAGTAACGGTCCCCCGGCAGCCGAGCCCTCGTCGTAGTAATGGTCCCCGGCAGCCGAGCTCTCGTCGTAGTAATGGTCCCCCGGCAGCCGAGCCTCGTCGACAATTTTTTCCTCCGGCAGCCGAGCCCTCGTTGTAGTAATGGTCCCCGGCAGCCGAGGCCCTCGTCGACAATTTTTTCCTCCGGCAGCCGAGCCCTCGTCGTAGTAATGGTCCCCGGCAGCCGAGCCCTCGTCGACAATTGTTTCCCCGGCAGCCGAGCCCTCGTCGTAGTAATGGTCCCCGGCAGCCGAGCCCTCGTCGTAGTAATGGGTCCCCGGCAGCCGAGCCCTCGTCGTAGTAACGGTCCCCGGCAGACGAGCCCTCGTCGTAGTAATGGTCCCTGGTAGCAAAGCTTTCGTCGTAGTAATGGTCCCCGGCAGCCGAGCCCTCGTCGTAGTAATGGTCCCCGGCAGTCGAGCCCTCGTCGACAATTTTTTCCCCGGCAGCCGAGCCCTCGTCGTAGTAATGGTCCCCGGCAGCCGAGCCCTCGTGGTAATAACGGTCCCCAGCAGCCGAGCCCTCATCGTAGTAACGGTCCCCGGCAGCCGAGCCCTCGTCGTAGTAATGGTCCCCGGCAGCCGAGCCCTCGTCGTAGTAACGGTCCCCGGCAGCCGAGCCCTCGTCGTAGTAACGGTCCCCGGCAGCCGAGCCCTCGTCGTAGTAACGGTCCCCGGCAGCCGAGCCCTCGTCGTAGTAATGGTCCCCGGCAGCCGAGCCCTCGTCGTAGTAACGGTCCCCGGCAGCCGAGCCCTCGTCGTAGTAATGGTCCCCGGCAGCCGAGCCCTCGTCGTAGTAACGGTCCCCGGCAGCCGAGCCCTCGTCGTAGTAACGGTCCCCGGAAGCCGAGCCCTCGTCCTAGTAACGGTCGCTGGCAGCCGAGCCCTCGTCGTAGTAATGGTCCCCGGCAGCCGAGCCCTCGTCGTAGTAATGGTCCCCGGCAGCCGAGCCCTCGTCGACAATTGTTTCCCCCGGCAGCCGAGCCCTCGTCGTAGTAACGGTCCCCGGCAGCCGAGCCCTCGTCGTAGTAACAGTCCCTGGCAGACGAGCCCTCGTCGTAGTAATGGTCCCCGGCAGCCGAGCCCTCGTCGTAATAACAGTCCCCGGGAGCCGAGCCCTCGTCGTAGTAACGGTCCCCAGCAGACGAGCCCTCGTCGTAGTAACGGTCCCCGGCAGCCGAGCCCTCGTCGTAGTAATGGTCCCCGGCAGCCGATCCCTCGTCGTAGTAACGGTCCCCGGCAGACGAGCCCTCGTCGTAGTAATGGTCCCCGGCAGCCGAGCCCTCGTCGTAGTAATGGTCCCCGGCAGCCGAGCCCTCGTCGTAGTAACGGTCCCCGGCAGCCGAGCCCTCGTCGTAGTAACGGTCCCTGGCAGCCGAGCCCTCGTCGTAGTAATGGTCCCCGGCAGCCGAGCCCTCGTCGTAGTAACGGTCCCCGGCAGACGAGCCCTCGTCGTAGTAATGGTCCCCGGCAGCCGAGCCCTCGTCGTAGTAATGGTCCCCGGCAGACGAGCCCTCGTCGTAGTAACGGTCCCCGGCAGCCGAGCCCTCGTCGTAGTAATGGTCCCCGGCAGCCGAGCCCTCGTCGTAGTAATGGTCCCCGGCAGCCGAGCCCTCGTCGACAATTTTTTCTCCGGCAGCTGAGCCCTCGTTGTAGTAATGGTCCCCGGCAGCCGAGCCCTCGTCGACAATTTTTTCTCCGGCAGCCGAGCCCTCGTTGTAGTAATGGTCCCCGGCAGCCGAGCCCTCGTCGACAATTGTTTCCCCGGCAGCCGAGCCGTCGTTGTAGTAATGGTCCCCAGCAGCCGAGCCCTCGTCGACAATTGTTTCCCCGGCAGCCGAGCCCTCGTCGTAGTAATGGTCCCCGGCAGCCGAGCCCTCGTCGTAGTAATGGTCCCCGGCAGCCGAGCCCTCGTCGTAGTAACGGTCCCCGGCAGCCGAGCCCTCGTCGTAGTAATGGTCCCCGGCAGCCGAGCCCTCGTCGTAGTAATGGTCCCCGACAGCCGAGCCCTCGTCGTAGTAACGGTCCCCAGCAGCCGAGCCCTCGTCGTAGTAACGGTCCCCGGCAGCCGAGCCCTCGTTGAGTAATGGTCCCCGGCAGCCGAGCCCTCGTCGTAGTAATGGTCCCCGGCAGCCGAGCCCTCGTCGTAGTAATGGTCCCCCGGCAGCCGAGCCCTCGTCGACAATTGTTTCCCCGGCAGCCGAGCCCTCGTCGTAGTAATGGTCCCCGGCAGCCGAGCCCTCGTCGTAGTAATGGTCCCCGGCAGCCGAGCCCTCGTCGACAACTGTTTCCCCGGCAGCCGAGCCCTCGTCGTAGTATAGTAATGCTCCCCGGCAGCCGAGCCCTCGTCGTAGTAATGGTCCCCGGCAGTCGAGCCCTCGTCGACAATTTTTTCCCCGGCAGCCGAGCCCTCGTCGTAGTAATGGTCCCCGGCAGCCGAGCCCTCGTCATAGTAATGGTCCCCGGCAGCCGAGCCCTCGTGGACAATTGTTTCCCCGGCAGCCGAGCCCTCGTCGTAGTAATGGACCCCGGCAGCCGAGCCCTCGTCGTAGTAACGGTCCCCGGCAGACGAGCCCTCGTCGTAGTAACGGTCCCTGGCAGCCGAGCCCTCGTCGTAGTAATGGTCCCCGGCAGCCGAGCCCTCGTCGACAATTTTTTCTCCGGCAGCCGAGCCCTCGTCGTAGTAATGGTCCCCGGCAGCTGAGCCCTCGTCGACAATTGTTTCCCCCGGCAGCCGAGCCCTCGTCGTAGTAATGGTCCCCGGCAGCCGAGCCCTCGTCAACAATTGTGTCCCCGGCAGCCGAGCCCTCGTCGTAGTAACGGTCCCCAGCAGCCGAGCCCTCGTCGTAGTAACGGTCCCCGGCAGCCGAGCCCTCGTCGTAGTAACGGTCCCCGGCAGCCGAGCCCTCGTCGTAGTAATGGTCCCCGGCAGCCGAGCCCTCGTCATAGTAATGGTCCCCGGCAGCCAAGCCCTCGTCGACAATTGTTTCCATGGCAGCCGAGCCCTCGTCGTAGTAATGGTCCCCGGCAGCCGAGCCCTCGTCGTAGTAACGGTCCCCGGCAGACGAGCCCTCGTCGTAGTAATGGTCCCTGGTAGCAAAGCCCTCGTCGTAGTAATGGTCCCCGGCAGCCGAGCCCTCGTCGTAGTAATGGTCCCCGGCAGTCGAGCCCTCGTCGACAATTTTTTCCCCGGCAGCCGAGCCCTCGTCGTAGTAATGGTCCCCGGCAGCCGAGCCCTCGTGGTAATAACGGTCCCCAGCAGCCGAGCCCTCATCGTAGTAACGGTCCCCGGCAGCCGAGCCCTCGTCGTAGTAACGGTCCCCGGCAGACGAGCCCTCGTCGTAGTAATGGTCCCCGGCAGCCGAGCCCTCGTCGTAGTAACGGTCCCCGGCAGCCGAGCCCTCGTCGTAGTAACGGTCCCCGGCAGCCGAGCCCTCGTCGTAGTAATGGTCCCCGGCAGCCGAGCCCTCGTCGTAGTAACGGTCCCCGGCAGCCGAGCCCTCGTCGTAGTAACGGTCCCCGGCAGCCGAGCCCTCGTCGTAGTAATGGTCCCCGGCAGCCGAGCCCTCGTCGTAGTAACGGTCCCCGGCAGCCGAGCCCTCGTCGTAGTAATGGTCCCCGGCAGCCGAGCCCTCGTCGTAGTAATGGTCCCCGGCAGCCGAGCCCTCGTCGTAGTAACGGTCCCCGGCAGCCGAGCCCTCGTCGTAGTAACGGTCCCCGGCAGCCGAGCCCTCGTCGTAGTAATGGTCCCCGGCAGCCGAGCCCTCGTCGTAGTAACGGTCCCCGGCAGCCGAGCCCTCGTCGTAGTAATGGTCCCCGGCAGCCGAGCCCTCGTCGTAGTAATGGTCCCCGGCAGCCGAGCCCTCGTCGACAATTTTTTCTCCGGCAGCCGAGCCCTCGTTGTAGTAATGGTCCCCGGCAGCCGAGCCCTCGTCGACAATTGTTTCCCCGGCAGCCGAGCCGTCGTTGTAGTAATGGTCCCCAGCAGCCGAGCCCTCGTCGACAATTGTTTCCCCGGCAGCCGAGCCCTCGTCGTAGTAATGTTCCCCGGCAGCCGAGCCCTCGTCGTAGTAATGGTCCCCGGCAGCCGAGCCCTCGTCGTAGTAACGGTCCCCGGCAGACGAGCCCTCGTCGTAGTAATGGTCCCCGGCAGCCGAGCCCTCGTCTTAGTAATGGTCCCCGGCAGCCGAGACCTCGTCGTAGTAACGGTCCCCGGCAGCCGAGCCCTCGTCGTAGTAATGGTCCCCGGCAGCCGAGCCCTCGTCGTAGTAATGGTCCCCGACAGCCGAGCCCTCGTCGTAGTAACGGTCCCCGGCAGCCGAGCCCTCGTCGTAGTAACGGTCCCCGGCAGACGAGCCCTCGTCGTAGTAATGGTCCCCGGCAGCCGAGCCCTCGTCGTAGTAACGGTCCCCGGCAGCCGAGCCCTCGTCGTAGTAACGGTACCAGGCAGCCGAGCCCTCGTCGTAGTAATGGTCCCCGGCAGCCGAGCCCTCGTCGTAGTAATGATCCCCGGCAGCCGAGCCCTCGTCGACAATTGTTTCCCCGGCAGCCGAGCCCTCGTCGTAGTAATGGTCCCCGGCAGCCGAGCCCTCGTCGTAGTAATGGTCCCCGGCAGCCGAGCCCTCGTCGTAGTAACGGTCCCTGGCAGCCGAGCCCTCGTCGTAGTAATGGTCCCCGGCAGCCGAGCCCTCGTCGACAATTTTTTCTCCGGCAGCCGAGCCCTCGTCGTAGTAATGGTCCCCGGCAGCCGAGCCCTCGTCGACAATTGTTTCCCCGGCAGCCGAGCCCTCGTCGTAGTAATGGTCCCCGGCAGCCGAGCCCTCGTCGACAATTGTGTCCCCGGCAGCCGAGCCCTCGTCGTAGTAATGGTCCCCAGCAGCCGAGCCCTCGTCGTAGTAACGGTCCCCGGCAGCCGAGCCCTCGTCGTAGTAACGGTCCCCAGCAGCCGAGCCCTCGTCGTAGTAATGGTCCCCCGGCAGCCGAGCCCTCGTCATAGTAATGGTCCCCGGCAGCCAAGCCCTCGTCGACAATTGTTTCCACGGCAGCCGAGCCCTCGCCGTAGTAATGGTCCCCGGCAGCCGAGCCCTCGTCGTAGTAATGGTCCCCCGGCAGCCGAGCCCTCGTCGTAGTAAAGGTCCCTGGTAGCAAAGCCCTCGTCGTAGTAATGGTCCCCCGGCAGCCGAGCCCTCGTCGTAGTAATGGTCCCCCGGCAGTCGAGCCCTCGTCGACAATTTTTTCCCCGGCAGCCGAGCCCTCGTCGTAGTAATGGTCCCCGGCAGACGAGCCCTCGTCGTAGTAATGGTCCCCGGCAGCCGAGCCCTCATCGTAGTAACGGTCCCTGGCAGCTGAGCCCTCGTCGTAGTAATGGTCCCCGGCAGCCGAGCCCTCGTCGTAGTAATGGTCCCCGGCAGCCGAGCCCTCGTCGACAATTGTTTCCCCGGCAGCCGAGCCCTCGTCGTAGTAATGGTCCCCGGCAGCCGAGCCCTCGTCGTAGTAACGGTCCCCAGCAGACGAGCCCTCGTCGTAGTAATGGTCCCCGGCAGCCGAGCCCTCGTCGTAGTAACGGTCCCCCGGCAGCCGAGCCCCTCGTCGTAGTAATGGTCCCCGGCAGTCGAGCCCTCGTCGACAATTGTTTCCCCGGCAGCCGAGCCCTCGTCGTAGTAATGGTCCCCGGCAGCCGAGCCCTCGTCGTAGTAACGGTCCCTGGCAGCCGAGCCCTCGTCGTAGTAATGGTCCCCGGCAGCCGAGCCCTCGTCGTAGTAACGGTCCCCCGGCAGCCGAGCCCTCGTCGTAGTAACGGTCCCTGGCAGCCGAGCCCCTCGTCGTAGTAATGGTCCCCGGCAGCCGAGCCCTCGTCGTAGTAACGGTCCCCGGCAGCCGAGCCCTCGTCGTAGTAATGGTCCCCGGCAGCCGAGCCCTCGTCGTAGTAATGGTCCCCGGCAGCCGAGCCCTCGTCGACAATTTTTTTCTCCGGCAGCCGAGCCCTCGTCGTAGTAACGGTCCCCGGCAGCCGAGCCCTCGTCGTAGTAACGGTCCCCAGCAGCCGAGCCCTCGTCGTAGTAATGGTCCCCGGCAGCCGAGCCCTCGTCGACAATTGTTTCCACGGCAGCCGAGCCCTCGTCGTAGTAATGGTCCCCGGCAGCCGAGCCCTCGTCGTAGTAATGGTCCCCGGCAGCCGAGCCCTCGTCGTAGTAAAGGTCCCTGGTAGCAAAGCCCTCGTCGTAGTAATGGTCCCCGGCAGCCGAGCCCTCGTCGTAGTAATGGTCCCCGGCAGTCGAGCCCTCGTCGACAATTTTTTCCCCGGCAGCCGAGCCCTCGTCGTAGTAATGGTCCCCGGCAGACGAGCCCTCGTCGTAGTAATGGTCCCCGGCAGCCGAGCCCTCATCGTAGTAACGGTCCCCGGCAGCTGAGCCCTCGTCGTAGTAATGGTCCCCGGCAGCCGAGCCCTCGTCGTAGTAATGGTCCCCGGCAGCCGAGCCCTCGTCGTAGTAATGGTCCCCGGCAGCCGAGCCCTCGTCGACAATTGTTTTCCCCGGCAGCCGAGCCCTCGTCGTAGTAATGGTCCCCGGCAGCCGAGCCCTCGTCGACAATTGTGTCCCCGGCAGCCGAGCCCTCGTCGTAGTAACGGTCCCCGGCAGCCGAGCCCTCGTCGTTATAATGGTCCCCGGCAGCCGAGCCCTCGTCGTAGTAATGGTCCCCGGCAGCCGAGCCCTCGTCGACAATTGTGTCCCCGGCAGCCGAGCCCTCGTCGTAGTAATGGTCCCCGGCAGCCGAGCCCTCGTCGTAGTAACGGTCCCCGGCAGACGAGCCCTCATCGTAGTAACGGTCCCCGGCATCCGAGCCCTCGTCGTAGTAATGGTCCCCGGCAGCCGAGCCCTCGTCGTAGTAACGGTCCCCGGCAGACGAGCCCTCGTCGTAGTAATGGTCCCCGGCAGCCGAGCCCTCGTCGTAGTAACGGTCCCCGGCAGCCGAGCCCTCGTCGTAGTAACGGTCCCCGGCAGCCGAGCCCTCGTCGTAGTAACGGTCGCTGGCAGCCGAGCCCTCGTCGTAGTAACGGTCCCCGGCAGCCGAGCCCTCGTCGTAGTAATGGTCCCCGGCAGCCGAGCCCTCGTCGACAATTGTTTCCCCGGCAGCCGAGCCCTCGTCGTAGTAATGGTCCCCGGCAGCCGAGCCCTCGTCGTAGTAACAGTCCCTGGCAGACGAGCCCTCGTCGTAGTAATGGTCCCCGGCAGCCGAGCCCTCGTCGTAATAACGGTCCCCGGCAGCCGAGCCCTCATCGTAGTAACGGTCCCCAGCAGACGAGCCCTCGTCGTAGTAACGGTCCCCGGCAGCCGAGCCCTCGTCGTAGTAAAGGTCCCCGGCAGCCGATCCCTCGTCGTAGTAACGGTCCCCGGCAGACGAACCCTCGTCGTAGTAATGGTCCCCGGCAGCCGAGCCCTCGTCGTAGTAACGGTCCCCGGCAGCCGAGCCCTCGTCGTAGTAACGGTCCCCGGCAGCCGAGCCCTCGTCGTAGTAATGGTCCCCGGCAGCCGAGCCCTCGTCGTAGTAACGGTCCCCGGCAGACGAGCCCTCGTCATAGTAATGGTCCCCGGCAGCCGAGCCCTCGTCGTAGTAATGGTCCCCGGCAGCCGAGCCCTCGTCGTAGTAACGGTCCCCGGCAGCCGAGCCCTCGTCGTAGTAATGGTCCCCGGCAGCCGAGCCCTCGTCGACAATTTTTTCTCCGGCAGCCGAGCCCTCGTTGTAGTAATGGTCCCCGGCAGCCGAGCCCTCGTCGACAATTTTTTTCCCCGACAGACGAGCCCTCGTTGTAGTAATGGTCCCCGGTAGCCGAGCCGTCGTCGTAGTAATGGTCCCCGGCAGCCGAGCCCTCGTCGTAGTAATTGTCCCCGACAGTCGAGCCCTCGTCGACAATTTTTTCCCCGGCAGCCAAGCCCTCGTTGTAGTAATGGTCCCCGGCAGCCGAGCCCTCGTCGACAATTGTTTCCCCGGCAGCCGAGCCGTCGTTGTAGTAATGGTCCCCAGCAGCCGAGCCCTCGTCGACAATTGTTTCCCCGGCAGCCGAGCCCTCGTCGTAGTAATGGTCCCCCGGCAGCCGAGCCCTCGTCGTAGTAATGGTCCCCGGCAGCCGAGCCCTCGTCGTAGTAATGGTCCCCGGCAGCCGAGACCTCGTCGTAGTAACGGTCCCCGGCAGCCGAGCCCTCGTCGTAGTAATGGTCCCCGACAGCCGAGCCCTCGTCGTAGTAACGGTCCCCGGCAGCCGAGCCCTCGTCGTAGTAACGGTCCCCGGCAGCCGAGCCCTCGTCGAGTAATGGTCCCCGGCAGCCGAGCCCTCGTCGTAGTAATGGTCCCCGGCAGCCGAGCCCTCGTCGTAGTAATGGTCCCCGGCAGCCGAGCCCTCGTCGACAATTCTTTCCCCGGCAGCCGAGCCCTCGTCGTAGTAATGGTCCCCGGCAGCCGAGCCCTCGTCGACAACTGTTTCCCCGGTAGCCGAGCCGTCGTCGTAGTAATGCTCCCCCGGCAGCCGAGCCCTCGTCGTAGTAATGGTCCCCGGCAGTCGAGCCCTCGTCGACAATTTTTTCCCCGGCAGCCAAGCCCTCGTTGTAGTAATGGTCCACGGCAGCCGAGCCCTCGTCGACAATTGTTTCCCCGGCAGCCGAGCCGTCGTTGTAGTAATGGTCCCCAGCAGCCGAGCCCTCGTCGACAATTGTTTCCCCGGCAGCCGAGCCCTCGTCGTAGTAATGGTCCCCGGCAGCCGAGCCCTCGTCGTAGTAACGGTCCCCGGCAGACGAGCCCTCGTCGTAGTAATGGTCCCCGGCAGCCGAGCCCTCGTCGTAGTAATGGTCCCCGGCAGCCGAGACCTCGTCGTAGTAACGGTCCCCGGCAGCCGAGACCTCGTCGTAGTAACGGTCCCCCGGCAGCCGAGCCCTCGTCGTAGTAATGGTCCCCGACAGCCGAGCCCTCGTCGTAGTAATGGTCCCCGGCAGCCGAGCCCTCGTCGTAGTAACGGTCCCCGGCAGCCGAGCCCTCGTCGAGTAATGGTCCCCGGCAGCCGAGCCCTCGTCGTAGTAATGGTCCCCGGCAGCCGAGCCCTCGTCGACAATTGTTTCCCCGGCAGCCGAGCCCTCGTCGTAGTAATGGTCCCCCGGCAGCCGAGCCCTCGTCGACAACTGTTTCCCCGGCAGCCGAGCCCTCGTCGTAGTAACGGTCCCCGGCAGACGAGCCCTCGTCGTAGTAATGGTCCCCGTCAGCCGAGCCCTCGTCGTAGTAATGGTCCCCGGCAGTCGAGCCCTCGTCGACAATTTTTTTCCCCGGCAGCCGAGCCCTCGTTGTAGTAATGGTCCCCGGCAGCCGAGCCCTCGTCGACAATTTTTTTCCCCGGCAGCCGAGCCCTCGTCGTTGTAATGGTCCCCCGGCAGCCGAGCCCTCGTCGTAATAACGGTCCCCGGCAAGCCGAAGCCCCTCGTCGTAGTAACGGTCCCCGGCAGACGAGCCCTCGTCGTAGTAATGGTCCCCGGCAGCCGAGCCCTCGTCGTAGTAATGGTCCCCGGCAGCCGAGCCCTCGTCATAGTAACGGTCCCCCGGCAGACGAGCCCTCGTCGTAGTAATGGTCCCCCGGCAGCCGAGCCCTCGTCGTAGTAACGGTCCCCGGCAGCCGAGCCCTCGTCGTAGTAACGGTCCCCGGCAGCCGAGCCCTCATCGTAGTAATGGTCCCCGGCAGCCGAGCCCTCGTCGACAATTGTGTCCCCTGCAGCCGAGCCCTCGTCGTAGTAATGGTCCCCGGCAGCAGAGCCCTCGTCGTAGTAACGGTCCCCCGGCAGACGAGCCCTCGTCGTAGTAATGGTCCCCCGGCAGCCGAGCCCTCGTCGTAGTAACGGTCCCCGGCAGACGAGCCCTCGTCGTAGTAATGGTTCCCCGGCAGCCGAGCCCTCGTCGTAGTAACGGTCCCCGGCAGCCGAGCCCTCGTCGTAGTAACGGTCCCCCGGCAGCCGAGCCCTCGTCGTAGTAATGGTCCCCCGGCAGCCGAGCCCTCGTCGACAATTGTTTCCCCAGCAGCCGAGCCCTCGTCGACAATTGTTTCCCCAGCAGCCGAGCCCTCGTCGTAGTAATGGTCCCCGGCAGCCGAGCCCTCGTCGACAATTGTGTCCCCGGCAGCCGAGCCCTCGTCGTAGTAATGGTCCCCAGCTGCCGAGCCCCTCGTCGTAGTAACGGTCCCCGGCAGCCGAGCCCTCGTCGTAGTAACGGTCCCCGGCAGCCGAGCCCTCGTCGTAGTAATGGTCCCCCGGCAGCCGAGCCCTCGTCGTAGTAATGGTCCCCGGCAGCCAAGCCCTCGTCGACAATTGTTTCCACGGCAGCCGAGCCCTCGTCGTAGTAATGGTCCCCGGCAGCCGAGCCCCTCGTCGTAGTAACGGTCCCCCGGCAGACGAGCCCTCGTCCGTAGTAATGGTCCCTGGTAGCCAAAGCCCCTCGTCGTAGTAATGGTCCCCGGCAAGCCGAGCCCTCGTCGTAGTAATGGTCCCCCGGCAGTCCGAGCCCTCGTCGACAATTTTTTCCCCGGCAGCCGAGCCCTCGTCGTAGTAATGGTCCCCGGCAGCCGAGCCCTCGTGGTAAATAACGGTCCCCGGCAGCCGAGACCTCGTCGTAGTAACGGTCCCCGGCAGCCGAGCCCTCGTCGTAGTAATGGTCCCCGGCAGCCGAGCCCCTCGTCGTAGTAATGGTCCCCGACAGCCGACGCCCTCGTCGTAGTATCGGTCCCCGGCAGCCGAGCCCTCGTCGTAGTAACGGTCCCCGGCAGCCGAGCCCTCGTCGAGTAATGGTCCCCGGCAGCCGAGCCCTCGTCGTAGTAATGGTCCCCGGCAGCCGAGCCCTCGTCGTAGTAATGGTCCCCCGGCAGCCGAGCCCTCGTCGACAATTGTTTCCCCGGCAGCCGAGCCCTCGTCGTAGTAATGGTCCCCGGCAGCCGAGCCCTCGTCGTAGTAACGGTCCCCGGCAGCCGAGCCCTCGTCGACAACTGTTTCCCCGGTAGCCGAGCCGTCATCGTAGTAATGCTCCCCGGCAGCCGAGCCCTCGTCGTAGTAATGGTCCCCGGCAGTCGAGCCCTCGTCGACAATTTTTTCCCCGGCAGCCAAGCCCTCGTTGTAGTAATGGTCCCCGGCAGCCGAGCCCTCGTCGACAACTGTTTTCCCCGGCAGCCGAGCCCTCGTCGTAGTAACGGTCCCCGGCAGACGAGCCCTCGTCGTAGTAATGGTCCCCGTCAGCCGAGCCCTCGTCGTAGTAATGGTCCCCGGCAGTCGAGCCCTCGTCGACAATTTTTTCCCCGGCAGCCGAGCCCTCGTTGTAGTAATGGTCCCCGGCAGCCGAGCCCTCGTCGACAATTTTTTCCCCGGCAGCCGAGCCCTCGTCGTTGTAATGGTCCCCGGCAGCCGAGCCCTCGTCGTAATAACGGTCCCCGGCAGCCGAGCCCTCGTTGTAGTAACGGTCCCCGGCAGCCGAGCCCTCGTCGTAGTAACGGTCCCCGGCAGCCGAGCCCTCGTCGTAGTAATGGTCCCCGGCAGCCGAGCCCTCATCGTAGTAATGGTCCCCGGCAGCCGAGCCCTCGTCGACAATTGTGTCCCCTGCAGCCGAGCCCTCGTCGTAGTAATGGTCCCCGGCAGCAGAGCCCTCGTCGTAGTAACGGTCCCCGGCAGCCGAGCCCTCGTCGTAGTAACGGTCCCCGGCAGACGAGCCCTCGTCGTAGTAATGGTCCCCGGCAGCCGAGCCCTCGTCGTAGTAATGGTCCCCGGCAGCCGAGCCCTCGTCATAGTAACGGTCCCCGGCAGACGAGCCCTCGTCGTAGTAATGGTCCCCGGCAGCCGAGCCCTCGTCGTAGTAACGGTCCCCGGCAGCCGAGCCCTCGTCGTAGTAACGGTCCCCGGCAGCCGAGCCCTCGTCGTAGTAATGGTCCCCGGCAGCCGAGCCCTCGTCGACAATTGTTTCCCCAGCAGCCGAGCCCTCGTCGACAATTGTTTCCCCAGCAGCCGAGCCCTCGTCGTAGTAATGGTCCCCGGCAGCCGAGCCCTCGTCGACAATTGTGTCCCCGGCAGCCGAGCCCTCGTCGTAGTAATGGTCCCCAGCAGCCGAGCCCTCGTCGTAGTAACGGTCCCCGGCAGCCGAGCCCTCGTCGTAGTAACGGTCCCCGGCAGCCGAGCCCTCGTCGTAGTAATGGTCCCCGGCAGCCGAGCCCTCGTCATAGTAATGGTCCCCGGCAGCCAAGCCCTCGTCGACAATTGTTTCCACGGCAGCCGAGCCCTCGTCGTAGTAATGGTCCCCGGCAGCCGAGCCCTCGTCGTAGTAACGGTCCCCGGCAGACGAGCCCTCGTCGTAGTAATGGTCCCTGGTAGCAAAGCCCTCGTCGTAGTAATGGTCCCCGGCAGCCGAGCCCTCGTCGTAGTAATGGTCCCCGGCAGTCGAGCCCTCGTCGACAATTTTTTCCCCGGCAGCCGAGCCCTCGTCGTAGTAATGGTCCCGGCAGCCGAGCCCTCGTGGTAATAACGGTCCCCGGCAGCCGAGCCCTCATCGTAGTAACGGTCCCCGGAAGCCGAGCCCTCGTCGACAATTGTTTCCCCGGCAGCCGAGCCCTCGTCGTAGTAATGGTCCCCGGCAGCCGAGCCCTCGTCGACAACTGTTTCCCCGGCAGCCGAGCCCTCGTCGTAGTAACGGTCCCCGGCAGACGAGCCCTCGTCGTAGTAATGCTCCCCGGCAGCCGAGCCCTCGTCGTAGTAATGGTCCCCGGCAGTCGAGCCCTCGTCGACAATTTTTTCCCCGGCAGCCGAGCCCTCGTCGTTGTAATGGTCCCCGGCAGCCGAGCCCTCGTCGTAATAACGGTCCCCGGCAGCCGAGCCCTCGTTGTAGTAACGGTCCCCGGCAGCCGAGCCCTCGTCGTAGTAACGGTCCCCGGCAGCCGAGCCCTCGTCGTAGTAATGGTCCCCGGCAGCCGAGCCCTCATCGTAGTAATGGTCCCCGGCAGCCGAGCCCTCGTCGACAATTGTGTCCCCTGCAGCCGAGCCCTCGTCGTAGTAATGGTCCCCGGCAGCAGAGCCCTCGTCGTAGTAACGGTCCCCGGCAGCCGAGCCCTCGTCGTAGTAACGGTCCCCGGCAGACGAGCCCTCGTCGTAGTAATGGTCCCCGGCAGCCGAGCCCTCGTCGTAGTAATGGTCCCCGGCAGCCGAGCCCTCGTCATAGTAACGGTCCCCGGCAGACGAGCCCTCGTCGTAGTAATGGTCCCCGGCAGCCGAGCCCTCGTCGTAGTAACGGTCCCCGGCAGCCGAGCCCTCGTCGTAGTAACGGTCCCCGGCAGCCGAGCCCTCGTCGTAGTAATGGTCCCCGGCAGCCGAGCCCTCGTCGACAATTGTTTCCCCAGCAGCCGAGCCTCGTCGACAATTGTTTCCCCAGCAGCCGAGCCCTCGTCGTAGTAATGGTCCCCGGCAGCCGAGCCCTCGTCGACAATTGTGTCCCCGGCAGCCGAGCCCTCGTCGTAGTAATGGTCCCCAGCAGCCGAGCCCTCGTCGTAGTAACGGTCCCCGGCAGCCGAGCCCTCGTCGTAGTAACGGTCCCCGGCAGCCGAGCCCTCGTCGTAGTAATGGTCCCCGGCAGCCGAGCCCTCGTCATAGTAATGGTCCCCGGCAGCCAAGCCCTCGTCGACAATTGTTTCCACGGCAGCCGAGCCCTCGTCGTAGTAATGGTCCCCGGCAGCCGAGCCCTCGTCGTAGTAACGGTCCCCGGCAGACGAGCCCTCGTCGTAGTAATGGTCCCTGGTAGCAAAGCCCTCGTCGTAGTAATGGTCCCCGGCAGCCGAGCCCTCGTCGTAGTAATGGTCCCCGGCAGTCGAGCCCTCGTCGACAATTTTTTCCCCGGCAGCCGAGCCCTCGTCGTAGTAATGGTCCCGGCAGCCGAGCCCTCGTGGTAATAACGGTCCCCGGCAGCCGAGCCCTCATCGTAGTAACGGTCCCCGGAAGCCGAGCCCTCGTCGACAATTGTTTCCCCGGCAGCCGAGCCCTCGTCGTAGTAATGGTCCCCGGCAGCCGAGCCCTCGTCGACAACTGTTTCCCCGGCAGCCGAGCCCTCGTCGTAGTAACGGTCCCCGGCAGCCGAGCCCTCGTCGTAGTAACGGTCCCCGGCAGACGAGCCCTCGTCATAGTAATGGTCCCTGGTAGCAAAGCCCTCGTCGTAGTAATGGTCCCCGGCAGCCGAGCCCTCGTCGTAGTAATGGTCCCCGGCAGTCGAGCCCTCGTCGACAATTTTTTCCCCGGCAGCCGAGCCCTCGTCGTAGTAATGGTCCCGGCAGCCGAGCCCTCGTGGTAATAACGGTCCCCGGCAGCCGAGCCCTCATCGTAGTAACGGTCCCCCGGAAGCCGAGCCCTCGTCGACAATTGTTTCCCCGGCAGCCGAGCCCTCGTCGTAGTAATGGTCCCCGGCAGCCGAGCCCTCGTCGACAACTGTTTCCCCGGCAGCCGAGCCCTCGTCGTAGTAACGGTCCCCGGCAGACGAGCCCTCGTCGTAGTAATGGTCCCCCGTCAGCCGAGCCCTCGTCGTAGTAATGGTCCCCGGCAGTCGAGCCCTCGTCGACAATTTTTTCCCCGGCAGCCGAGCCCTCGTTGTAGTAATGGTCCCCGGCAGCCGAGCCCTCGTCGACAATTTTTTTCCCCGGCAGCCGAGCCCTCGTCGTTGTAATGGTCCCCGGCAGCCGAGCCCTCGTCGTAATAACGGTCCCCGGCAGCCGAGCCCTCGTTGTAGTAACGGTCCCCGGCAGCCGAGCCCTCGTCGTAGTAACGGTCCCCGGCAGCCGAGCCCTCGTCGTAGTAATGGTCCCCGGCAGCCGAGCCCTCATCGTAGTAATGGTCCCCGGCAGCCGAGCCCTCGTCGACAATTGTGTCCCCTGCAGCCGAGCCCTCGTCGTAGTAATGGTCCCCGGCAGCAGAGCCCTCGTCGTAGTAACGGTCCCCCGGCAGCCGAGCCCTCGTCGTAGTAACGGTCCCCCGGCAGACGAGCCCTCGTCGTAGTAATGGTCCCCGGCAGCCGAGCCCTCGTCGTAGTAATGGTCCCCGGCAGCCGAGCCCTCGTCATAGTAACGGTCCCCGGCAGACGAGCCCTCGTCGTAGTAATGGTCCCCGGCAGCCGAGCCCTCGTCGTAGTAACGGTCCCCGGCAGCCGAGCCCTCGTCGTAGTAACGGTCCCCGGCAGCCGAGCCCTCGTCGTAGTAATGGTCCCCCGGCAGCCGAGCCCTCGTCGACAATTGTTTCCCCAGCAGCCGAGCCCTCGTCGACAATTGTTTCCCCAGCAGCCGAGCCCTCGTCGTAGTAATGGTCCCCGGCAGCCGAGCCCTCGTCGACAATTGTGTCCCCGGCAGCCGAGCCCTCGTCGTAGTAATGGTCCCCAGCAGCCGAGCCCTCGTCGTAGTAACGGTCCCCGGCAGCCGAGCCCTCGTCGTAGTAACGGTCCCCGGCAGCCGAGCCCTCGTCGTAGTAATGGTCCCCGGCAGCCGAGCCCTCGTCATAGTAATGGTCCCCGGCAGCCAAGCCCTCGTCGACAATTGTTTCCACGGCAGCCGAGCCCTCGTCGTAGTAATGGTCCCCGGCAGCCGAGCCCTCGTCGTAGTAACGGTCCCCGGCAAACGAGCCCTCGTCGTAGTAATGGTCCCTGGTAGCAAAGCCCTCGTCGTAGTAATGGTCCCCGGCAGCCGAGCCCTCGTCGTAGTAATGGTCCCCGGCAGTCGAGCCCTCGTCGACAATTTTTTCCCCGGCAGCCGAGCCCTCGTGGTAATAACGGTCCCCGGCAGCCGAGCCCTCATCGTAGTAACGGTCCCCGGCAGCCGAGCCCTCGTCGTAGTAACCGTCCCCGGCAGCCGAGCCCTCGTCGACAATTTTTTCTCCGGCAGCCGAGCCCTCGTTGTAGTAATGGTCCCCGGCAGCCGAGCCCTCGTCGACAATTTTTTCCCCGACAGACGAGCCCTCGTTGTAGTAATGGTCCCCGGTAGCCGAGCCGTCGTCGTAGTAATGCTCCCCGGCAGCCGAGCCCTCGTCGTAGTAATGGTCCCCGGCAGTCGAGCCCTCGTCGACAATTTTTTCCCCGGCAGCCAAGCCCTCGTTGTAGTAATGGTCCCCGGCAGCCGAGCCCTCGTCGACAATTGTTTCCCCGGCGCCGAGCCGTCGTTGTAGTAATGGTCCCCAGCAGCCGAGCCCTCGTCGACAATTGTTTCCCCGGCAGCCGAGCCCTCGTCGTAGTAATGGTCCCCGGCAGCCGAGCCCTCGTCGTAGTAATGGTCCCCGGCAGCCGAGCCCTCGTCGTAGTAATGGCCCCGGCAGCCGAGACCTCGTCGTAGTAACGGTCCCCGGCAGCCGAGCCCTCGTCGTAGTAATGGTCCCCGGCAGCCGAGCCCTCGTCGTAGTAACGGTCCCCGACAGCCGAGCCCTCGTCGTAGTAACGGTCCCCGGCAGCCGAGCCCTCGTCGTAGTAACGGTCCCCGGCAGCCGAGCCCTCGTCGAGTAATGGTCCCCAGCAGCCGAGCCCTCGTCGTAGTAATGGTCCCCGGCAGCCGAGCCCTCGTCGTAGTAATGGTCCCCGGCAGCCGAGCCCTCGTCGACAATTGTTTCCCCGGCAGCCGAGCCCTCGTCGTAGTAATGGTCCCCGGCAGCCGAGCCCTCGTCGTAGTAATGGTCCCCGGCAGCCGAGCCCTCGTCGACAACTGTTTCCCCGGTAGCCGAGCCGTCGTCGTAGTAATGCTCCCCGGCAGCCGAGCCCTCGTCGTAGTAATGGTCCCCGGCAGTCGAGCCCTCGTCGACAATTTTGTCCCCGGCAGCCAAGCCCTCGTTGTAGTAATGGTCCCCGGCAGCCGAGCCCTCGTCGACAATTGTTTCCCCGGCAGCCGAGCCGTCGTTGTAGTAATGGTCCCCAGCAGCCGAGCCCTCGTCGACAACTGTTTCCCCGGCAGCCGAGCCCTCGTCGTAGTAATGGTCCCCGGCAGCCGAGCCCTCGTCGTACTAATGGTCCCCGGCAGCCGAGCCCTCGTCGTAGTAACGGTCCCCGGCAGACGAGCCCTCGTCGTAGTAACGGTCCCCGGCAGCCGAGCCCTCGTCGTAATAACGGTCCCCGGCAGCCGAGCCCTCGTCGTAGTAACGGTCCCCAGCAGACGAGCCCTCGTCGTAGTAACGGTCCCCGGCAGCCGAGCCCTCGTCGTAGTAATGGTCCCCGGCAGCCGATCCCTCGTCGTAGTAACGGTCCCCGGCAGACGAGCCCTCGTCGTAGTAACGGTCCCCGGCAGCCGAGCCCTCGTCGTAGTAATGGTCCCCGGCAGCCCAGCCCTCGTCGTAGTAACGGTCCCCGGCAGCCGAGCCCTCGTCGTAGTAACGGTCCCCGGCAGCCGAGCCCTCGTCGTAGTAATGGTCCCCGGCAGCCGAGCCCTCGTCGTAGTAACGGTCCCCGGCAGCCGAGCCCTCGTCGTAGTAATGGTCCCCGGCAGCCGAGCCCTCGTCGTAGTAATGGTCCCCGGCAGCCGAGCCCTCGTCGTAGTAACGGTCCCCGGCAGCCGAGCCCTCGTCGTAGTAACGGTCCCCGGCAGCCGAGCCCTCGTCGTAGTAATGGTCCCCGGCAGCCGAGCCCTCGTCGTAGTAATGGTCCCCGGCAGCCGAGCCCTCGTCATAGTAATGGTCCCCGGCAGCCAAGCCCTCGTCGACAATTGTTTCCACGGCAGCCGAGCCCTCGTCGTAGTAATGGTCCCCGGCAGCCGAGCCCTCGTCGTAGTAACGGTCCCCGGCAAACGAGCCCTCGTCGTAGTAATGGTCCCTGGTAGCAAAGCCCTCGTCGTAGTAATGGTCCCCGGCAGCCGAGCCCTCGTCGTAGTAATGGTCCCCGGCAGTCGAGCCCTCGTCGACAATTTTTTCCCCGGCAGCCGAGCCCTCGTCGTAGTAATGGTCCCCGGCAGCCGAGCCCTCGTGGTAATAACGGTCCCCGGCAGCCGAGCCCTCATCGTAGTAACGGTCCCCGGCAGCCGAGCCCTCGTCGTAGTAACCGTCCCCGGCAGCCGAGCCCTCGTCGACAATTTTTTCTCCGGCAGCCGAGCCCTCGTTGTAGTAATGGTCCCCGGCAGCCGAGCCCTCGTCGACAATTTTTTCCCCGACAGACGAGCCCTCGTTGTAGTAATGGTCCCCGGTAGCCGAGCCGTCGTCGTAGTAATGCTCCCCGGCAGCCGAGCCCTCGTCGTAGTAATGGTCCCCGGCAGTCGAGCCCTCGTCGACAATTTTTTCCCCGGCAGCCAAGCCCCCGTTGTAGTAATGGTCCCCCGGCAGCCGAGCCCTCGTCGACAATTGTTTCCCCGGCAGCCGAGCCGTCGTTGTAGTAATGGTCCCCAGCAGCCGAGCCCTCGTCGACAATTGTTTCCCCGGCAGCCGAGCCCTCGTCGTAGTAATGGTCCCCGGCAGCCGAGCCCTCGTCGTAGTAATGGTCCCCGGCAGCCGAGCCCTCGTCGTAGTAATGGCCCCGGCAGCCGAGACCTCGTCGTAGTAACGGTCCCCGGCAGCCGAGCCCTCGTCGTAGTAATGGTCCCCGGCAGCCGAGCCCTCGTCGTAGTAACGGTCCCCGACAGCCGAGCCCTCGTCGTAGTAACGGTCCCCGGCAGCCGAGCCCTCGTCGTAGTAACGGTCCCCCGGCAGCCGAGCCCTCGTCGAGTAATGGTCCCCAGCAGCCGAGCCCTCGTCGTAGTAATGGTCCCCGGCAGCCGAGCCCTCGTCGTAGTAATGGTCCCCGGCAGCCGAGCCCTCGTCGACAATTGTTTCCCCGGCAGCCGAGCCCCTCGTCGTAGTAATGGTCCCCGGCAGCCGAGCCCTCGTCGTAGTAATGGTCCCCGGCAGCCGAGCCCTCGTCGACAACTGTTTCCCCGGTAGCCGAGCCGTCGTCGTAGTAATGCTCCCCGGCAGCCGAGCCCTCGTCGTAGTAATGGTCCCCGGCAGTCGAGCCCTCGTCGACAATTTTGTCCCCGGCAGCCAAGCCCTCGTTGTAGTAATGGTCCCCGGCAGCCGAGCCCTCGTCGACAATTGTTTCCCCGGCAGCCGAGCCGTCGTTGTAGTAATGGTCCCCAGCAGCCGAGCCCTCGTCGACAATTGTTTCCCCGGCAGCCGAGCCCTCGTCGTAGTAATGGTCCCCGGCAGCCGAGCCCTCGTCGTACTAATGGTCCCCGGCAGCCGAGCCCTCGTCGTAGTAACGGTCCCCGGCAGACGAGCCCTCGTCGTAGTAACGGTCCCCGGCAGCCGAGCCCTCGTCGTAATAACGGTCCCCGGCAGCCGAGCCCTCGTCGTAGTAACGGTCCCCAGCAGACGAGCCCTCGTCATAGTAACGGTCCCCGGCAGCCGAGCCCTCGTCGTAGTAATGGTCCCCGGCAGCCGATCCCTCGTCGTAGTAACGGTCCCCGGCAGACGAGCCCTCGTCGTAGTAACGGTCCCCGGCAGCCGAGCCCCTCGTCGTAGTAATGGTCCCCCGGCAGCCCAGCCCTCGTCGTAGTAACGGTCCCCCGGCAGCCGAGCCCTCGTCGTAGTAACGGTCCCCGGCAGCCGAGCCCTCGTCGTAGTAATGGTCCCCGGCAGCCGAGCCCTCGTCGTAGTAACGGTCCCCCGGCAGCCGAGCCCTCGTCGTAGTAATGGTCCCCGGCAGCCGAGCCCTCGTCGTAGTAATGGTCCCCGGCAGCCGAGCCCTCGTCGTAGTAACGGTCCCCGGCAGCCGAGCCCTCGTCGTAGTAATGGTCCCCGGCAGCCGAGCCCTCGTCGTAGTAATGGTCCCCGGCAGCCGAGCCCTCGTCGACAATTTTTTTCTCCGGCAGCCGAGCCCTCGTTGTAGTAATGGTCCCCGGCAGCCGAGCCCTCGTCGACAATTTTTTCCCCGACAGACGGAGCCCTCGTTGTAGTAATGGTCCCCGGTAGCCGAGCCGTCGTCGTAGTAATGCTCCCCGGCAGCCGAGCACTCGTCGTAGTAATGGTCCCCGACAGTCGAGCCCTCCGTCGACAATTTTTTCCCCGGCAGCCAAGCCCTCGTTGTAGTAATGGTCCCCGGCAGCCGAGCCCTCGTTGACAATTGTTTCCCCGGCAGCCGAGCAGTCGTTGTAGTAATGGTCCCCCAGCAGCCGAGCCCTCGTCGACAATTGTTTCCCCGGCAGCCGAGCCCTCGTCGTAGTAATGGTCCCCGGCAGCCGAGCCCTCGTCGTAGTAATGGTCCCCCGGCAGCCGAGCCCTTGTCGTAGTAATGGTCCCCGGCAGCCGAGCCCTCGTCGTAGTAATGGTCCCCGGCAGCCGAGCCCTCGTCGTAGTAATGGTCCCCGGCAGCCGAGCCCTCGTCGTAGTAACGGTCCCCCGGCAGCCGAGCCCTCGTCGTAGTAATGGTCCCTGGTAGCAAAGCCCTCGTCGTAGTAATGGTCCCCGGCAGCCGAGCCCTCGTCGTAGTAATGGTCCCCCGGCAGTCGAGCCCTCGTCGACAATTTTTTCCCCGGCAGCCGAGCCCTCGTCGTAGTAATGGTCCCCGGCAGCCGAGCCCTCGTGGTAATAACGGTCCCCGGCAGCCGAGCCCTCATCGTAGTAACGGTCCCCGGCAGCCGAGCCCTCGTCGTAGTAACCGTCCCCGGCAGCCGAGCCCTCGTCGACAATTTTTTCTCCGGCAGCCGAGCCCTCGTTGTAGTAATAGGTCCCCGGCAGCCGAGCCCTCGTCGACAATTTTTTTCCCCGACAGACGAGCCCTCGTTGTAGTAATGGTCCCCGGTAGCCGAGCCGTCATCGTAGTAATGCTCCCCGGCAGCCGAGCCCTCGTCGTAGTAATGGTCCCCGGCAGTCGAGCCCTCGTCGACAATTTTTTTCCCCGGCAGCCAAGCCCCCGTTGTAGTAATGGTCCCCGGCAGCCGAGCCCTCGTCGACAATTGTTTCCCCCGGCAGCCGAGCCGTCGTTGTAGTAATGGTCCCCAGCAGCCGAGCCCTCGTCGACAATTGTTTCCCCATCAGCCGAGCCCTCGTCGTAGTAATGGTCCCCGGCAGCCGAGCCCTCGTCGTAGTAATGGTCCCCCGGCAGCCGAGCCCTCGTCGTAGTAATGGTCCCCGGCAGCCGAGCCCTCGTCGTAGTAATGGCCCCGGCAGCCGAGACCTCGTCGTAGTAACGGTCCCCGGCAGCCGAGCCCTCGTCGTAGTAATGGTCCCCCGGCAGCCGAGCCCTCGTCGTAGTAACGGTCCCCGACAGCCGAGCCCTCGTCGTAGTAACGGTCCCCGGCAGCCGAGCCCTCGTCGTAGTAACGGTCCCCGGCAGCCGAGCCCTCGTCGAGTAATGGTCCCCAGCAGCCGAGCCCTCGTCGTAGTAATGGTCCCCCGGCAGCCGAGCCCTCGTCGTAGTAATGGTCCCCGGCAGCCGAGCCCTCGTCGACAATTGTTTCCCCGGCAGCCGAGCCCTCGTCGTAGTAATGGTCCCCGGCAGCCGAGCCCTCGTCGTAGTAATGGTCCCCGGCAGCCGAGCCCTCGTCGACAACTGTTTCCCCGGTAGCCGAGCCGTCGTCGTAGTAATGCTCCCCGGCAGCCGAGCCCTCGTCGTAGTAATGGTCCCCGGCAGTCGAGCCCTCGTCGACAATTTTGTCCCCGGCAGCCAAGCCCTCGTTGTAGTAATGGTCCCCGGCAGCCGAGCCCTCGTCGACAATTGTTTCCCCCGGCAGGCCGAGCCGTCGTTGTAGTAATGGTCCCCAGCAGCCGAGCCCTCGTCGACAATTGTTTCCCCGGCAGCCGAGCCCTCGTCGTAGTAATGGTCCCCGGCAGCCGAGCCCTCGTCGTACTAATGGTCCCCGGCAGCCGAGCCCTCGTCGTAGTAACGGTCCCCGGCAGACGAGCCCTCGTCGTAGTAACGGTCCCCGGCAGCCGAGCCCTCGTCGTAATAACGGTCCCCGGCAGCCGAGCCCTCGTCGTAGTAACGGTCCCCAGCAGACGAGCCCTCGTCGTAGTAACGGTCCCCGGCAGCCGAGCCCTCGTCGTAGTAATGGTCCCCGGCAGCCGATCCCTCGTCGTAGTAACGGTCCCCGGCAGACGAGCCCTCGTCGTAGTAACGGTCCCCGGCAGCCGAGCCCTCGTCGTAGTAATGGTCCCCGGCAGCCCAGCCCTCGTCGTAGTAACGGTCCCCGGCAGCCGAGCCCTCGTCGTAGTAATGGTCCCCGGCAGCCGAGCCCTCGTCGTAGTAACGGTCCCCGGCAGCCGAGCCCTCGTCGTAGTAATGGTCCCCGGCAGCCGAGCCCTCGTCGTAGTAATGGTCCCCGGCAGCCGAGCCCTCGTCGTAGTAACGGTCCCCGGCAGCCGAGCCCTCGTCGTAGTAACGGTCCCCGGCAGCCGAGCCCTCGTCGTAGTAATGGTCCCCGGCAGCCGAGCCCTCGTCGTAGTAATGGTCCCCGGCAGCCGAGCCCTCGTCGACAATTTTTTCTCCGGCAGCCGAGCCCTCGTTGTAGTAATGGTCCCCGGCAGCCGAGCCCTCGTCGACAATTTTTTCCCCGACAGACGAGCCCTCGTTGTAGTAATGGTCCCCGGTAGCCGAGCCGTCGTCGTAGTAATGCTCCCCGGCAGCCGAGCACTCGTCGTAGTAATGGTCCCCCGACAGTCGAGCCCTCGTCGACAATTTTTTCCCCGGCAGCCAAGCCCCTCGTTGTAGTAATGGTCCCCGGCAGCCGAGCCCTCGTTGACAATTGTTTCCCCGGCAGCCGAGCAGTCGTTGTAGTAATGGTCCCCAGCAGCCGAGCCCTCGTCGACAATTGTTTCCCCGGCAGCCGAGCCCTCGTCGTAGTAATGGTCCCCGGCAGCCGAGCCCTCGTCGTAGTAATGGTCCCCGGCAGCCGAGCCCTTGTCGTAGTAATGGTCCCCGGCAGCCGAGCCCTCGTCGTAGTAATGGTCCCCGGCAGCCGAGCCCTCGTCGTAGTAATGGTCCCCGGCAGCCGAGCCCTCGTCGTAGTAACGGTCCCCGGCAGCCGAGCCCTCGTCGTAGTAATGGTCCCCGGCAGCCGAGCCCTCGTCGTAGTAATGGTCCCCGGCAGCCGAGCCCTCGTCGTAGTAACGGTCCCCGGCAGCCGAGCCCTCGTCGTAGTAATGGTCCCCGGCAGCCGAGCCCTCGTCGTAGTAATGGTCCCCGGCAGCCGAGCCCTTGTCGTAGTAATGGTGCCCGGCAGCCGAGCCCTCGTCGTAGTAATGGTCCCCGGCAGCCGAGACCTCGTCGTAGTAACGGTCCCCCGGCAGCCGAGCCCTCGTCGTAGTAATGGTCCCCGGCAGCCGAGCCCTCGTCGTAGTAATGGTCCCCGGCAGCCGAGCCCTCGTCGTAGTAACGGTCCCCGGCAGCCGAGCCCTCGTCGTAGTAATGGTCCCCCGGCAGCCGAGCCCTCGTCGTAGTAATGGTCCCCGGCAACCGAGCCCTCGTCGTAGTAACGGTCCCCGGCAGCCGAGCCCTCGTCGTAGTAATGGTCCCCGGCAGCCGAGCCCTCGTCGTAGTAATGGTCCCCGGCAGCCGAGCCCTCGTCGACAATTTTTTCTCCGACAGCCGAGCCCTCGTTTTAGTAATGGTCCCCGGCAGCCGAGCCCTCGTCGACAATTTTTTCCCCGACAGACGAGCCCTCGTTGTAGTAATGGTCCCCGGTAGCCGAGCCGTCGTCGTAGTAATGCTCCCCGGCAGCCGAGCCCTCGTCGTAGTAATGGTCCCCGACAGTCGAGCCCTCGTCGACAATTTTTTCCCCGGCAGCCAAGCCCTCGTTGTAGTAATGGTCCCCGGCAGCCGAGCCCTCGTTGACAATTGTTTCCCCGGCAGCCGAGCCGTCGTTGTAGTAATGGTCCCCAGCAGCCGAGCCCTCGTCGACAATTGTTTCCCCGGCAGCCGAGCCCTCGTCGTAGTAATGGTCCCCGGCAGCCGAGCCCTCGTCGTAGTAATGGTCCCCGGCAGCCGAGCCCTTGTCGTAGTAATGTTCCCCGGCAGCCGAGCCCTCGTCGTAGTAATGGTCCCCGGCAGCCGAGACCTCGTCGTAGTAACGGTCCCCGGCAGCCGAGCCCTCGTCGTAGTAATGGTCCCCGGCAGCCGAGCCCTCGTCGTAGTAATGGTCCCCGACAGCCGAGCCCTCGTCGTAGTATCGGTCCCCGGCAGCCGAGCCCTCGTCGTAGTAACGGTACCCCCGGCAGCCTAGCCCTCGTCGAGTAATGGTCCCCGGCAGCCGAGCCCTCGTCGTAGTAATGGTCCCCGGCAGCCGAGCCCTCGTCGTAGTAATGGTCCCCGGCAGCCGAGCCCTCGTCGACAATTGTTTCCCCGGCAGCCGAGCCCTCGTCGTAGTAATGGTCCCCGGCAGCCGAGCCCTCGTCGTAGTAACGGTCCCCGGCAGCCGAGCCCTCGTCGACAACTGTTTCCCCGGTAGCCGAGCCGTCATCGTAGTAATGCTCCCCGGCAGCCGAGCCCTCGTCGTAGTAATGGTCCCCGGCAGTCGAGCCCTCGTCGACAATTTTTTCCCCGGCAGCCAAGCCCTCGTTGTAGTAATGGTCCCCGGCAGCCGAGCCCTCGTCGACAACTGTTTCCCCGGCAGCCGAGCCCTCGTCGTAGTAACGGTCCCCAGCAGACGAGCCCTCGTCGTAGTAATGGTCCCCGTCAGCCGAGCCCTCGTCGTAGTAATGGTCCCCGGCAGTCGAGCCCTCGTCGACAATTTTTTCCCCGGCAGCCGAGCCCTCGTTGTAGTAATGGTCCCCGGCAGCCGAGCCCCTCGTCGACAATTTTTTCCCCGGCAGCCGAGCCCTCGTCGTTGTAATGGTCCCCGGCAGCCGAGCCCTCGTCGTAATAACGGTCCCCGGCAGCCGAGCCCTCGTTGTAGTAACGGTCCCCGGCAGCCGAGCCCTCGTCGTAGTAACGGTCCCCGGCAGCCGAGCCCTCGTCGTAGTAATGGTCCCCCGGCAGCCGAGCCCTCATCGTAGTAATGGTCCCCGGCAGCCGAGCCCTCGTCGACAATTGTGTCCCCTGCAGCCGAGCCCTCGTCGTAGTAATGGTCCCCGGCAGCAGAGCCCTCGTCGTAGTAACGGTCCCCGGCAGCCGAGCCCTCGTGGTAGTAACGGTCCCCGGCAGACGAGCCCTCGTCGTAGTAATGGTCCCCGGCAGCCGAGCCCTCGTCGTAGTAATGGTCCCCGGCAGCCGAGCCCTCGTCATAGTAACGGTCCCCGGCAGACGAGCCCTCGTCGTAGTAACGGTCCCGGGCAGCCGAGCCCTCGTCGTAGTAACGGTCCCCGGCAGCCGAGCCCTCGTCGTAGTAACGGTCCCCGGCAGCCGAGCCCTCGTCGTAGTAATGGTCCCCGGCAGCCGAGCCCTCGTCGACAATTGTTTCCCCAGCAGCCGAGCCCTCGTCGACAATTGTTTCCCCAGCAGCCGAGCCCTCGTCGTAGTAATGGTCCCCGGCAGCCGAGCCCTCGTCGACAATTGTGTCCCCGGCAGCCGAGCCCTCGTCGTAGTAATGGTCCCCAGCAGCCGAGCCCTCGTCGTAGTAACGGTCCCCGGCAGCCGAGCCCTCGTCGTAGTAACGGTCCCCGGCAGCCGAGCCCTCGTCGTAGTAATGGTCCCCGGCAGCCGAGCCCTCGTCATAGTAATGGTCCCCGGCAGCCAAGCCCTCGTCGACAATTGTTTCCACGGCAGCCGAGCCCTCGTCGTAGTAATGGTCCCCGGCAGCCGAGCCCTCGTCGTAGTAACGGTCCCCGGCAGACGAGCCCTCGTCGTAGTAATGGTCCCTGGTAGCAAAGCCCTCGTCGTAGTAATGGTCCCCGGCAGCCGAGCCCTCGTCGTAGTAATGGTCCCCGGCAGTCGAGCCCTCGTCGACAATTTTTTCCCCGGCAGCCGAGCCCTCGTCGTAGTAATGGTCCCGGCAGCCGAGCCCTCGTGGTAATAACGGTCCCCGGCAGCCGAGCCCTCATCGTAGTAACGGTCCCCGGCAGCCGAGCCCTCGTCGACAATTGTTTCCCCCCGGCAGCCGAGCCCTCGTCGTAGTAATGGTCCCCGGCAGCCGAGCCCTCGTCAACAACTGTTTCCCCGGCAGCCGAGCCCTCGTCGTAGTAACGGTCCCCGGCAGACGAGCCCTCGTCGTAGTAATGGTCCCCGTCAGCCGAGCCCTCGTTGTAGTAATGGTCCCCGGCAGTCGAGCCCTCGTCGACAATTTTTTCCCCGGCAGCCGAGCCCTCGTTGTAGTAATGGTCCCCGGCAGCCGAGCCCTCGTCGACAATTTTTTCCCCGGCAGCCGAGCCCTCGTCGTAGTAATGGTCCCCGGCAGCCGAGCCCTCGTCGTAATAACGGTCCCCGGCAGCCGAGCCCTCGTTGTAGTAACGGTCCCCGGCAGCCGAGCCCTCGTCGTAGTAACGGTCCCCGGCAGCCGAGCCCTCGTCGTAGTAATGGTCCCCGGCAGCCGAGCCCTCATCGTAGTAATGGTCCCCGGCAGCCGAGCCCTCGTCGACAATTGTGTCCCCTGCAGCCGAGCCCTCGTCGTAGTAATGGTCCCCGGTAGCAGAGCCCTCGTCGTAGTAACGGTCCCCGGCAGCCGAGCCCTCGTCGTAGTAACGGTCCCCGGCAGACGAGCCCTCGTCGTAGCAATGGTCCCCGGCAGCCGAGCCCTCGTCGTAGTAATGGTCCCCGGCAGCCGAGCCCTCGTCATAGTAACGGTCCCCGGCAGACGAGCCCTCGTCGTAGTAATGGTCCCCGGCAGCCGAGCCCTCGTCGTAGTAACGGTCCCCGGCAGCCGAGCCCTCGTCGTAGTAACGGTCCCCGGCAGCCGAGCCCTCGTCGTAGTAATGGTCCCCGGCAGCCGAGCCCTCGTCGACAATTGTTTCCCCAGCAGCCGAGCCCTCGTCGACAATTGTTTCCCCAGCAGCCGAGCCCTCGTCGTAGTAATGGTCCCCGGCAGCCGAGCCCTCGTCGACAATTGTGTCCCCGGCAGCCGAGCCCTCGTCGTAGTAATGGTCCCCAGCAGCCGAGCCCTCGTCGTAGTAACGGTCCCCGGCAGCCGAGCCCTCGTCGTAGTAACGGTCCCCGGCAGCCGAGCCCTCGTCATAGTAATGGTCCCCGGCAGCCGAGCCCTCGTCATAGTAATGGTCCCCGGCAGCCAAGCCCTCGTCGACAATTGTTTCCACGGCAGCCGAGCCCTCGTCGTAGTAATGGTCCCCCGGCAGCCGAGCCCTCGTCGTAGTAACGGTCCCCGGCAGACGAGCCCTCGTCGTAGTAATGGTCCCTGGTAGCAAAGCCCTCGTCGTAGTAATGGTCCCCGGCAGCCGAGCCCTCGTCGTAGTAATGGTCCCCGGCAGTCGAGCCCTCGTCGACAATTTTTTCCCCGGCAGCCGAGCCCTCGTCGTAGTAATGGTCCCCGGCAGCCGAGCCCTCGTGGTAATAACGGTCCCCGGCAGCCGAGCCCTCATCGTAGTAACGGTCCCCGGCAGCCGAGCCCTCGTCGTAGTAACCGTCCCCGGCAGCCGAGCCCTCGTCGACAATTTTTTCTCCGGCAGCCGAGCCCTCGTTGTAGTAATGGTCCCCGGCAGCCGAGCCCTCGTCGACAATTTTTTCCCCGACAGACGAGCCCTCGTTGTAGTAATGGTCCCCGGTAGCCGAGCCGTCGTCGTAGTAATGCTCCCCGGCAGCCGAGCCCTCGTCGTAGTAATGGTCCCCGGCAGTCGAGCCCTCGTCGACAATTTTTTCCCCGGCAGCCAAGCCCTCGTTGTAGTAATGGTCCCCGGCAGCCGAGCCCTCGTCGACAATTGTTTCCCCGGCAGCCGAGCCGTCGTTGTAGTAATGGTCCCCAGCAGCCGAGCCCTCGTCGACAATTGTTTCCCCGGCAGCCGAGCCCTCGTCGTAGTAATGGTCCCCGGCAGCCGAGCCCTCGTCGTAGTAATGGTCCCCGGCAGCCGAGCCCTCGTCGTAGTAATGGTCCCCGGCAAACGAGCCCTCGTCGTAGTAATGGCCCCGGCAGCCGAGACCTCGTCGTAGTAACGGTCCCCGGCAGCCGAGCCCTCGTCGTAGTAATGGTCCCCGGCAGCCGAGCCCTCGTCGTAGTAACGGTCCCCGACAGCCGAGCCCTCGTCGTAGTAACGGTCCCCGGCAGCCGAGCCCTCGTCGTAGTAACGGTCCCCGGCAGCCGAGCCCTCGTCGAGTAATGGTCCCCGGCGGCCGAGCCCTCGTCGTAGTAATGGTCCCCGGCAGCCGAGCCCTCGTCGTAGTAATGGTCCCCGGCAGCCGAGCCCTCGTCGACAATTGTTTCCCCGGCAGCCGAGCCCTCGTCGTAGTAATGGTCCCCGGCAGCCGAGCCCTCGTCGACAACTGTTTCCCCGGTAGCCGAGCCGTCGTCGTAGTAATGCTCCCCGGCAGCCGAGCCCTCGTCGTAGTAATGGTCCCCGGCAGTCGAGCCCTCGTCGACAATTTTGTCCCCGGCAGCCAAGCCCTCGTTGTAGTAATGGTCCCCGGCAGCCGAGCCCTCGTCGACAATTGTTTCCCCGGCAGCCGAGCCGTCGTTGTAGTAATGGTCCCCAGCAGCCGAGCCCTCGTCGACAATTGTTTCCCCGGCAGCCGAGCCCTCGTCGTAGTAATGGTCCCCGGCAGCCGAGCCCTCGTCGTACTAATGGTCCCCGGCAGCCGAGCCCTCGTCGTAGTAACGGTCCCCGGCAGACGAGCCCTCGTCGTAGTAACGGTCCCCGGCAGCCGAGCCCTCGTCGTAATAACGGTCCCCGGCAGCCGAGCCCTCGTCGTAGTAACGGTCCCCAGCAGACGAGCCCTCGTCGTAGTAACGGTCCCCGGCAGCCGAGCCCTCGTCGTAGTAATGGTCCCCGGCAGCCGAGCCCTCGTCGTAGTAACGGTCCCCGGCAGACGAGCCCTCGTCGTAGTAACGGTCCCCGGCAGCCGAGCCCTCGTCGTAATAACGGTCCCCGGCAGCCGAGCCCTCGTCGTAGTAACGGTCCCCAGCAGACGAGCCCTCGTCGTAGTAACGGTCCCCGGCAGACGAGCCCTCGTCGTAGTAACGGTCCCCGGCAGCCGAGCCCTCGTCGTAGTAATGGTCCCCGGCAGCCGAGCCCTCGTCGTAGTAACGGTCCCCGGCAGCCGAGCCCTCGTCGTAGTAACGGTCCCCGGCAGCCGAGCCCTCGTCGTAGTAATGGTCCCCGGCAGCCGAGCCCTCGTCGTAGTAACGGTCCCCGGCAGCCGAGCCCTCGTCGTAGTAATGGTCCCCGGCAGCCGAGCCCTCGTCGTAGTAATGGTCCCCGGCAGCCGAGCCCTCGTCGTAGTAACGGTCCCCGGCAGCCGAGCCCTCGTCGTAGTAATGGTCCCCGGCAGCCGAGCCCTCGTCGTAGTAATGGTCCCCGGCAGCCGAGCCCTCGTCGACAATTTTTTCTCCGGCAGCCGAGCCCTCGTTGTAGTAATGGTCCCCGGCAGCCGAGCCCTCGTCGACAATTTTTTCCCCGACAGACGAGCCCTCGTTGTAGTAATGGTCCCCGGTAGCCGAGCCGTCGTCGTAGTAATGCTCCCCGGCAGCCGAGCACTCGTCGTAGTAATGGTCCCCGACAGTCGAGCCCTCGTCGACAATTTTTTCCCCGGCAGCCAAGCCCTCGTTGTAGTAATGGTCCCCGGCAGCCGAGCCCTCGTTGACAATTGTTTCCCCCGGCAGCCGAGCCGTCGTTGTAGTAATGGTCCCCAGCAGTCGAGCCCTCGTCGACAATTGTTTCCCCGGCAGCCGAGCCCTCGTCGTAGTAATGGTCCCCGGCAGCCGAGCCCTTGTCGTAGTAATGGTCCCCGGCAGCCGAGCCCTCGTCGTAGTAATGGTCCCCGGCAGCCGAGACCTCGTCGTAGTAACGGTCCCCGGCAGCCGAGCCCTCGTCGTAGTAATGGTCCCCGGCAGCCGAGCCCTCGTCGTAGTAATGGTCCCCGACAGCCGAGCCCTCGTCGTAGTATCGGTCCCCGGCAGCCGAGCCCTCGTCGTAGTAACGGTCCCCGGCAGCCGAGCCCTCGTCGAGTAATGGTCCCCGGCAGCCGAGCCCTCGTCGTAGTAATGGTCCCCGGCAGCCGAGCCCTCGTCGTAGTAATGGTCCCCGGCAGCCGAGCCCTCGTCGACAATTGTTTCCCCGGCAGCCGAGCCCTCGTCGTAGTAATGGTCCCCGGCAGCCGAGCCCTCGTCGTAGTAACGGTCCCCGGCAGCCGAGCCCTCGTCGACAACTGTTTCCCCGGTAGCCGAGCCGTCATCGTAGTAATGCTCCCCGGCAGCCGAGCCCTCGTCGTAGTAATGGTCCCCGGCAGTCGAGCCCTCGTCGACAATTTTTTCCCCGGCAGCCAAGCCCTCGTTGTAGTAATGGTCTCCGGCAGCCGAGCCCTCGTCGACAACTGTTTCCCCGGCAGCCGAGCCCTCGTCGTAGTAACGGTCCCCGGCAGCCGAGCCCTCGTCGTAGTAATGGTCCCCGTCAGCCGAGCCCTCGTCGTAGTAATGGTCCCCGGCAGTCGAGCCCTCGTCGACAATTTTTTCCCCGGCAGCCGAGCCCTCGTTGTAGTAATGGTCCCCGGCAGCCGAGCCCTCGTCGACAATTTTTTCCCCGGCAGCCGAGCCCTCGTCGTTGTAATGGTCCCCGGCAGCCGAGCCCTCGTCGTAATAACGGTCCCCGGCAGCCGAGCCCTCGTTGTAGTAACGGTCCCCGGCAGCCGAGCCCTCGTCGTAGTAACGGTCCCCGGCAGCCGAGCCCTCGTCGTAGTAATGGTCCCCGGCAGCCGAGCCCTCATCGTAGTAATGGTCCCCGGCAGCCGAGCCCTCGTCGACAATTGTGTCCCCTGCAGCCGAGCCCTCGTCGTAGTAATGGTCCCCGGCAGCAGAGCCCTCGTCGTAGTAACGGTCCCCGGCAGCCGAGCCCTCGTCGTAGTAACGGTCCCCGGCAGACGAGCCCTCGTCGTAGTAATGGTCCCCGGCAGCCGAGCCCTCGTCGTAGTAATGGTCCCCGGCAGCCGAGCCCTCGTCATAGTAACGGTCCCCGGCAGACGAGCCCTCATCGTAGTAATGGTCCCCGGCAGCCGAGCCCTCGTCGTAGTAACGGTCCCCGGCAGCCGAGCCCTCGTCGTAGTAACGGTCCCCGGCAGCCGAGCCCTCGTCGTAGTAATGGTCCCCGGCAGCCGAGCCCTCGTCGACAATTGTTTCCCCAGCAGCCGAGCCCTCGTCGACAATTGTTTCCCCAGCAGCCGAGCCCTCGTCGTAGTAATGGTCCCCGGCAGCCGAGCCCTCGTCGACAATTGTGTCCCCGGCAGCCGAGCCCTCGTCGTAGTAATGGTCCCCAGCAGCCGAGCCCTCGTCGTAGTAACGGTCCCCGGCAGCCGAGCCCTCGTCGTAGTAACGGTCCCCGGCAGCCGAGCCCTCGTCGTAGTAATGGTCCCCGGCAGCCGAGCCCTCGTCATAGTAATGGTCCCCGGCAGCCAAGCCCTCGTCGACAATTGTTTCCACGGCAGCCGAGCCCTCGTCGTAGTAATGGTCCCCGGCAGCCGAGCCCTCGTCGTAGTAACGGTCCCCGGCAGACGAGCCCTCGTCGTAGTAATGGTCCCTGGTAGCAAAGCCCTCGTCGTAGTAATGGTCCCCGGCAGCCGAGCCCTCGTCGTAGTAATGGTCCCCGGCAGTCGAGCCCTCGTCGACAATTTTTTCCCCGGCAGCCGAGCCCTCGTCGTAGTAATGGTCCCGGCAGCCGAGCCCTCGTGGTAATAACGGTCCCCGGCAGCCGAGCCCTCATCGTAGTAACGGTCCCCGGCAGCCGAGCCCTCGTCGACAATTGTTTCCCCGGCAGCCGAGCCCTCGTCGTAGTAATGGTCCCCGGCAGCCGAGCCCTCGTCGACAACTGTTTCCCCGGCAGCCGAGCCCTCGTCGTAGTAACGGTCCCCGGCAGACGAGCCCTCGTCGTAGTAATGGTCCCCGTCAGCCGAGCCCTCGTTGTAGTAATGGTCCCCGGCAGTCGAGCCCTCGTCGACAATTTTTTCCCCGGCAGCCGAGCCCTCGTTGTAGTAATGGTCCCCGGCAGCCGAGCCCTCGTCGACAATTTTTTCCCCGGCAGCCGAGCCCTCGTCGTTGTAATGGTCCCCGGCAGCCGAGCCCTCGTCGTAATAACGGTCCCCGGCAGCCGAGCCCTCGTTGTAGTAACGGTCCCCGGCAGCCGAGCCCTCGTCGTAGTAACGGTCCCCGGCAGCCGAGCCCTCGTCGTAGTAATGGTCCCCGGCAGCCGAGCCCTCATCGTAGTAATGGTCCCCGGCAGCCGAGCCCTCGTCGACAATTGTGTCCCCTGCAGCCGAGCCCTCGTCGTAGTAATGGTCCCCGGCAGCAGAGCCCTCGTCGTAGTAACGGTCCCCGGCAGCCGAGCCCTCGTCGTAGTAACGGTCCCCGGCAGACGAGCCCTCGTCGTAGTAATGGTCCCCGGCAGCCGAGCCCTCGTCGTAGTAATGGTCCCCGGCAGCCGAGCCCTCGTCATAGTAACGGTCCCCGGCAGACGAGCCCTCGTCGTAGTAATGGTCCCCGGCAGCCGAGCCCTCGTCGTAGTAACGGTCCCCGGCAGCCGAGCCCTCGTCGTAGTAACGGTCCCCGGCAGCCGAGCCCTCGTCGTAGTAATGGTCCCCGGCAGCCGAGCCCTCGTCGACAATTGTTTCCCCAGCAGCCGAGCCCTCGTCGACAATTGTTTCCCCAGCAGCCGAGCCCTCGTCGTAGTAATGGTCCCCGGCAGCCGAGCCCTCGTCGACAATTGTGTCCCCGGCAGCCGAGCCCTCGTCGTAGTAATGGTCCCCAGCAGCCGAGCCCTCGTCGTAGTAACGGTCCCCGGCAGCCGAGCCCTCGTCGTAGTAACGGTCCCCGGCAGCCGAGCCCTCGTCGTAGTAATGGTCCCCGGCAGCCGAGCCCTCGTCATAGTAATGGTCCCCGGCAGCCGAGCCCTCGTCATAGTAATGGTCCCCGGCAGCCAAGCCCTCGTCGACAATTGTTTCCACGGCAGCCGAGCCCTCGTCGTAGTAATGGTCCCCGGCAGCCGAGCCCTCGTCGTAGTAACGGTCCCCGGCAGACGAGCCCTCGTCGTAGTAATGGTCCCTGGTAGCAAAGCCCTCGTCGTAGTAATGGTCCCCGGCAGCCGAGCCCTCGTCGTAGTAATGGTCCCCGGCAGTCGAGCCCTCGTCGACAATTTTTTCCCCGGCAGCCGAGCCCTCGTCGTAGTAATGGTCCCCGGCAGCCGAGCCCTCGTGGTAATAACGGTCCCCGGCAGCCGAGCCCTCATCGTAGTAACGGTCCCCGGCAGCCGAGCCCTCGTCGTAGTAACCGTCCCCGGCAGCCGAGCCCTCGTCGACAATTTTTTCTCCGGCAGCCGAGCCCTCGTTGTAGTAATGGTCCCCGGCAGCCGAGCCCTCGTCGACAATTTTTTCCCCGACAGACGAGCCCTCGTTGTAGTAATGGTCCCCGGTAGCCGAGCCGTCGTCGTAGTAATGCTCCCCGGCAGCCGAGCCCTCGTCGTAGTAATGGTCCCCGGCAGTCGAGCCCTCGTCGACAATTTTTTCCCTGGCAGCCAAGCCCTCGTTGTAGTAATGGTCCCCGGCAGCCGAGCCCTCGTCGACAATTGTTTCCCCGGCAGCCGAGCCGTCGTTGTAGTAATGGTCCCCAGCAGCCGAGCCCTCGTCGACAATTGTTTCCCCGGCAGCCGAGCCCTCGTCGTAGTAATGGTCCCCGGCAGCCGAGCCCTCGTCGTAGTAATGGCCCCGGCAGCCGAGACCTCGTCGTAGTAACGGTCCCCGGCAGCCGAGCCCTCGTCGTAGTAATGGTCCCCGGCAGCCGAGCCCTCGTCGTAGTAACGGTCCCCGACAGCCGAGCCCTCGTCGTAGTAACGGTCCCCGGCAGCCGAGCCCTCGTCGTAGTAACGGTCCCCGGCAGCCGAGCCCTCGTCGAGTAATGGTCCCCGGCAGCCGAGCCCTCGTCGTAGTAATGGTCCCCGGCAGCCGAGCCCTCGTCGTAGTAATGGTCCCCGGCAGCCGAGCCCTCGTCGACAATTGTTTCTCCGGCAGCCGAGCCCTCGTCGTAGTAATGGTCCCCGGCAGCCGAGCCCTCGTCGTAGTAATGGTCCCCGGCAGCCGAGCCCTCGTCGACAACTGTTTCCCCGGTAGCCGAGCCGTCGTCGTAGTAATGCTCCCCGGCAGCCGAGCCCTCGTCGTAGTAATGGTCCCCGGCAGTCGAGCCCTCGTCGACAATTTTGTCCCCGGCAGCCAAGCCCTCGTTGTAGTAATGGTCCCCGGCAGCCGAGCCCTCGTCGACAATTGTTTCCCCGGCAGCCGAGCCGTCGTTGTAGTAATGGTCCCCAGCAGCCGAGCCCTCGTCGACAATTGTTTCCCCGGCAGCCGAGCCCTCGTCGTAGTAATGGTCCCCGGCAGCCGAGCCCTCGTCGTACTAATGGTCCCCGGCAGCCGAGCCCTCGTCGTAGTAACGGTCCCCGGCAGACGAGCCCTCGTCGTAGTAACGGTCCCCGGCAGCCGAGCCCTCGTCGTAATAACGGTCCCCGGCAGCCGAGCCCTCGTCGTAGTAACGGTCCCCAGCAGACGAGCCCTCGTCGTAGTAACGGTCCCCGGCAGCCGAGCCCTCGTCGTAGTAATGGTCCCCGGCAGCCGATCCCTCGTCGTAGTAACGGTCCCCGGCAGACGAGCCCTCGTCGTAGTAACGGTCCCCGGCAGCCGAGCCCTCGTCGTAGTAATGGTCCCCGGCAGCCGAGCCCTCGTCGTAGTAACGGTCCCCGGCAGCCGAGCCCTCGTCGTAGTAACGGTCCCCGGCAGCCGAGCCCTCGTCGTAGTAATGGTCCCCGGCAGCCGAGCCCTCGTCGTAGTAACGGTCCCCGGCAGCCGAGCCCTCGTCGTAGTAATGGTCCCCGGCAGCCGAGCCCTCGTCGTAGTAATGGTCCCCGGCAGCCGAGCCCTCGTCGTAGTAATGGTCCCCGGCAGCCGAGCCCTCGTCGACAATTTTTTCTCCGGCAGCCGAGCCCTCGTTGTAGTAATGGTCCCCGGCAGCCGAGCCCTCGTCGACAATTTTTTCCCCGACAGACGAGCCCTCGTTGTAGTAATGGTCCCCGGTAGCCGAGCCGTCGTCGTAGTAATGGTCCCCGGCAGCCGAGCACTCGTCGTAGTAATGGTCCCCGACAGTCGAGCCCTCGTCGACAATTTTTTCCCCGGCAGCCAAGCCCTCGTTGTAGTAATGGTCCCCGGCAGCCGAGCCCTCGTTGACAATTGTTTCCCCGGCAGCCGAGCAGTCGTTGTAGTAATGGTCCCCAGCAGCCGAGCCCTCGTCGACAATTGTTTCCCCGGCAGCCGAGCCCTCGTCGTAGTAATGGTCCCCGGCAGCCGAGCCCTCGTCGTAGTAATGGTCCCCGGCAGCCGAGCCCTTGTCGTAGTAATGGTCCCCGGCAGCCGAGCCCTCGTCGTAGTAATGGTCCCCGGCAGCCGAGACCTCGTCGTAGTAACGGTCCCCGGCAGCCGAGCCCTCGTCGTAGTAATGGTCCCCGGCAGCCGAGCCCTCGTCGTAGTAATGGTCCCCGACAGCCGAGCCCTCGTCGTAGTATCGGTCCCCG
Source organism: Harpia harpyja (assembly GCF_026419915.1). Taxonomy (NCBI): domain Eukaryota; kingdom Metazoa; phylum Chordata; class Aves; order Accipitriformes; family Accipitridae; genus Harpia; species Harpia harpyja. Next base: position 21,125,061 of record NC_068947.1, on the reverse strand, counting down.
GCAGCCGAGCCCTCGTTGTAATAACGGTCCCCGGCAGCCGAGCCCTCGTCGAGTAATGGTCCCCGGCAGCCGAGCCCTCGTCGTAGTAATGGTCCCCGGCAGCCGAGCCCTCGTCGTAGTAATGGTCCCCGGCAGCCGAGCCCTCGTCGACAATTGTTTCCCCGGCAGCCGAGCCCTCGTCGTAGTAATGGTCCCCGGCAGCCGAGCCCTCGTCGTAGTAATGGTCCCCGGCAGCCGAGCCCTCGTCGACAACTGTTTCCCCGGTAGCCGAGCCGTCATCGTAGTAATGCTCCCCGGCAGCCGAGCCCTCGTCGTAGTAATGGTCCCCGGCAGTCGAGCCCTCGTCGACAATTTTTTCCCCGGCAGCCAAGCCCTCGTTGTAGTAATGGTCCCCGGCAGCCGAGCCCTCGTCGACAATTTTTTCCCCGGCAGCCGAGCCCTCGTCGTTGTAATGGTCCCCGGCAGCCGAGCCCTCGTCGTAATAACGGTCCCCGGCAGCCGAGCCCTCGTTGTAGTAACGGTCCCCGGCAGCCGAGCCCTCGTCGTAGTAATGGTCCCCGGCAGCCGAGCCCTCGTCGTAGTAATGGTCCCCGGCAGCCGAGCCCTCGTCGACAATTGTGTCCCCTGCAGCCGAGCCCTCGTCGTAGTAATGGTCCCCGGCAGCAGAGCCCTCGTCGTAGTAACGGTCCCCGGCAGCCGAGCCCTCGTCGTAGTAATGGTCCCCGGCAGCCGAGCCCTCGTCGTAGTAATGGTCCCCGGCAGCCGAGCCCTCGTCGTAGTAACGGTCCCCGGCAGACGAGCCCTCGTCGTAGTAATGGTCCCCGGCAGCCGAGCCCTCGTCGTAGTAACGGTCCCCGGCAGCCGAGCCCTCGTCGTAGTAACGGTCCCCGGCAGCCTAGCCCTCGTCATAGTAATGGTCCCCGGCAGCCGAGCCCTCGTCGACAATTGTTTCCCCAGCAGCCGAGCCCTCGTCGACAATTGTTTCCCCAGCAGCCGAGCCCTCGTCGTAGTAATGGTCCCCGGCAGCCGAGCCCTCGTCGACAATTGTGTCCCCGGCAGCCGAGCCCTCGTCGTAGTAATGGTCCCCAGCAGCCGAGCCCTCGTCGTAGTAACGGTCCCCGGCAGCCGAGCCCTCGTCGTAGTAACGGTCCCCGGCAGCCGAGCCCTCGTCGTAGTAATGGTCCCCGGCAGCCGAGCCCTCGTCATAGTAATGGTCCCCGGCAGCCAAGCCCTCGTCGACAATTGTTTCCACGGCAGCCGAGCCCTCGTCGTAGTAATGGTCCCCGGCAGCCGAGCCCTCGTCGTAGTAACGGTCCCCGGCAGACGAGCCCTCGTCGTAGTAATGGTCCCTGGTAGCAAAGCCCTCGTCGTAGTAATGGTCCCCGGCAGCCGAGCCCTCGTCGTAGTAATGGTCCCCGGCAGTCGAGCCCTCGTCGACAATTTTTTCCCCGGCAGCCGAGCCCTCGTCGTAGTAATGGTCCCCGGCAGCCGAGCCCTCGTGGTAATAACGGTCGCCGGCAGCCGAGCCCTCATCGTAGTAACGGTCCCCGGCAGCCGAGCCCTCGTCGTAGTAACCGTCCCCGGCAGCCGAGCCCTCGTCGACAATTTTTTCTCCGGCAGCCGAGCCCTCGTTGTAGTAATGGTCCCCGGCAGCCGAGCCCTCGTCGACAATTTTTTCCCCGACAGACGAGCCCTCGTTGTAGTAATGGTCCCCGGTAGCCGAGCCGTCGTCGTAGTAATGCTCCCCGGCAGCCGAGCCCTCGTCGTAGTAATGGTCCCCGGCAGTCGAGCCCTCGTCGACAATTTTTTCCCCGGCAGCCAAGCCCTTGTTGTAGTAATGGTCCCCGGCAGCCGAGCCCTCGTCGACAATTGTTTCCCCGGCAGCCGAGCCGTCGTTGTAGTAATGGTCCCCAGCAGCCGAGCCCTCGTCGACAATTGTTTCCCCGGCAGCCGAGCCCTCGTCGTAGTAATGGTCCCCGGCAGCCGAGCCCTCGTCGTAGTAATGGTCCCCGGCAGCCGAGCCCTCGTCGTAGTAATGGTCCCCGGCAGCCGAGCCCTCGTCGTAGTAATGGCCCCGGCAGCCGAGACCTCGTCGTAGTAACGGTCCCTGGCAGCCGAGCCCTCGTCGTAGTAATGGTCCCCGGCAGCCGAGCCCTCGTCGTAGTAACGGTCCCCGACAGCCGAGCCCTCGTCGTAGTAACGGTCCCCGGCAGCCGAGCCCTCGTCGTAGTAACGGTCCCCGGCAGCCGAGCCCTCGTCGAGTAATGGTCCCCGGCAGCCGAGCCCTCGTCGTAGTAATGGTCCCCGGCAGCCGAGCCCTCGTCGTAGTAATGGTCCCCGGCAGCCGAGCCCTCGTCGACAATTGTTTCCCCGGCAGCCGAGCCCTCGTCGTAGTAATGGTCCCCGGCAGCCGAGCCCTCGTCGTAGTAATGGTCCCCGGCAGACGAGCCCTCGTCGACAACTGTTTCCCCGGTAGCCGAGCCGTCGTCGTAGTAATGCTCCCCGGCAGCCGAGCCCTCGTCGTAGTAATGGTCCCCGGCAGCCGAGCCCTCGTCGACAATTGTTTCCCCGGCAGCCGAGCCGTCGTTGTAGTAATGGTCCCCAGCAGCCGAGCCCTCGTCGACAATTGTTTCCCCGGCAGCCGAGCCCTCGTCGTAGTAATGGTCCCCGGCAGCCGAGCCCTCGTCGTACTAATGGTCCCCGGCAGCCGAGCCCTCGTCGTAGTAACGGTCCCCGGCAGACGAGCCCTCGTCGTAGTAACGGTCCCCGGCAGCCGAGCCCTCGTCGTAATAACGGTCCCCGGCAGCCGAGCCCTCGTCGTAGTAACGGTCCCCAGCAGACGAGCCCTCGTCGTAGTAACGGTCCCCGGCAGCCGAGCCCTCGTCGTAGTAATGGTCCCCGGCAGCCGATCCCTCGTCGTAGTAACGGTCCCCGGCAGCCGATCCCTCGTCGTAGTAATGGTCCCCGGCAGCCGAGCCCTCGTCGTAGTAACGGTCCCCGGCAGCCGAGCCCTCGTCGTAGTAACGGTCCCCGGCAGCCGAGCCCTCGTCGTAGTAATGGTCCCCGGCAGCCGAGCCCTCGTCGTAGTAACGGTCCCCGGCAGACGAGCCCTCGTCGTAGTAATGGTCCCCGGCAGCCGAGCCCTCGTCGTAGTAATGGTCCCCGGCAGCCGAGCCCTCGTCGACAATTGTTTCCCCGGCAGCCGAGCCCTCGTCGTAGTAATGGTCCCCGGCAGCCGAGCCCTCGTCGTAGTAACGGTCCCCGGCAGACGAGCCCTCGTCGTAGTAATGGTCCCCGGCAGCCGAGCCCTCGTCGTAGTAACGGTCCCCGGCAGCCGAGCCCTCGTCGTAGTAATGGTTCCCGGCAGCCGAGCCCTCGTCGTAGTAACGGTCCCCGGCAGCCGAGCCCTCATCGTAGTAACGGTCCCAGGCAGACGAGCCCTCGTCGTAGTAATGGTCCCCGGCAGCCGAGCCCTCGTCGTAGTAATGGTCCCTGGCAGCCGAGCCCTCGTCGTAATAACGGTCCCCGGCAGCCGAGCCCTCGTCGTAGTAACGGTCCCCGGCAGCCGAGCCCTCGTCGTAGTAACGGTCCCCGGCAGCCAAGCCCTCGTCGTAGTAATGGTCCCCGGCAGCCGAGCCCTCGTCATAGTAATGGTCCCCGGCAGCCGAGCCCTCGTCGACAATTGTTTCCACGGAAGCCGAGCCCTCGTCGTAGTAATGGTCCCCGGCAGCCGAGCCCTCGTCGTAGTAACGGTCCCCGGCAGACGAGCCCTCGTCGTAGTAATGGTCCCCGGCAGCCGAGCCCTCGTCGTAGTAATGGTCCCCGGCAGCCGAGCCCTCGTCGTAGTAACGGTCCCCGGCAGCCGAGCCCTCGTCGTAGTAACGGTCCCCGGCAGCCGAGCCCTCGTTGTAGTAACGGTCCCCGGCAGCCGAGCCCTCGTCGTAGTAATGGTCCCCGGCAGCCGAGCCCTCGTCGTAGTAATGGTCCCCGGCAGCCGAGCCCTCGTCGACAATTGTTTCCCCGGCAGCCGAGCCCTCGTCGTAGTAATGGTCCCCGGCAGCCGAGCCCTCGTCAACAACTGTTTCCCCGGCAGCCGAGCCCTCGTCGTAGTAACGGTCCCCGGCAGACGAGCCCTCGTCGTAGTAATTTTTTCCCCGGCAGCCGAGCACTCGTCGTAGTAATGGTCCCCGGCAGTCGAGCCCTCGTCGACAATTTTTTCCCCGGCAGCCGAGCCCTCGTTGTAGTAATGGTCCCTGTCAGCCGAGCCCTCGTCGACAATTGTTTCCACGGCAGCCGAGCCCTCGTCGTAGTAACGGTCCCCGGCAGCCGAGCCCTCGTCGTAGTAACGGTCCCCGGCAGCCGAGCCCTCGTCGTAGTAATGGTTCCCGGCAGCCGAGCCCTCGTCGTAGTAACGGTCCCCGGCAGACGAGCCCTCATCGTAGTAACGGTCCCCGGCAGACGAGCCCTCGTCGTAGTAATGGTCCCCGGCAGCCGAGCCCTCGTCGTAGTAATGGTCCCCGGCAGCCGAGCCCTCGTCGTAATAACGGTCCCCGGCAGCCGAGCCCTCGTCGTAGTAACGGTCCCCGGCAGCCGAGCCCTCGTCGTAGTAACGGTCCCCGGCAGCCAAGCCCTCGTCGTAGTAATGGTCCCCGGCAGCCGAGCCCTCGTCATAGTAATGGTCCCCGGCAGCCGAGCCCTCGTCGACAATTGTTTCCACGGCAGCCGAGCCCTCGTCGTAGTAATGGTCCCCGGCAGCCGAGCCCTCGTCGTAGTAACGGTGCCCGGCAGACGAGCCCTCGTCGTAGTAACGGTCCCCGGCAGCCGAGCCCTCGTCGTAGTAACGGTCCCCGGCAGCCGAGCCCTCGTCGTAGTAATGGTCCCCGGCAGCCGAGCCCTCGTCGTAGTAACGGTCCCCGGCAGCCGAGCCCTCGTCGTAGTAACGGTCCCCGGCAGCCGAGCCCTCGTCGTAGTAATGGTCCCCGGCAGCCGAGCCCTCGTCGTAGTAATGGTCCCCGGCAGCCGAGCCCTCGTCGACAACTGTTTCCCCGGCAGCCGAGCCCTCGTCGTAGTAACGGTCCCCGGCAGACGAGCCCTCGTCGTAGTAATGGTCCCCGGCAGCCGAGCCCTCGTCGTAGTAATGGTCCCCGGCAGTCGAGCCCTCGTCGACAATTTTTTCCCCGGCAGCCGAGCCCTCGTCGTAGTAAAGGTCCCCGGCAGCCGAGCCCTCGGGTAATAACGGTCCCCGGCAGCCGAGCCCTCGTCGTAGTAACGGTCCCCGGCAGCCGAGCCCTCGTCGTAGTAATGGTCCCCGGCAGCCGAGCCCTCATCGTAGTAATGGTCCCCGGCAGCCGAGCCCTCATCGTAGTAATGGTCCCCGGCAGCCGAGCCCTCGTCGACAATTGTGTCCCCGGCAGCCGAGCCCTCGTCGTAGTAATGGTCCCCGGCAGCCGAGCCCTCGTCGTAGTAACGGTCCCCGGCAGACGAGCCCTCGTCGTAGTAACGGTCCCCGGCAGCCGAGACCTCGTCGTAATAATGGTCCCCGGCAGCCGAGCCCTCGTCGTAGTAACGGTCCCCGGCAGCCGAGCCCTCGTCGTAGTAATGGTCCCCGGCAGCCGAGCCCTCGTCGTAGTAACGGTCCCCGGCAGCCGAGCCCTCGTGGTAGTAACGGTCCCCGGCAGCCGAGCCCTCGTCGTAGTAATGGTCCCCGGCAGCCAAGCCCTCGTCGTAGTAACGGTCCCCGGCAGACGAGCCCTCGTCGTAGTAATGGTCCCCGGCAGCCGAGCCCTCGTCGTAGTAACGGTCCCCGGCAGCCGAGCCCTCGTCGTAGTAACGGTCCCCGGCAGCCGAGCCCTCGTCGTAGTAATGGTCCCCGGCAGCCGAGCCCTCGTGGTAATAACGGTCCCCGGCAGCCGAGCCCTCGTCGTAGTAACGGTCCCCGGCAGCCGAGCCCTCGTCGTAGTAACGGTCCCCGGCAGCCGAGCCCTCGTCGTAGTAATGGTCCCCGGCAGCCGAGCCCTCGTCGTAGTAATGGTCCCCGGCAGCCGAGCCCTCGTCGACAATTCTTTCCCCGGCAGCCGAGCCCTCGTCGTAGTAATGGTCCCCGGCAGCCGAGCCCTCGTCGTAGTAACGGTCCCCGGAAGACGAGCCCTCGTCGTAGTAATGGTCCCCGGCAGCCGAGCCCTCGTCGTAGTAGTGGTCCCCGGCAGCCGAGCCCTCATCGTAGTAACGGTCCCCGGCAGCCGAGCCCTCGTCGTAGTAATGGTCCCCGGCAGCCGAGCCCTCGTCGTAGTAACGGTCCCCGGCAGACGAGCCCTCGTCGTAGTAACGGTCCCCGGCAGCCGAGCCCTCGTCGTAGTAATGGTCCCCGGCAGCCGAGCCCTCGTCGTAGTAACGGTCCCCGGCAGACGAGCCCTCGTCGTAGTAATGGTCCCCGGCAGCCGAGCCCTCGTCGTAGTAACGGTCCCCGGCAGCCGAGCCCTCGTCGTAGTAATGGTTCCCGGCAGCCGAGCCCTCGTCGTAGTAATGGTCCCCGGCAGTCGAGCCCTCGTCGACAATTTTTTCCCCGGCAGCCGAGCCCTCGTTGTAGTAATGGTCCCCGGCAGTCGAGCCCTCGTCGACAATATTTTCCCCGGCAGCCGAGCCCTCGTCGTAGTAATGGTCCCCGGCAGCCGAGCCCTCGTCGTAATAACGGTCCCCGGCAGCCGAGCCCTCGTTGTAGTAACGGTCCCCGGCAGCCGAGCCCTCGTCGTAGTAACGGTCCCCGGCAGCCGAGCCCTCATAATAGTAATGGTCCCCGGCAGCCGAGCCCTCGTCGTAATAACGGTCCCCGGCAGCCGAGCCCTCGTCGTAGTAACGGTCCCCGGCAGCCGAGCCCTCGTCGTAGTAATGGTCCCCGGCAGCCGAGCCCTCGTCCTAGTAATGGTCCCCGGCAGCCGAGCCCTCGTCGACAATTGTTTCCCCGGCAGCCGAGCCCTCGTCGTAGTAACGGTCCCCGGCAGCCGAGCCCTCGTCGTAGTAACGGTCCCCGGCAGCCGAGCCCTCGTCGTAGTAACGGTCCCTGGCAGCCGAGCCCTCGTCGTAGTAATGGTCCCCGGCAGCCGAGCCCTCGTCGTAGTAATGGTCCCCGGCAGCCGAGCCCTCGTCGACAATTCTTTCCCCGGCAGCCGAGCCCTCGTCGTAGTAATGGTCCCCGGCAGCCGAGCCCTCGTCGTAGTAACGGTCCCCGGCAGCCGAGCCCTCGTCGTAGTAATGGTCCCCGGCAGCCGAGCCCTCGTCGTAGTAATGGTCCCCGGCAGCCGAGCCCTCGTCGTAGTAACGGTCCCCGGCAGCCGAGCCCTCGTCGTAGTAATGGTCCCCGGCAGCCGAGCCCTCGTCGTAGTAATGGTCCCCGGCAGCCGAGCCCTCGACGACAATTGTTTCCCCGGCAGCCGAGCCCTCGTCGTAGTAATGGTCCCCGGCAGCCGAGCCCTCGTCGTAGTAACGGTCCCCGGCAGACGAGCCCTCGTCGTAGTAATGGTCCCCGGCAGCCGAGCCGTCGTCGTAGTAACGGTCCCCGGCAGCCGAGCCCTCGTCGTAGTAATGGTTCCCGGCAGCCGAGCCCTCGTCGTAGTAACGGTCCCCGGCAGACGAGCCCTCATCGTAGTAACGGTCCCCGGCAGACGAGCCCTCGTCGTAGTAATGGTCCCCGGCAGCCGAGCCCTCGTCGTAGTAATGGTCCCCGGCAGCCGAGCCCTCGTCGTAATAACGGTCCCCGGCAGCCGAGCCCTCGTCGTAGTAACGGTCCCCGGCAGCCGAGCCCTCGTCGTAGTAACGGTCCCCGGCAGCCAAGCCCTCGTAGTAGTAATGGTCCCCGGCAGCCGAGCCCTCGTCATAGTAATGGTCCCCGGCAGCCGAGCCCTCGTCGACAATTGTTTCCACGGCAGCCGAGCCCTCGTCGTAGTAATGGTCCCCGGCAGCCGAGCCCTCGTCGTAGTAACGGTCCCCGGCAGACGAGCCCTCGTCGTAGTAATGGTCCCCGGCAGCCGAGCCCTCGTCGTAGTAACGGTCCCCGGCAGCCGAGCCCTCGTCGTAGTAATGGTCCCCGGCAGCCGAGCCCTTGTCGTAGTAACGGTCCCCGGCAGCCGAGCCCTCGTCGTAGTAACGGTCCCCGGCAGCCGAGCCCTCGTCGTAGTAACGGTCCCCGGCAGCCGAGCCCTCGTCGTAGTAATGGTCCCCGGCAGCCGAGCCCTCGTCGTAGTAATGGTCCCCGGCAGCCGAGCCCTCGTCGTAGTAATGGTCCCCGGCAGCCGAGCCCTCGTCGACAACTGTTTCCCCGGCAGCCGAGCCCTCGTCGTAGTAACGGTCCCCGGCAGACGAGCCCTCGTCGTAGTAATGGTCCCCGGCAGCCGAGCCCTCGTCGTAGTAATGGTCCCCGGCAGTCGAGCCCTCGTCGACAATTTTTTCCCCGGCAGCCGAGCCCTCGTCGTAGTAATGGTCCCCGGCAGGCGAGCCCTCGTCGTAATAACGGTCCCCGGCAGCCGAGCCCTCGTCGTAGTAACGGTCCCCGGCAGCCGAGCCCTCGTCGTAGTAATGGTCCCCGGCAGCCGAGCCCTCATCGTAGTAATGGTCCCCGGCAGCCGAGCCCTCGTCGACAATTGTGTCCCCGGCAGCCGAGCCCTCGTGGTAGTAACGGTCCCCGGCAGCCGAGCCCTCGTCGTAGTAATGGTCCCCGGCAGCCAAGCCCTCGTCGTAGTAACGGTCCCCGGCAGACGAGCCCTCGTCGTAGTAATGGTCCCCGGCAGCCGAGCCCTCGTCGTAGTAATGATCCCCGACAGCCGAGCCCTCGTCGTAATAACGGTCCCCGGCAGCCGAGCCCTCATCGTAGTAACGGTCCCCGGCAGCCGAGCCCTCGTCGTAGTAATGGTCCCTGGCAGCCGAGCCCTCGTCGTAGTAATGGTCCCCGGCAGCCGAGCCCTCGTCGACAATTGTTTCCCCGGCAGCCGAGCCCTCGTCGTAGTAATGGTCCCCGGCAGCCGAGCCCTCGTCGTAGTAACGGTCCCCGGCAGCCGAGCCCTCGTCGTAGTAATGGTCCCCGGCAGCCGAGCCCTCGTCGTAGTAACGGTCCCCGGCAGCCGAGCCGTCGTCGTAGTAACGGTCCCCGGCAGCCGAGCCCTAGTCGTAGTAACGGTCCCCGGCAGACGAGCCCTCGTCGTAGTAATGGTCCCCGGCAGCCGAGCCCTCGTCGTAGTAATGGTCCCCGGCAGCCGAGCCCTCGTCGACAATTGTTTCCCCGGCAGCCGAGCCCTCGTCGTATTAATGGTCCCCGGCAGCCGAGCCCTCGTCGTAGTAACGGTCCCCGGCAGACGAGCCCTCGTCGTAGTAATGGTCCCCGGCAGCCGAGCCCTCGTCGTAGTAACGGTCCCCGGCAGCCGAGCCCTCGTCGTAGTAACGGTCCCCGGCAGCCGAGCCCTCGTCGTAGTAATGGTCCCCGGCAGCCGATCCCTCGTCGTAGTAATGATCCTCGGCAGCCGAGCCCTCGTCGACAATTGTTTCCCCGGCAGCCGAGCCCTCGTCGTAGTAACGGTCCCCGGCAGCCGAGCCCTCGTCGTAGTAATGGTCCTCGGCAGACGAGCCCTCGTCGTAGTAACGGTCCCTGGCAGCCGAGCCCTCGTCGTAGTAATGGTCCCCGGCAGCCGAGCCCTCGTCGACAATTGTTTCCCCGGCAGCCGAGCCCTCGTCGTAGTAATGGTCCCCGGCAGCCGAGCCCTCGTCGTAGTAACGGTCCCCGGCAGCCGAGCCCTCGTCGTAGTAACGGTCCCCGGCAGCCAAGCCCTCGTCGTAGTAATGGTCCCCGGCAGCCGAGCCCTCGTCATAGTAATGGTCCCCGGCAGCCGAGCCCTCGTCGACAATTGTTTCCACGGCAGCCGAGCCCTCGTCGTAGTAATGGTCCCCGGCAGCCGAGCCCTCGTGGTAGTAACGGTCCCCGGCAGCCGAGCCCTCGTTGTAGTAATGGTCTCCGGCAGCCGAGTCCTCGTCGACAATTTTTTCCCCGGCAGCCGAGCCCTCGTCGTAGTAATGGTCCCCGGCAGTCGAGCCCTCGTCGACAATTTTTTCCCCGGCAGACGATCCCTCGTCGTAGTAATGGTCCCCGGCAGCCGAGCCCTCGTCGACAATTGTTTCCCCGGCAGGCGAGCCCTCGTCGTAGTAATGGTCCCCGGCAGCCGAGCCCTCGTCGTAGTAACGGTCCCCGGCAGCCGAGCCCTCGTCGTAGTAACGGTCCCCGGCAGCCGAGCCCTCGTTGTAGTAATGGTCTCCGGCAGCCGAGTCCTCGTCGACAATTTTTTCCCCGGCAGCCGAGCCCTCGTCGTAGTAATGGTCCCCGGCAGTCGAGCCCTCGTCGACAATTTTTTCCCCGGCAGACGATCCCTCGTCGTAGTAATGGTCCCCGGCAGCCGAGCCCTCGTCGACAATTGTTTCCCCGGCAGCCGAGCCCTCGTGGTAATAACGGTCCCCGGCAGCCGAGCCCTCGTCGTAGTAACGGTCCCCGGCAGCCGAGCCCTCGTCGTAGTAACGGTCCCCGGCAGCCGAGCCCTCGTCGTAGTAACGGTCCCCGGCAGCCGAGCCCTCGTCGTAGTAATGGTCCCCGGCAGCCGAGGCCTCGTCGACAATTGTTTCCCCGGCAGCCGAGCCCTCGTCGTAGTAATGGTACCCGGCAGCCGAGCCCTCGTCGTAGTAATGGTTCCCGGCAGCCGAGCCCTCGTCGTAGTAATGGTCCCCGGCAGCCGAGCCCTCGTCGTAGTAACGGTCCCCGGCAGACGAGCCCTCGTCGTAGTAATGGTCCCCGGCAGCCGAGCCCTCGTCGTAGTAACGGTCCCCGGCAGCCGAGCCCTCGTCGTAGTAATGGTTCCCGGCAGCCGAGCCCTCGTCGTAGTAACGGTCCCCGGCAGCCGAGCCCTCGTCGTAGTAATGGTCCCCGGCAGCCGAGCCCACGTCGACAATTGTTTCCCCGGCAGCCGAGCCCTCGTCGTAGTAACGGTCCCCGGCAGCCGAGCCCTCGTCAACAACTGTTTCCCCGGCAGCCGAGCCCTCGTCGTAGTAACGGTCCCCGGCAGACGAGCCCTCGTCGTAGTAATGGTCCCCGGCAGCCGAGCCCTCGTCGTAGTAATGGTCCCCGGCAGCCGAGCCCTCATCGTAGTAATGGTCCCCGGCAGCCGAGCCCTCGTCGACAATTGTGTCCCCGGCAGCCGAGCCCTCGTCGTAGTAATGGTCCCCGGCAGCCGAGCCCTCGTCGTAGTAACGGTCCCCGGCAGACGAGCCCTCGTCGTAGTAACGGTCCCTGGCAGCCAAGCCCTCGTCGTAGTAATGGTCCCCGGCAGCCGAGCCCTCGTCGTAGTAACGGTCCCCGGCAGACTAGCCCTCGTCGTAGTAAGGGTCCCCGGCAGCCGAGCCCTCGTCGTAGTAATGGTCCCCGGCAGCCGAGCCCTCGTGGTAGTAACGGTCCGCGGCAGCCGAGCCCTCGTCGTAGTAATGGTCCCCGGCAGCCAAGCCCTCGTCGTAGTAACGGTCCCCGGCAGACGAGCCCTCGTCGTAGTAATGGTCCCCGGCAGCCGAGCCCTCGTCGTAGTAATGATCCCCGGCAGCCGAGCCCTCGTCGTAATAACGGTCCCCGGCAGCCGAGCCCTCCTCGTAGTAACGGTCCCCGGCAGCCGAGCCCTCGTCGTAGTAATGGTCCCCGGCAGCCGAGCCCTCGTCGTAGTAATGGTCCCCGGCAGCCGAGCCCTCGTCGACAATTGTTTCCCCGGCAGCCGAGCCCTCGTCGTAGTAATGGTCCCCGGCAGCCGAGCCCTCGTCTTAGTAACGGTCCCCGGCAGCCGAGCCCTCGTCGTAGTAACGGTCCCCGGCAGCCGAGCCCTCGTCGTAGTAACGGTCCCTGGCAGCCGAGCCCTCGTCGTAGTAATGGTCCCCGGCAGCCGAGCCCTCGTCGTAGTAATGGTCCCCGGCAGCCGAGACCTCGTCGACAATTGTTTCCCCGGCAGCCGAGCCCTCGTCGTAGTAATGGTCCCCGGCAGCCGAGCCCTCGTCGTAGTAACGGTCCCCGGCAGACGAGCCCTCGTCGTAGTAATGGTCCCCGGCAGCCGAGCCCTCGTCGTAATAACGGTCCCCGGCAGCCGAGCCCTCGTCGTAGTAACGGTCCCCGGCAGCCGAGCCCTCGTCGTAGTAACGGTCCCCGGCAGCCGAGCCCTCGTCGTAGTAATGGTCCCCGGCAGCCGATCCCTCATCGTAGTAATGATCCTCGGCAGCCGAGCCCTCGTCGACAATTGTTTTCCCGGCAGCCGAGCCCTCGTCGTAGTAACGGTCCCCGGCAGCCGAGCCCTCGTCGTAGTAATGGTCCTCGGCAGACGAGCCCTCGTCGTAGTAACGGTCCCTGGCAGCCGAGCCCTCGTCGTAGTAATGGTCCCCGGCAGCCGAGCCCTCGTCGACAATTTTTTCCCCGGCAGCCGAGCCCTCGTCGTAGTAATGGTCCCCGGCAGCCGAGCCCTCGTCGACAATTGTTTCCCCGGCAGCCGAGCCCTCGTCGTAGTAATGGTCCCCGGCAGTCTTGCCCTCGTCGACAATTGTTTACCCGGCAGCCGAGCCCTCGTCGTAGTAATGGTCCCCGGCAGCCGAGCCCTCGTCGTAGTAACGGTCCCCGGCAGCCGAGCCCTCGTCGTAGTAACGGTCCCCGGCAGCCAAGCCCTCGTCGTAGTAATGGTCCCCGGCAGCCGAGCCCTCGTCATAGTAATGGTCCCCGGCAGCCGAGCCCTCGTCGACAATTGTTTCCACGGCAGCCGAGCCCTCGTCGTAGTAATGGTCCCCGGCAGCCAAGCCCTCGTCGTAGTAACGGTCCCCGGCAGCCGAGCCCTCGTTGTAGTAATGGTCTCCGGCAGCCGAGTCCTCGTCGACAATTTTTTCCCCGGCAGCCGAGCCCTCGTCGTAGTAATGGTCCCCGGCAGTCGAGCCCTCGTCGACAATTTTTTCCCCGGCAGACGAGCCCTCGTCGTAGTAATGGTCCCCGGCAGCCGAGCTCTCGTCGACAATTGTTTCCCCGGCAGCCGAGCCCTCGTCGTAGTAATGGTCCCCGGCAGCCGAGCCCTCGTCGTAGTAATGGTCCCCGGCAGCCGAGCCTTGTCGTAGTAATGGTCCCTGGTAGCAAAGCCCTCGTCGTAGTAACGGTCCCCGGCAGACGAGCCCTCGTCGTAGTAATGGTCCCCGGCAGCCGAGCCCTCGTCGTAGTAACGGTCCCCGGCAGCCGAGCCCTCATCGTAGTAATGGTTCCCGGCAGCCGAGCCCTCGTCGTAGTAACGGTCCCCGGCAGCCGAGCCCTCGTCGTAGTAATGGTCCCCGGCAGCCGAGCCCTCGTCGACAATTGTTTCCCCGGCAGCCGAGCCCTCGTCGTAGTAACGGTCCCCGGCAGCCGAGCCCTCGTCAACAACTGTTTCCCCGGCAGCCGAGCCCTCGTCGTAGTAACGGTCCCCGGCAGACGAGCCCTCGTCGTAGTAATGGTCCCCGTCAGCCGAGCCCTCGTCGTAGTAATGGTCCCCGGCAGCCGAGCCCTCATCGTAGTAATGGTCCCCGGCAGCCGAGCCCTCGTCGACAATTGTGTCCCCGGCAGCCGAGCCCTCGTCGTAGTAATGGTCCCCGGCAGCCGAGCCCTCGTCGTAGTAACGGTCCCCGGCAGACGAGCCCTCGTCGTAGTAACGGTCCCCGGCAGCCGAGCCCTCGTCGTAGTAATGGTCCCCGGCAGCCGAGCCCTCGTCGTAGTAACGGTCCCCGGCAGACGAGCCCTCGTCGTAGTAAGGGTCCCCGGCAGCCGAGCCCTCGTCGTAGTAACGGTCCCCGGCAGCCGAACCCTCGTCGTAGTAACGGTCCCAGGCAGCTGAGCCCTCGTCGTAGTAATGGTCCCCGGCAGCCGAGCCCTTGTCGTAGCAATGGTCCCCGGCAGCCGAGCCCTCGTCGTAGTAATGGTCCCTGGCAGCCGAGCCCTCGTCCACAATTTTTTCCCCGGCAGCCGAGCCCTCGTAGTAGTAATGGTCCCCGGCAGCGGAGCCCTCGTCGACAATTGTTTCCCCGGCAGCCGAGCCCTCGTCGTAGTAACGGTCCCCGGCAGCCGAGCCCTCGTCGTAGTAACGGTCCCCGGCAGCCGAGCCCTCGTCGTAGTAATGGTCCCCGGCAGCCGAGCCCTCGTCGTAATAACGGTCTCCGGCAGCCGAGCCCTCGTCGTAGTAACGGTCCCCGGCAGCCGAGCCCTCGTCGTAGTAACGGTCCCCGGCAGCCGAGCCCTCGTCGTAGTAATGGTCCCCGGCAGCCGAGCCCTCGTCGACAATTGTTTCCCCGGCAGACGAGCCCTCGTCATAGTAATGGTCCCCGGCAGCCGAGCCCTCGTCAACAATTGTTTCCCCGGCAGCCGAGCCCTCGTCGTAGTAACGGTACCCGGCAGACGAGCCCTCGTCGTAGTAATGGTCCCCGGCAGCCGAGCCCTCGTCGTAGTAATGGTCCCCGGCAGCCGAGCCCTCGTCGACAATTTTTTCCCCGGCAGCCGAGCCCTCGTTGTAGTAATGGTCCCCGGCAGCCGAGCCCTCGTCGACAATTGTTTCCCCGGCAGCCGAGCCCTCGTCGTAGTAATGGTCCCCGGCAGCCGAGCCCTCGTCGTAGTAACGGTCCCCGGAAGACGAGCCCTCGTCGTAGTAATGGTCCCCGGCAGCCGAGCCCTCGTCGTAGTAATGGTCCCCGGCAGCCGAGCCCTCGTCGTAGTAATGGTCCCCGGCAGCCGAGCCCTCGTCGACAATTGTTTCCCCGGCAGCCGAGCCCTCATCGTAGTAATGGTCCCCGGCAGCCGAGCCCTCGTCGTAGTAACGGTCCCCGGCAGACGAGCCCTCGTCGTAGTAATGGTCCCCGGCAGCCGAGCCCTCGTCGTAGTAACGGTCCCCGGCAGCCGAGCCCTCGTCGTAGTAACGGTTCCCGGCAGCCGAGCTCTCGTCGTAGTAACGGTCCCCGGCAGACGAGCCCTCATCGTAGTAACGGTCCCCGGCAGACGAGCCCTCGTCGTAGTAATGGTCCCCGGCAGCCGAGCCCTCGTCGTAGTAACGGTCCCCGGCAGCCGAGCCCTCGTCGTAATAACGGTCCCCGGCAGCCGAGCCCTCGTCGTAGTAACGGTCCCCGGCAGCCAAGCCCTCGTCGTAGTAATGGTCCCCGGCAGCCGAGCCCTCGTCATAGTAATGGTCCCCGGCAGCCGAGCCCTCGTCGTCAATTGTTTCCACGGCAGCCGAGCCCTCGTCGTAGTAATGGTCCCCGGCAGCCGAGCCCTCGTCGTAGTAACGGTCCCCGGCAGACGAGCCCTCGTCGTAGTAATGGTCCCCGGCAGACGAGCCCTCGTCGTAGTAACGGTCCCCGGCAGCCGAGCCCTCGTCATAGTAACGGTCCCCGGCAGCCGAGCCCTCGTCGTAGTAACGGTCCCTGGCAGCCGAGCCCTCGTCGTAGTAATGGTCCCCGGCAGCCGAGCCCTCGTCGTAATAACGGTCCCCGGCAGCCGAGCCCTCGTCGTAGTAATGGTCCCCGGCAGCCGAGCCCTCGTCGACAATTGTTTCCCCCGGCAGCCGAGCCCTCGTCGTAGTAACGGTCCCCGGCAGACGAGCCCTCGTCGTAGTAATGGTCCCCGGCAGCCGAACCCTCGTCGACAATTGTTTCCCCGGCAGCCGAGCCCTCGTCGTAGTAACGGTCCCTGGCAGCCGAGCCCTCGTCGTAGTAATGGTCCCCGGCAGCCGAGCCCTCGTCGTAGTAACGGTCCCCGGCAGACGAGCCCTCGTCGTAGTAATGGTCCCCGGCAGCCGAGCCCTCGTCGTAGTAACGGTCCCCGGCAGCCGAGCCCTCGTCGTAGTAACGGTCCCCAGCAGCCGAGCCCTCGTCGTAGTAATGGTCCCCGGCAGCCGAGCCCTCGTCGACAATTGTTTCCCCGGCAGCCAAGCCCTCGTCGTAGTAATGGTCCCTGGTAGCTGAGCCCTCGTCGTAGTAATGGTCCACGGCAGCCGAGCCCTCGTCGTAGTAATAGTCCCCGGCAGCCGAGCCCTCGTCGTAGTAACGGTCCCCGGCAGCCGAGCCCTCGTCGTAGTAATGGTCCCCGGCAGCCGAGCCCTCGTCGTAGTAATGGTCCCCGGCAGCCGAGCCCTCGTCGTAGTAACGGTCCCCAGTAGCCGAGCCCTCGTTGTAGTAATGGTCCCCGGCAGCCGAGCCCTCGTCGTAGTAATGGTCCCCAGCAGCCGAGCCCTCGTCGACAATTTTTTCCCCGGCAGCCAAGCCCTCGTCGTAGTAATGGTCCCTGGTAGCTGAGCCCTCGTCGTAGTAATGGTCCCCGGCAGCCGAGCCCTCGTCGTAGTAATGTTCCCCGGCAGTCGAGCCCTCGTCGACAATTTTTTCCCAGGCAGACGAGCCCTCGTCGTAGTAATGGTCCCCGGCAGCCGAGCCCTCGTCGACAATTGTTTCCCCGGCAGCCGAGCTCTCGTCGTAGTAACGGTCCCCGGCAGCCGAGCCCTCGTCGTAGTAATGGTCCCCGGCAGCCGAGCCCTCGTCGTAGTAACGGTCCCCGGCAGCCGAGCCCTAGTCGTAGTAACGGTCCCCGGCAGCCGAGCCCTCGTCGTAGTAACGGTCCCCGGCAGCCGAGCCCTAGTCGTAGTAACGGTCCCCGGCAGCCGAGCCCTCGTCGTAGTAACGGTCCCCGGCAGCCGAGCCCTCGTCGTAGTAACGGTCCCCGGCAGCCGAGCCCTCGTCGACAATTTTTTTCCCCGGCAGCCGAGCCCTCATCGTAGTAATGGTCCCCAGCAGCCGAGCCCTCGTCGACAATTTTTTCCCCGGCAGCCGAGCCCTCGTCGTAGTAATGGTACCCGGTAGCCGAGCCGTCGTCGTAGTAATGCTCCCCGGCAGCCGAGCCCTCGTCGTAGTAATGGTCCCCGGCAGTCGAGCCCTCGTCGACAATTTTTTCCCTGGCAGCCGAGCCCTCGTTGTAGTAATGGTCCCCGGCAGCCGAGCCCTCGTCGACAATTGTTTCCCCGGCAGCCGAGCCCTCGTCGTAGTAATGGTCCCCGGCAGCCGAGCCCTCGTCGTAGTAATGGTCCCCGGCAGCCGAGTCCTCATCGACAATTGTTTCCCCGGCAGCCGAGCCCTCGTCGTAGTAACGGTCCCCGGCAGCCGAGCCCTCGTCGTAGTAATGGTCCTCGGCAGCCGAGCCCTCGTCGTAGTAACGGTCCCTGGCAGCCGAGCCCTCGTCGTAGTAATGGTCCCCGGCAGCCGAGCCCTCGTCGACAATTTTTTCCCCGGCAGCCGAGCCCTCGTCGTAGTAATGGTCCCCGGCAGCCGAGCCCTCGTCGACAATTTTTTCCCCGGCAGCCGAGCCCTCGTCGTAGTAATGGTCCCCGGCAGCCGAGCCCTCGTCGACAATTTTTTCCCCGGCAGCCGAGCCCTCGTCGTAGTAATGGTCCCCGGCAGCCGAGCCCTCGTCGACAATTGTTTCCCCGGCAGCCGAGCCCTCGTCATAGTAATGGTCCCCGGCAGCCGAGCCCTCGTCGACAATTGTTTCCACGGCAGCCGAGCCCTCGTCGTAGTAATGGTCCCCGGCAGCCAAGCCCTCGTCGTAGTAACGGTCCCCGGCAGCCGAGCCCTCGTTGTAGTAATGGTCTCCGGCAGCCGAGTCCTCGTCGACAATTTTTTCCCCGGCAGCCGAGCCCTCGTCGTAGTAATGGTCCCCGGCAGTCGAGCCCTCGTCGACAATTTTTTCCCCGGCAGACGAGCCCTCGTCGTAGTAATGGTCCCCGGCAGCCGAGCTCTCGTCGACAATTGTTTCCCCGGCTGCCGAGCCCTCGTCGTAGTAATGGTCCCCGGCAGCCGAGCCCTCGTCGTAGTAATGGTCCCCGGCAGCCGAGCCTTGTCGTAGTAATGGTCCCTGGTAGCAAAGCCCTCGTCGTAGTAATGGTCCCCGGCAGCCGAGCCCTCGTCGTAGTAATGGTCCCCGGCAGTCGAGCCCTCGTCGACAATTTTTTCCCCGGCAGGCGAGCCCTCGTCGTAGTAATGGTCCCCGGCAGCCGAGCCCTCGTGGTAGTAACGGTCCCCGGCAGCCGAGCCCTCGTTGTAGTAATGGTCTCCGGCAGCCGAGTCCTCGTCGACAATTTTTTCCCCGGCAGCCGAGCCCTCGTCGTAGTAATGGTCCCCGGCAGTCGAGCCCTCGTCGACAATTTTTTCCCAGGCAGACGAGCCCTCGTCGTAGTAATGGTCCCCGGCAGCCGAGCCCTCGTCGACAATTTTTTCCCCGGCAGCCGAGCTCTCGTCGTAGTAACGGTCCCCGGCAGCCGAGCCCTCGTCGTAGTAATGGTCCCCGGCAGCCGAGCCCTCGTCGTAGTAACGGTCCCCGGCAGCCGAGCCCTCGTCGTAGTAACGGTCCCCGGCAGCCGAGCCCTCGTCGTAGTAATGGTCCCCGGCAGCCGAGCCCTCGTCGTAGTAACGGTCCCCGGCAGCCGAGCCCTCGTCGTAGTAACGGTCCCCGGCAGCCGAGCCCTCGTCGACAATTTTTTCCCCGGCAGCCGAGCCCTCATCGTAGTAATGGTCCCCAGCAGCCGAGCCCTCGTCGACAATTTTTTCCCCGGCAGCCGAGCCCTCGTCGTAGTAATGGTACCCGGTAGCCGAGCCGTCGTCGTAGTAATGCTCCCCGGCAGCCGAGCCCTCGTCGTAGTAATGGTCCCCGGCAGTCGAGCCCTCGTCGACAATTTTTTCCCTGGCAGCCGAGCCCTCGTTGTAGTAATGGTCCCAGGCAGCCGAGGCCTCGTCGACAATTGTTTCCCCGGCAGCCGAGCCCTCGTCGTAGTAATGGTCCCCGGCAGCCGAGCCCTCGTCGTAGTAATGGTCCCCGGCAGCCGAGTCCTCATCGACAATTGTTTCCCCGGCAGCCGAGCCCTCGTCGTAGTAACGGTCCCCGGCAGCCGAGCCCTCGTCGTAGTAATGGTCCTCGGCAGCCGAGCCCTCGTCGTAGTAACGGTCCCTGGCAGCCGAGCCCTCGTCGTAGTAATGGTCCCCGGCAGCCGAGCCCTCGTCGACAATTATTTCCCCGGCAGCAGAGCCCTCGTCGTAGTAATGGTCCCCGGCAGCCGAGCCCTCGTCGACAATTTTTTCCCCCGGCAGCCGAGCCCTCGTCGTAGTAATGGTCCCCGGCAGCCGAGCCCTCGTCGACAATTTTTTCCCCGGCAGCCGAGCCCTCGTCGTAGTAATGGTCCCCGGCAGCCGAGCCCTCGTCGACAATTGTTTCCCCGGCAGCCGAGCCCTCGTCGTAGTAATGGTCCCCGGCAGTCTTGCCCTCGTCGACAATTGTTTACCCGGCAGCCGAGCCCTCGTCGTAGTAACGGTCCCCGGCAGCCGAGCCCTCGTCGTAGTAACGGTCCCCGGCAGCCGAGCCCTCGTCGTAGTAACGGTCCCCGGCAGCCAAGCCCTCGTCGTAGTAATGGTCCCCGGCAGCCGAGCCCTCGTCATAGTAATGGTCCCCGGCAGCCGAGCCCTCGTCGACAATTGTTTCCACGGCAGCCGAGCCCTCGTCGTAGTAATGGTCCCCGGCAGCCAAGCCCTCGTCGTAGTAACGGTCCCCGGCAGCCGAGCCCTCGTTGTAGTAATGGTCTCCGGCAGCCGAGTCCTCGTCGACAATTTTTTCCCCGGCAGCCGAGCCCTCGTCGTAGTAATGGTCCCCGGCAGTCGAGCCCTCGTCGACAATTTTTTCCCCGGCAGACGAGCCCTCGTCGTAGTAATGGTCCCCGGCAGCCGAGCTCTCGTCGACAATTGTTTCCCCGGCAGCCGAGCCCTCGTCGTAGTAATGGTCCCCGGCAGCCGAGCCCTCGTCGTAGTAATGGTCCCCGGCAGCCGAGCCTTGTCGTAGTAATGGTCCCTGGTAGCAAAGCCCTCGTCGTAGTAATGGTCCCCGGCAGCCGAGCCCTCGTCGTAGTAATGGTCCCCGGCAGTCGAGCCCTCGTCGACAATTTTTTCCCCGGCAGGCGAGCCCTCGTTGTAGTAATGGTCCCCGGCAGCCGAGCCCTCGTGGTAGTAACGGTCCCCGGCAGCCGAGCCCTCGTTGTAGTAATGGTCTCCGGCAGCCGAGTCCTCGTCGACAATTTTTTCCCCGGCAGCCGAGCCCTCGTCGTAGTAATGGTCCCCGGCAGTCGAGCCCTCGTCGACAATTTTTTCCCAGGCAGACGAGCCCTCGTCGTAGTAATGGTCCCCGGCAGCCGAGCCCTCGTCGACAATTTTTTCCCCGGCAGCCGAGCTCTCGTCGTAGTAACGGTCCCCGGCAGCCGAGCCCTCGTCGTAGTAATGGTCCCCGGCAGCCGAGCCCTCGTCGTAGTAACGGTCCCCGGCAGCCGAGCCCTCGTCGTAGTAACGGTCCCCGGCAGCCGAGCCCTCGTCGTAGTAATGGTCCCCGGCAGCCGAGCCCTCGTCGTAGGAACGGTCCCCGGCAGCCGAGCCCTCGTCGTAGTAACGGTCCCCGGCAGCCGAGCCCTCGTCGACAATTTTTTCCCCGGCAGCCGAGCCCTCATCGTAGTAATGGTCCCCAGCAGCCGAGCCCTCGTCGACAATTTTTTCCCCGGCAGCCGAGCCCTCGTCGTAGTAATGGTACCCGGTAGCCGAGCTGTCGTCGTAGTAATGCTCCCCGGCAGCCGAGCCCTCGTCGTAGTAATGGTCCCCGGCAGTCGAGCCCTCGTCGACAATTTTTTCCCTGGCAGCCGAGCCCTCGTTGTAGTAATGGTCCCAGGCAGCCGAACCCTCGTCGACAATTGTTTCCCCGGCAGCCGAGCCCTCGTCGTAGTAATGGTCCCCGGCAGCCGAGCCCTCGTCGTAGTAATGGTCCCCGGCAGCCGAGTCCTCATCGACAATTGTTTCCCCGGCAGCCGAGCCCTCGTCGTAGTAACGGTCCCCGGCAGCCGAGCCCTCGTCGTAGTAATGGTCCTCGGCAGCCGAGCCCTCGTCGTAGTAACGGTCCCTGGCAGCCGAGCCCTCGTCGTAGTAATGGTCCCCGGCAGCCGAGCCCTCGTCGACAATTATTTCCCCGGCAGCAGAGCCCTCGTCGTAGTAATGGTCCCCGGCAGCCGAGCCCTCGTCGACAATTTTTTCCCCGGCAGCCGAGCCCTCGTCGTAGTAATGGTCCCCGGCAGCCGAGCCCTCGTCGACAATTTTTTCCCCGGCAGCCGAGCCCTCGTCGTAGTAATGGTCCCCGGCAGCCGAGCCCTCGTCGACAATTGTTTCCCCGGCAGCCGAGCCCTCGTCGTAGTAATGGTCCCCGGCAGTCTTGCCCTCGTCGACAATTGTTTACCCGGCAGCCGAGCCCTCGTCGTAGTAACGGTCCCCGGCAGCCGAGCCCTCGTCGTAGTAACGGTCCCCGGCAGCCGAGCCCTCGTCGTAGTAACGGTCCCCGGCAGCCAAGCCCTCGTCGTAGTAATGGTCCCCGGCAGCCGAGCCCTCGTCATAGTAATGGTCCCCGGCAGCCGAGCCCTCGTCGACAATTTTTTCCACGGCAGCCGAGCCCTCGTCGTAGTAATGGTCCCCGGCAGCCAAGCCCTCGTCGTAGTAACGGTCCCCGGCAGCCGAGCCCTCGTTGTAGTAATGGTCTCCGGCAGCCGAGTCCTCGTCGACAATTTTTTCCCCGGCAGCCGAGCCCTCGTCGTAGTAATGGTCCCCGGCAGTCGAGCCCTCGTCTACAATTTTTTCCCCGGCAGACGAGCCCTCGTCGTAGTAATGGTCCCCGGCAGCCGAGCTCTCGTCGACAATTGTTTCCCCGGCAGCCGAGCCCTCGTCGTAGTAATGGTCCCCCGGCAGCCGAGCCCTCGTCGTAGTAATGGTCCCCGGCAGCCGAGCCTTGTCGTAGTAATGGTCCCTGGTAGCAAAGCCCTCGTCGTAGTAATGGTCCCCGGCAGCCGAGCCCTCGTCGTAGTAATGGTCCCCGGCAGTCGAGCCCTCGTCGACAATTTTTTCCCCGGCAGGCGAGCCCTCGTCGTAGTAATGGTCCCCGGCAGCCGAGCCCTCGTGGTAGTAACGGTCCCCGGCAGCCGAGCCCTCGTTGTAGTAATGGTCTCCGGCAGCCGAGTCCTCGTCGACAATTTTTTCCCCGGCAGCCGAGCCCTCGTCGTAGTAATGGTCCCCGGCAGTCGAGCCCTCGTCGACAATTTTTTCCCCGGCAGACGAGCCCTCGTCGTAGTAATGGTCCCCGGCAGCCGAGCCCTCGTCGACAATTGTTTCCCCCGGCAGGCGAGCCCTCGTCGTAGTAATGGTCCCCGGCAGCCGAGCCCTCGTGGTAATAACGGTCCCCGGCAGCCGAGCCCTCGTCGTAGTAACGGTCCCCGGCAGCCGAGCCCTCGTCGTAGTAACGGTCCCCGGCAGCCGAGCCCTCGTCGTAGTAATGGTCCCCGGCAGCCGAGCCCTCGTCGTAGTAACGGTCCCCGGCAGACGAGCCCTCGTCTTAGTAATGGTCCCCGGCAGACGAGCCCTCGTCGTAGTAACGGTCCCCGGCAGCCGAGCCCTCGTCGTAGTAACGGTCCCCGGCAGCCGAGCCCTCGTCGTAGTAACGGTCCCTGGCAGCCGAGCCCTCGTCGTAGTAATGGTCCCCGGCAGCCGAGCCCTCGTCGTAATAACGGTCCCCGGCAGCCGAGCCCTCGTCGTAGTAATGGTCCCCGGCAGCCGAGCCCTCGTCGACAATTGTTTCCCCCGGCAGCCGAGCCCTCGTCGTAGTAACGGTCCCCGGCAGACGAGCCCTCGTCGTAGTAATGGTCCCCGGCAGCCGAACCCTCGTCGACAATTGTTTCCCCGGCAGCCGAGCCCTCGTCGTAGTAACGGTCCCCGGCAGCCGAGCCCTCGTCGACAATTGTTTCCCCGGCAGCCGAGCCCTCGTCGTAGTAACGGTCCCCGGCAGACGAGCCCTCGTCGTAGTAATGGTCCCCGGCAGCCGAGCCCTCGTCGACAATTGTGTCCCCGGCAGCCGAGCCCTCGTCGTAGTAATGGTCCCCGGCAGCCGAGCCCTCGTCGTAGTAACGGTCCCCGGCAGCCGAGCCCTCGTCGTAGTAACGGTCCCCAGCAGCCGAGCCCTCGTTGTAGTAATGGTCCCCGGCAGCCGAGCCCTCGTCGTAGTAATGGTCCCCAGCAGCCGAGCCCTCGTCGACAATTTTTTCCCCGGCAGCCAAGCCCTCGTCGTAGTAATGGTCCCTGGTAGCTGAGCCCTCGTCGTAGTAATGGTCCCCGGCAGCCGAGCCCTCGTCGTAGTAATGTTCCCCGGCAGTCGAGCCCTCGTCGACAATTTTTTCCCAGGCAGACGAGCCCTCGTCGTAGTAATGGTCCCCGGCAGCCGAGCCCTCGTCGACAATTGTTTCCCCGGCAGCCGAGCTCTCGTCGTAGTAATGGTCCCCGGCAGCCGAGCCCTCGTCGTAGTAATGGTCCCCGGCAGCCGAGCCCTCGTCGTAGTAACGGTCCCCGGCAGCCGAGCCCTCGTCGTAGTAACGGTCCCCGGCAGCCGAGCCCTCGTCGTAGTAATGGTCCCCGGCAGCCGAGCCCTCGTCGTAGTAACGGTCCCCGGCAGCCGAGCCTTCGTCGTAGTAACGGTCCCCGGCAGCCGAGCCCTCGTCGACAATTTTTTCCCCGGCAGCCGAGCCCTCATCGTAGTAATGGTCCCCAGCAGCCGAGCCCTCGTCGACAATTTTTTCCCCGGCAGCCGAGCCCTCGTCGTAGTAATGGTACCCGGTAGCCGAGCCGTCGTCGTAGTAATGCTCCCCGGCAGCCGAGCCCTCGTCGTAGTAATGGTCCCCGGCAGTCGAGCCCTCGTCGACAATTTTTTCCCTGGCAGCCGAGCCCTCGTTGTAGTAATGGTCCCCGGCAGCCGAGCCCTCGTCGACAATTGTTTCCCCGGCAGCCGAGCCCTCGTCGTAGTAATGGTCCCCGGCAGCCGAGCCCTCGTCGTAGTAATGGTCCCCGGCAGCCGAGTCCTCATCGACAATTGTTTCCCCGGCAGCCGAGCCCTCGTCGTAGTAACGGTCCCCGGCAGCCGAGCCCTCGTCGTAGTAATGGTCCTCGGCAGCCGAGCCCTCGTCGTAGTAACGGTCCCTGGCAGCCGAGCCCTCGTCGTAGTAATGGTCCCCGGCAGCCGAGCCCTCGTCGACAATTTTTTCCCCGGCAGCCGAGCCCTCGTCGTAGTAATGGTCCCCGGCAGCCGAGCCCTCGTCGACAATTTTTTCCCCGGCAGCCGAGCCCTCGTCGTAGTAATGGTCCCCGGCAGCCGAGCCCTCGTCGACAATTTTTTCCCCGGCAGCCGAGCCCTCGTCGTAGTAATGGTCCCCGGCAGCCGAGCCCTCGTCGACAATTGTTTCCCCGGCAGCCGAGCCCTCGTCATAGTAATGGTCCCCGGCAGCCGAGCCCTCGTCGACAATTGTTTCCACGGCAGCCGAGCCCTCGTCGTAGTAATGGTCCCCGGCAGCCAAGCCCTCGTCGTAGTAACGGTCCCCGGCAGCCGAGCCCTCGTTGTAGTAATGGTCTCCGGCAGCCGAGTCCTCGTCGACAATTTTTTCCCCGGCAGCCGAGCCCTCGTCGTAGTAATGGTCCCCGGCAGTCGAGCCCTCGTCGACAATTTTTTCCCCGGCAGACGAGCCCTCGTCGTAGTAATGGTCCCCGGCAGCCGAGCTCTCGTCGACAATTGTTTCCCCGGCAGCCGAGCCCTCGTCGTAGTAATGGTCCCCGGCAGCCGAGCCCTCGTCGTAGTAATGGTCCCCGGCAGCCGAGCCTTGTCGTAGTAATGGTCCCTGGTAGCAAAGCCCTCGTCGTAGTAATGGTCCCCGGCAGCCGAGCCCTCGTCGTAGTAATGGTCCCCGGCAGTCGAGCCCTCGTCGACAATTTTTTCCCCGGCAGGCGAGCCCTCGTCGTAGTAATGGTCCCCGGCAGCCGAGCCCTCGTGGTAGTAACGGTCCCCGGCAGCCGAGCCCTCGTTGTAGTAATGGTCTCCGGCAGCCGAGTCCTCGTCGACAATTTTTTCCCCGGCAGCCGAGCCCTCGTCGTAGTAATGGTCCCCGGCAGTCGAGCCCTCGTCGACAATTTTTTCCCAGGCAGACGAGCCCTCGTCGTAGTAATGGTCCCCGGCAGCCGAGCCCTCGTCGACAATTTTTTCCCCGGCAGCCGAGCTCTCGTCGTAGTAACGGTCCCCGGCAGCCGAGCCCTCGTCGTAGTAATGGTCCCCGGCAGCCGAGCCCTCGTCGTAGTAACGGTCCCCGGCAGCCGAGCCCTCGTCGTAGTAACGGTCCCCGGCAGCCGAGCCCTCGTCGTAGTAATGGTCCCCGGCAGCCGAGCCCTCGTCGTAGGAACGGTCCCCGGCAGCCGAGCCCTCGTCGTAGTAACGGTCCCCGGCAGCCGAGCCCTCGTCGACAATTTTTTCCCCGGCAGCCGAGCCCTCATCGTAGTAATGGTCCCCAGCAGCCGAGCCCTCGTCGACAATTTTTTCCCCGGCAGCCGAGCCCTCGTCGTAGTAATGGTACCCGGTAGCCGAGCCGTCGTCGTAGTAATGCTCCCCGGCAGCCGAGCCCTCGTCGTAGTAATGGTCCCCGGCAGTCGAGCCCTCGTCGACAATTTTTTCCCTGGCAGCCGAGCCCTCGTTGTAGTAATGGTCCCTGGCAGCCGAACCCTCGTCGACAATTGTTTCCCCGGCAGCCGAGCCCTCGTCGTAGTAATGGTCCCCGGCAGCCGAGCCCTCGTCGTAGTAATGGTCCCCGGCAGCCGAGTCCTCATCGACAATTGTTTCCCCGGCAGCCGAGCCCTCGTCGTAGTAACGGTCCCCGGCAGCCGAGCCCTCGTCGTAGTAATGGTCCTCGGCAGCCGAGCCCTCGTCGTAGTAACGGTCCCTGGCAGCCGAGCCCTCGTCGTAGTAATGGTCCCCGGCAGTCGAGCCCTCGTCGACAATTATTTCCCCGGCAGCAGAGCCCTCGTCGTAGTAATGGTCCCCGGCAGCCGAGCCCTCGTCGACAATTTTTTCCCCGGCAGCCGAGCCCTCGTCGTAGTAATGGTCCCCGGCAGCCGAGCCCTCGTCGACAATTTTTTCCCCGGCAGCCGAGCCCTCGTCGTAGTAATGGTCCCCGGCAGCCGAGCCCTCGTCGACAATTGTTTCCCCGGCAGCCGAGCCCTCGTCGTAGTAATGGTCCCCGGCAGTCTTGCCCTCGTCGACAATTGTTTACCCGGCAGCCGAGCCCTCGTCGTAGTAACGGTCCCCGGCAGCCGAGCCCTCGTCGTAGTAACGGTCCCCGGCAGCCGAGCCCTCGTCGTAGTAACGGTCCCCGGCAGCCAAGCCCTCGTCGTAGTAATGGTCCCCGGCAGCCGAGCCCTCGTCATAGTAATGGTCCCCGGCAGCCGAGCCCTCGTCGACAATTGTTTCCACGGCAGCCGAGCCCTCGTCGTAGTAATGGTCCCCGGCAGCCAAGCCCTCGTAGTAGTAACGGTCCCCGGCAGCCGAGCCCTCGTTGTAGTAATGGTCTCCGGCAGCCGAGTCCTCGTCTACAATTTTTTCCCCGGCAGACGAGCCCTCGTCGTAGTAATGGTCCCCGGCAGCCGAGCTCTCGTCGACAATTGTTTCCCCGGCAGCCGAGCCCTCGTCGTAGTAATGGTCCCCGGCAGCCGAGCCCTCGTCGTAGTAATGGTCCCCGGCAGCCGAGCCTTGTCGTAGTAATGGTCCCTGGTAGCAAAGCCCTCGTCGTAGTAATGGTCCCCGGCAGCCGAGCCCTCGTCGTAGTAATGGTCCCCGGCAGTCGAGCCCTCGTCGACAATTTTTTCCCCGGCAGGCGAGCCCTCGTCGTAGTAATGGTCCCCGGCAGCCGAGCCCTCGTGGTAGTAACGGTCCCCGGCAGCCGAGCCCTCGTTGTAGTAATGGTCTCCGGCAGCCGAGTCCTCGTCGACAATTTTTTCCCCGGCAGCCGAGCCCTCGTCGTAGTAATGGTCCCCGGCAGTCGAGCCCTCGTCGACAATTTTTTCCCCGGCAGACGAGCCCTCGTCGTAGTAATGGTCCCCGGCAGCCGAGCCCTCGTCGACAATTGTTTCCCCGGCAGGCGAGCCCTCGTCGTAGTAATGGTCCCCGGCAGCCGAGCCCTCGTGGTAATAACGGTCCCCGGCAGCCGAGCCCTCGTCGTAGTAACGGTCCCCGGCAGCCGAGCCCTCGTCGTAGTAACGGTCCCCGGCAGCCGAGCCCTCGTCGTAGTAATGGTCCCCGGCAGCCGAGCCCTCGTCGTAGTAACGGTCCCCGGCAGACGAGCCCTCGTCGTAGTAATGGTCCCCGGCAGACGAGCCCTCGTCGTAGTAACGGTCCCCGGCAGCCGAGCCCTCGTCGTAGTAACGGTCCCCGGCAGCCGAGCCCTCGTCGTAGTAACGGTCCCTGGCAGCCGAGCCCTCGTCGTAGTAATGGTCCCCGGCAGCCGAGCCCTCGTCGTAATAACGGTCCCCGGCAGCCGAGCCCTCGTCGTAGTAATGGTCCCCGGCAGCCGAGCCCTCGTCGACAATTGTTTCCCCGGCAGCCGAGCCCTCGTCGTAGTAACGGTCCCCGGCAGACGAGCCCTCGTCGTAGTAACGGTCCCCGGCAGCCGAACCCTCGTCGACAATTGTTTCCCCGGCAGCCGAGCCCTCGTCGTAGTAACGGTCCCCGGCAGCCGAGCCCTCGTCGACAATTGTTTCCCCGGCAGCCGAGCCCTCGTCGTAGTAACGGTCCCCGGCAGACGAGCCCTCGTCGTAGTAATGGTCCCCGGCAGCCGAGCCCTCGTCGACAATTGTGTCCCCGGCAGCCGAGCCCTCGTCGTAGTAATGGTCCCCGGCAGCCGAGCCCTCGTCGTAGTAACGGTCCCCGGCAGCAGAGCCCTCGTCGTAGTAACGGTCCCCAGCAGCCGAGCCCTCGTTGTAGTAATGGTCCCCGGCAGCCGAGCCCTCGTCGTAGTAATGGTCCCCAGCAGCCGAGCCCTCGTCGACAATTTTTTCCCCGGCAGCCAAGCCCTCGTCGTAGTAATGGTCCCTGGTAGCTGAGCCCTCGTCGTAGTAATGGTCCCCGGCAGCCGAGCCCTCGTCGTAGTAATGTTCCCCGGCAGTCGAGCCCTCGTCGACAATTTTTTCCCAGGCAGACGAGCCCTCGTCGTAGTAATGGTCCCCGGCAGCCGAGCCCTCGTCGACAATTGTTTCCCCGGCAGCCGAGCCCTCGTCGTAGTAATGGTCCCCGGCAGCCGAGCCCTCGTCGTAGTAACGGTCCCCGGAAGACGAGCCCTCGTCGTAGTAATGGTCCCCGGCAGCCGAGCCCTCGTCGTAGTAATGGTCCCCGGCAGCCGAGCCCTCGTCGACAATTGTTTCCCCGGCAGCCGAGCCCTCATCGTAGTAATGGTCCCCGGCAGCCGAGCCCTCGTCGTAGTAACGGTCCCCGGCAGACGAGCCCTCGTCGTAGTAATGGTCCCCGGCAGCCGAGCCCTCGTCGTAGTAACGGTCCCCGGCAGCCGAGCCCTCGTCGTAGTAACGGTTCCCGGCAGCCGAGCTCTCGTCGTAGTAACGGTCCCCGGCAGACGAGCCCTCATCGTAGTAACGGTCCCCGGCAGACGAGCCCTCGTCGTAGTAATGGTCCCCGGCAGCCGAGCCCTCGTCGTAGTAACGGTCCCCGGCAGCCGAGCCCTCGTCGTAATAACGGTCCCCGGCAGCCGAGCCCTCGTCGTAGTAACGGTCCCCGGCAGCCAAGCCCTCGTCGTAGTAATGGTCCCCGGCAGCCGAGCCCTCGTCATAGTAATGGTCCCCGGCAGCCGAGCCCTCGTCGTCAATTGTTTCCACGGCAGCCGAGCCCTCGTCGTAGTAATGGTCCCCGGCAGCCGAGCCCTCGTCGTAGTAACGGTCCCCGGCAGACGAGCCCTCGTCGTAGTAACGGTCCCCGGCAGCCGAGCCCTCGTCGTAGTAACGGTCCCCGGCAGACGAGCCCTCGTCGTAGTAACGGTCCCTGGCAGCCGAGCCCTCGTCGTAGTAATGGTCCCCGGCAGCCGAGCCCTCGTCGTAATAACGGTCCCCGGCAGCCGAGCCCTCGTCGTAGTAATGGTCCCCGGCAGCCGAGCCCTCGTCGACAATTGTTTCCCCGGCAGCCGAGCCCTCGTCGTAGTAACGGTCCCCGGCAGCCGAGCCCTCGTCGTAGTAATGGTCCCCGGCAGCCGAACCCTCGTCGACAATTGTTTCCCCCGGCAGCCGAGCCCTCGTCGTAGTAACGGTCCCTGGCAGCCGAGCCCTCGTCGTAGTAATGGTCCCCGGCAGCCGAGCCCTCGTCGTAGTAACGGTCCCCGGCAGACGAGCCCTCGTCGTAGTAATGGTCCCCGGCAGCCGAGCCCTCGTCGTAGTAACGGTCCCCGGCAGCCGAGCCCTCGTCGTAGTAACGGTCCCCAGCAGCCGAGCCCTCGTCGTAGTAATGGTCCCCGGCAGCCGAGCCCTCGTCGACAATTGTTTCCCCGGCAGCCAAGCCCTCGTCGTAGTAATGGTCCCTGGTAGCTGAGCCCTCGTCGTAGTAATGGTCCACGGCAGCCGAGCCCTCGTCGTAGTAATAGTCCCCGGCAGCCGAGCCCTCGTCGTAGTAACGGTCCCCGGCAGCCGAGCCCTCGTCGTAGTAATGGTCCCCGGCAGCCGAGCCCTCGTCGTAGTAATGGTCCCCGGCAGCCGAGCCCTCGTCGTAGTAACGGTCCCCGGCAGCCGAGCCCTCGTCGTAGTAACGGTCCCCAGCAGCCGAGCCCTCGTTGTAGTAATGGTCCCCGGCAGCCGAGCCCTCGTCGTAGTAATGGTCCCCAGCAGCCGAGCCCTCGTCGACAATTTTTTCCCCGGCAGCCAAGCCCTCGTCGTAGTAATGGTCCCTGGTAGCTGAGCCCTCGTTGTAGTAATGGTCCCCGGCAGCCGAGCCCTCGTCGTAGTAACGGTCCCCGGCAGTCGAGCCCTCGTCGACAATTTTTTCCCAGGCAGACGAGCCCTCGTCGTAGTAATGGTCCCCGGCAGCCGAGCCCTCGTCGACAATTGTTTCCCCGGCAGCCGAGCCCTCGTCGTAGTAATGGTCCCTGGCAGCCGAGCCCTCGTCGTAGTAACGGTCCCCGGCAGACGAGCCCTCGTCGTAGTAATGGTCCCCGGCAGACGAGCCCTCGTCGTAGTAACGGTCCCCGGCAGCCGAGCCCTCGTCGTAGTAACGGTCCCCGGCAGCCGAGCCCTCGTCGTAGTAATGATCCCCGGCAGACGAGCCCTCGTCGACAATTGTTTCCCCGGCAGCCGAGCCCTCGTCGTAGTAACGATCCCCGGCAGCCGAGCCCTCGTCGTAGTAATGGTCCCCGGCAGCCGAGCCCTCGTCGTAGTAATGATCCCCGGCAGCCGAGCCCTCGTCGACAATTTTTTCCCCGGCAGCCGAGCCCTCGTCGTAGTAATGGTCCCCGGCAGCCGAGCCCTCGTCGTAGTAACGGTCCCCGGCAGACGAGCCCTCGTCGTAGTAATGGTCCCCGGCAGCCGAGCCCTCGTCGTAGTAATGGTCCCCGGCAGCCGAGCCCTCGTCGTAGTAACGGTCCCCGGCAGCCGAGCCCTCGTCGTAGTAACGGTCCCCAGCAGCCGAGCCCTCGTCGTAGTAATGGTCCCCGGCAGCCGAGCCCTCGTCGACAATTGTTTCCCCGGCAGCCAAGCCCTCGTCGTAGTAATGGTCCCTGGTAGCTGAGCCCTCGTCGTAGTAATGGTCCACGGCAGCCGAGCCCTCGTCGTAGTAATAGTCCCCGGCAGCCTAGCCCTCGTCGTAGTAACGGTCCCCGGCAGCCGAGCCCTCGTCGTAGTAATGGTCCCCGGCAGCCGAGCCCTCGTCGTAGTAATGGTCCCCGGCAGCCGAGCCCTCGTCGTAGTAACGGTCCCCGGCAGCCGAGCCCTCGTCGTAGTAACGGTCCCCAGTAGCCGAGCCCTCGTTGTAGTAATGGTCCCCGGCAGCCGAGCCCTCGTCGTAGTAATGGTCCCCAGCAGCCGAGCCCTCGTCGACAATTTTTTCCCCGGCAGCCAAGCCCTCGTCGTAGTAATGGTCCCTGGTAGCTGAGCCCTCGTCGTAGTAATGGTCCCCGGCAGCCGAGCCCTCGTCGTAGTAATGTTCCCCAGCAGTCGAGCCCTCGTCGACAATTTTTTCCCAGGCAGACGAGCCCTCGTCGTAGTAATGGTCCCCGGCAGCCGAGCCCTCGTCGACAATTGTTTCCCCGGCAGCCGAGCTCTCGTCGTAGTAACGGTCCCCGGCAGCCGAGCCCTCGTCGTAGTAATGGTCCCCGGCAGCCGAGCCCTCGTCGTAGTAACGGTCCCCGGCAGCCGAGCCCTAGTCGTAGTAACGGTCCCCGGCAGCCGAGCCCTCGTCGTAGTAACGGTCCCCGGCAGCCGAGCCCTCGTCGTAGTAACGGTCCCCCGGCAGCCGAGCCCTCGTCGACAATTTTTTCCCCGGCAGCCGAGCCCTCATCGTAGTAATGGTCCCCAGCAGCCGAGCCCTCGTCGACAATTTTTTCCCCGGCAGCCGAGCCCTCGTCGTAGTAATGGTACCCGGTAGCCGAGCCGTCGTCGTAGTAATGCTCCCCGGCAGCCGAGCCCTCGTCGTAGTAATGGTCCCCGGCAGTCGAGCCCTCGTCGACAATTTTTTCCCTGGCAGCCGAGCCCTCGTTGTAGTAATGGTCCCCGGCAGCCGAGCCCTCGTCGACAATTGTTTCCCCGGCAGCCGAGCCCTCGTCGTAGTAATGGTCCCCGGCAGCCGAGCCCTCGTCGTAGTAATGGTCCCCGGCAGCCGAGTCCTCATCGACAATTGTTTCCCCGGCAGCCGAGCCCTCGTCGTAGTAATGGTCCTCGGCAGCCGAGCCCTCGTCGTAGTAACGGTCCCTGGCAGCCGAGCCCTCGTCGTAGTAATGGTCCCCGGCAGCCGAGCCCTCGTTGACAATTTTTTCCCCGGCAGCCGAGCCCTCGTCGTAGTAATGGTCCCCGGCAGCCGAGCCCTCGTCGACAATTTTTTCCCCGGCAGCCGAGCCCTCGTCGTAGTAATGGTCCCCGGCAGCCGAGCCCTCGTCGACAATTTTTTCCCCGGCAGCCGAGCCCTCGTCGTAGTAATGGTCCCCGGCAGCCGAGCCCTCGTCGACAATTGTTTCCCCGGCAGCCGAGCCCTCGTCGTAGTAATGGTCCCCGGCAGTCTTGCCCTCGTCGACAATTGTTTACCCGGCAGCCGAGCCCTCGTCGTAGTAATGGTCCCCGGCAGCCGAGCCCTCGTCGTAGTAACGGTCCCCGGCAGCCGAGCCCTCGTCGTAGTAACGGTCCCCGGCAGCCAAGCCCTCGTCGTAGTAATGGTCCCCGGCAGCCGAGCCCTCGTCATAGTAATGGTCCCCGGCAGCCGAGCCCTCGTCGACAATTGTTTCCACGGCAGCCGAGCCCTCGTCGTAGTAATGGTCCCCGGCAGCCAAGCCCTCGTCGTAGTAACGGTCCCCGGCAGCCGAGCCCTCGTTGTAGTAATGGTCTCCGGCAGCCGAGTCCTCGTCGACAATTTTTTCCCCGGCAGCCGAGCCCTCGTCGTAGTAATGGTCCCCGGCAGTCGAGCCCTCGTCGACAATTGTTTCCCCGGCAGACGAGCCCTCGTCGTAGTAATGGTCCCCGGCAGCCGAGCTCTCGTCGACAATTGTTTCCCCGGCAGCCGAGCCCTCGTCGTAGTAATGGTCCCCGGCAGCCGAGCCCTCGTCGTAGTAATGGTCCCCGGCAGCCGAGCCTTGTCGTAATAATGGTCCCTGGTAGCAAAGCCCTCGTCGTAGTAATGGTCCCCGGCAGCCGAGCCCTCGTCGTAGTAATGGTCCCCGGCAGTCGAGCCCTCGTCGACAATTTTTTCCCCGGCAGGCGAGCCCTCGTCGTAGTAATGGTCCCCGGCAGCCGAGCCCTCGTGGTAGTAACGGTCCCCGGCAGCCGAGCCCTCGTTGTAGTAATGGTCTCCGGCAGCCGAGTCCTCGTCGACAATTTTTTCCGCGGCAGCCGAGCCCTCGTCGTAGTAATGGTCCCCGGCAGTCGAGCCCTCGTCGACAATTTTTTCCCAGGCAGACGAGCCCTCGTCGTAGTAATGGTCCCCGGCAGCCGAGCCCTCGTCGACAATTTTTTCCCCGGCAGCCGAGCTCTCGTCGTAGTAACGGTCCCCGGCAGCCGAGCCCTCGTCGTAGTAATGGTCCCCGGCAGCCGAGCCCTCGTCGTAGTAACGGTCCCCGGCAGCCGAGCCCTCGTCGTAGTAACGGTCCCCGGCAGCCGAGCCCTCGTCGTAGTAACGGTCCCCGGCAGCCGAGCCCTCGTCGACAATTTTTTCCCCGGCAGCCGAGCCCTCATCTTAGTAATGGTCCCCAGCAGCCGAGCCCTCGTCGACAATTTTTTCCCCGGCAGCCGAGCCCTCGTCGTAGTAATGGTACCCGGTAGCCGAGCCGTCGTCGTAGTAACGGTCCCCGGCAGCCGAGCCCTCGTCGTAGTAACGGTCCCCGGCAGCCGAGCCCTCGTCGTAGTAACGGTCCCCGGCAGCCGAGCCCTCGTCGACAATTTTTTCCCCGGCAGCCGAGCCCTCATCGTAGTAATGGTCCCCAGCAGCCGAGCCCTCGTCGACAATTTTTTCCCCGGCAGCCGAGCCCTCGTCGTAGTAATGGTCCACGGCAGCCGAGCCCTCGTCGTAGTAATAGTCCCCGGCAGCCTAGCCCTCGTCGTAGTAACGGTCCCCGGCAGCCGAGCCCTCGTCGTAGTAATGGTCCCCGGCAGCCGAGCCCTCGTCGTAGTAATGGTCCCCGGCAGCCGAGCCCTCGTCGTAGTAACGGTCCCCGGCAGCCGAGCCCTCGTCGTAGTAACGGTCCCCAGTAGCCGAGCCCTCGTTGTAGTAATGGTCCCCGGCAGCCGAGCCCTCGTCGTAGTAATGGTCCCCAGCAGCCGAGCCCTCGTCGACAATTTTTTCCCCGGCAGCCAAGCCCTCGTCGTAGTAATGGTCCCTGGTAGCTGAGCCCTCGTCGTAGTAATGGTCCCCGGCAGCCGAGCCCTCGTCGTAGTAATGTTCCCCGGCAGTCGAGCCCTCGTCGACAATTTTTTCCCAGGCAGACGAGCCCTCGTCGTAGTAATGGTCCCCGGCAGCCGAGCCCTCGTCGACAATTGTTTCCCCGGCAGCCGAGCTCTCGTCGTAGTAACGGTCCCCGGCAGCCGAGCCCTCGTCGTAGTAATGGTCCCCGGCAGCCGAGCCCTCGTCGTAGTAACGGTCCCCGGCAGCCGAGCCCTAGTCGTAGTAACGGTCCCCGGCAGCCGAGCCCTCGTCGTAGTAACGGTCCCCGGCAGCCGAGCCCTCGTCGTAGTAACGGTCGCCGGCAGCCGAGCCCTCGTCGTAGTAACGGTCCCCGGCAGCCGAGCCCTCGTCGACAATTTTTTCCCCGGCAGCCGAGCCCTCATCGTAGTAATGGTCCCCAGCAGCCGAGCCCTCGTCGACAATTTTTTCCCCGGCAGCCGAGCCCTCGTCGTAGTAATGGTACCCGGTAGCCGAGCCGTCGTCGTAGTAATGCTCCCCGGCAGCCGAGCCCTCGTCGTAGTAATGGTCCCCGGCAGTCGAGCCCTCGTCGACAATTTTTTCCCTGGCAGCCGAGCCCTCGTTGTAGTAATGGTCCCCGGCAGCCGAGCCCTCGTCGACAATTGTTTCCCCGGCAGCCGAGCCCTCGTCGTAGTAATGGTCCCCGGCAGCCGAGCCCTCGTCGTAGTAATGGTCCCCGGCAGCCGAGTCCTCATCGACAATTGTTTCCCCGGCAGCCGAGCCCTCGTCGTAGTAATGGTCCTCGGCAGCCGAGCCCTCGTCGTAGTAACGGTCCCTGGCAGCCGAGCCCTCGTCGTAGTAATGGTCCCCGGCAGCCGAGCCCTCGTTGACAATTTTTTCCCCGGCAGCCGAGCCCTCGTCGTAGTAATGGTCCCCGGCAGCCGAGCCCTCGTCGACAATTTTTTCCCCGGCAGCCGAGCCCTCGTCGTAGTAATGGTCCCCGGCAGCCGAGCCCTCGTCGACAATTTTTTCCCCGGCAGCCGAGCCCTCGTCGTAGTAATGGTCCCCGGCAGCCGAGCCCTCGTCGACAATTGTTTCCCCGGCAGCCGAGCCCTCGTCGTAGTAATGGTCCCCGGCAGTCTTGCCCTCGTCGACAATTGTTTACCCGGCAGCCGAGCCCTCGTCGTAGTAATGGTCCCCGGCAGCCGAGCCCTCGTCGTAGTAACGGTCCCCGGCAGCCGAGCCCTCGTCGTAGTAACGGTCCCCGGCAGCCAAGCCCTCGTCGTAGTAATGGTCCCCGGCAGCCGAGCCCTCGTCATAGTAATGGTCCCCGGCAGCCGAGCCCTCGTCGACAATTGTTTCCACGGCAGCCGAGCCCTCGTCGTAGTAATGGTCCCCGGCAGCCAAGCCCTCGTCGTAGTAACGGTCCCCGGCAGCCGAGCCCTCGTTGTAGTAATGGTCTCCGGCAGCCGAGTCCTCGTCGACAATTTTTTCCCCGGCAGCCGAGCCCTCGTCGTAGTAATGGTCCCCGGCAGTCGAGCCCTCGTCGACAATTGTTTCCCCGGCAGACGAGCCCTCGTCGTAGTAATGGTCCCCGGCAGCCGAGCTCTCGTCGACAATTGTTTCCCCGGCAGCCGAGCCCTCGTCGTAGTAATGGTCCCCGGCAGCCGAGCCCTCGTCGTAGTAATGGTCCCCGGCAGCCGAGCCTTGTCGTAATAATGGTCCCTGGTAGCAAAGCCCTCGTCGTAGTAATGGTCCCCGGCAGCCGAGCCCTCGTCGTAGTAATGGTCCCCGGCAGTCGAGCCCTCGTCGACAATTTTTTCCCCGGCAGGCGAGCCCTCGTCGTAGTAATGGTCCCCGGCAGCCGAGCCCTCGTGGTAGTAACGGTCCCCCGGCAGCCGAGCCCTCGTTGTAGTAATGGTCTCCGGCAGCCGAGTCCTCGTCGACAATTTTTTCCGCGGCAGCCGAGCCCTCGTCGTAGTAATGGTCCCCGGCAGTCGAGCCCTCGTCGACAATTTTTTCCCAGGCAGACGAGCCCTCGTCGTAGTAATGGTCCCCGGCAGCCGAGCCCTCGTCGACAATTTTTTCCCCGGCAGCCGAGCTCTCGTCGTAGTAACGGTCCCCGGCAGCCGAGCCCTCGTCGTAGTAATGGTCCCCGGCAGCCGAGCCCTCGTCGTAGTAACGGTCCCCGGCAGCCGAGCCCTCGTCGTAGTAACGGTCCCCCGGCAGCCGAGCCCTCGTCGTAGTAACGGTCCCCGGCAGCCGAGCCCTCGTCGACAATTTTTTCCCCGGCAGCCGAGCCCTCATCTTAGTAATGGTCCCCAGCAGCCGAGCCCTCGTCGACAATTTTTTCCCCGGCAGCCGAGCCCTCGTCGTAGTAATGGTACCCGGTAGCCGAGCCGTCGTCGTAGTAACGGTCCCCGGCAGCCGAGCCCTCGTCGTAGTAACGGTCCCCGGCAGCCGAGCCCTCGTCGTAGTAACGGTCCCCGGCAGCCGAGCCCTCGTCGACAATTTTTTCCCCGGCAGCCGAGCCCTCATCGTAGTAATGGTCCCCAGCAGCCGAGCCCTCGTCGACAATTTTTTCCCCGGCAGCCGAGCCCTCGTCGTAGTAATGGTACCCGGTAGCCGAGCCGTCGTCGTAGTAATGCTCCCCGGCAGCCGAGCCCTCGTCGTAGTAATGGTCCCCGGCAGTCGAGCCCTCGTCGACAATTTTTTCCCTGGCAGCCGAGCCCTCGTTGTAGTAATGGTCCCCGGCAGCCGAGCCCTCGTCGACAATTGTTTCCCCGGCAGCCGAGCCCTCGTCGTAGTAATGGTCCCCGGCAGCCGAGCCCTCGTCGTAGTAATGGTCCCCGGCAGCCGAGTCCTCATCGACAATTGTTTCCCCGGCAGCCGAGCCCTCGTCGTAGTAATGGTCCTCGGCAGCCGAGCCCTCGTCGTAGTAACGGTCCCTGGCAGCCGAGCCCTCGTCGTAGTAACGGTCCCCGGCAGCCGAGCCCTCGTCGTAGTAATGGTCCCCGGCAGCCGAGCCCTCGTCGTAGTAACGGTCCCCGGCAGCCGAGCCCTCGTCGACAATTTTTTCCCCGGCAGCCGAGCCCTCATCTTAGTAATGGTCCCCA
The DNA here is from genome assembly GCF_026419915.1 of Harpia harpyja. Taxonomy (NCBI): domain Eukaryota; kingdom Metazoa; phylum Chordata; class Aves; order Accipitriformes; family Accipitridae; genus Harpia; species Harpia harpyja. Next base: position 21,087,903 of record NC_068947.1, on the reverse strand, counting down.
GCAGCCGAGCCCTCGTCGACAATTTTTTCCCCGGCAGCCGAGCCCTCGTCGTAGTAATGGTACCCGGTAGCCGAGCCGTCGTCGTAGTAACGGTCCCCGGCAGCCGAGCCCTCGTCGTAGTAACGGTCCCCGGCAGCCGAGCCCTCGTCGTAGTAACGGTCCCCGGCAGCCGAGCCCTCGTCGACAATTTTTTCCCCGGCAGCCGAGCCCTCATCGTAGTAATGGTCCCCAGCAGCCGAGCCCTCGTCGACAATTTTTTCCCCGGCAGCCGAGCCCTCGTCGTAGTAATGGTACCCGGTAGCCGAGCCGTCGTCGTAGTAATGCTCCCCGGCAGCCGAGCCCTCGTCGTAGTAATGGTCCCCGGCAGTCGAGCCCTCGTCGACAATTTTTTCCCTGGCAGCCGAGCCCTCGTTGTAGTAATGGTCCCCGGCAGCCGAGCCCTCGTCGACAATTGTTTCCCCGGCAGCCGAGCCCTCGTCGTAGTAATGGTCCCCGGCAGCCGAGCCCTCGTCGTAGTAATGGTCCCCGGCAGCCGAGTCCTCATCGACAATTGTTTCCCCGGCAGCCGAGCCCTCGTCGTAGTAATGGTCCTCGGCAGCCGAGCCCTCGTCGTAGTAACGGTCCCTGGCAGCCGAGCCCTCGTCGTAGTAATGGTCCCCGGCAGCCGAGCCCTCGTTGACAATTTTTTCCCCGGCAGCCGAGCCCTCGTCGTAGTAATGGTCCCCGGCAGCCGAGCCCTCGTCGACAATTTTTTCCCCGGCAGCCGAGCCCTCGTCGTAGTAATGGTCCCCGGCAGCCGAGCCCTCGTCGACAATTTTTTCCCCGGCAGCCGAGCCCTCGTCGTAGTAATGGTCCCCGGCAGCCGAGCCCTCGTCGACAATTGTTTCCCCGGCAGCCGAGCCCTCGTCGTAGTAATGGTCCCCGGCAGTCTTGCCCTCGTCGACAATTGTTTACCCGGCAGCCGAGCCCTCGTCGTAGTAATGGTCCCCGGCAGCCGAGCCCTCGTCGTAGTAACGGTCCCCGGCAGCCGAGCCCTCGTCGTAGTAACGGTCCCCGGCAGCCAAGCCCTCGTCGTAGTAATGGTCCCCGGCAGCCGAGCCCTCGTCATAGTAATGGTCCCCGGCAGCCGAGCCCTCGTCGACAATTGTTTCCACGGCAGCCGAGCCCTCGTCGTAGTAATGGTCCCCGGCAGCCAAGCCCTCGTCGTAGTAACGGTCCCCGGCAGCCGAGCCCTCGTTGTAGTAATGGTCTCCGGCAGCCGAGTCCTCGTCGACAATTTTTTCCCCGGCAGCCGAGCCCTCGTCGTAGTAATGGTCCCCGGCAGTCGAGCCCTCGTCGACAATTGTTTCCCCGGCAGACGAGCCCTCGTCGTAGTAATGGTCCCCGGCAGCCGAGCTCTCGTCGACAATTGTTTCCCCGGCAGCCGAGCCCTCGTCGTAGTAATGGTCCCCGGCAGCCGAGCCCTCGTCGTAGTAATGGTCCCCGGCAGCCGAGCCTTGTCGTAATAATGGTCCCTGGTAGCAAAGCCCTCGTCGTAGTAATGGTCCCCGGCAGCCGAGCCCTCGTCGTAGTAATGGTCCCCGGCAGTCGAGCCCTCGTCGACAATTTTTTCCCCGGCAGGCGAGCCCTCGTCGTAGTAATGGTCCCCGGCAGCCGAGCCCTCGTGGTAGTAACGGTCCCCGGCAGCCGAGCCCTCGTTGTAGTAATGGTCTCCGGCAGCCGAGTCCTCGTCGACAATTTTTTCCGCGGCAGCCGAGCCCTCGTCGTAGTAATGGTCCCCGGCAGTCGAGCCCTCGTCGACAATTTTTTCCCAGGCAGACGAGCCCTCGTCGTAGTAATGGTCCCCGGCAGCCGAGCCCTCGTCGACAATTTTTTCCCCGGCAGCCGAGCTCTCGTCGTAGTAACGGTCCCCGGCAGCCGAGCCCTCGTCGTAGTAATGGTCCCCGGCAGCCGAGCCCTCGTCGTAGTAACGGTCCCCGGCAGCCGAGCCCTCGTCGTAGTAACGGTCCCCGGCAGCCGAGCCCTCGTCGTAGTAACGGTCCCCGGCAGCCGAGCCCTCGTCGACAATTTTTTCCCCGGCAGCCGAGCCCTCATCTTAGTAATGGTCCCCAGCAGCCGAGCCCTCGTCGACAATTTTTTCCCCGGCAGCCGAGCCCTCGTCGTAGTAATGGTACCCGGTAGCCGAGCCGTCGTCGTAGTAACGGTCCCCGGCAGCCGAGCCCTCGTCGTAGTAATGGTCCCCGTCAGCCGAGCCCTCGTCGTAGTAATGGTCCCCGGCAGCCGAGCCCTCATCGTAGTAATGGTCCCCGGCAGCCGAGCCCTCGTCGACAATTGTGTCCCCGGCAGCCGAGCCCTCGTCGTAGTAATGGTCCCCGGCAGCCGAGCCCTCGTCGTAGTAACGGTCCCCGGCAGACGAGCCCTCGTCGTAGTAACGGTCCCCGGCAGCCGAGCCCTCGTCGTAGTAATGGTCCCCGGCAGCCGAGCCCTCGTCGTAGTAACGGTCCCCGGCAGACGAGCCCTCGTCGTAGTAAGGGTCCCCGGCAGCCGAGCCCTCGTCGTAGTAACGGTCCCCGGCAGCCGAGCCCTCGTCGTAGTAACGGTCCCAGGCAGCTGAGCCCTCGTCGTAGTAATGGTCCCCGGCAGCCGAGCCCTTGTCGTAGCAATGGTCCCCGGCAGCCGAGCCCTCGTCGTAGTAATGGTCCCTGGCAGCCGAGCCCTCGTCCACAATTTTTTCCCCGGCAGCCGAGCCCTCGTCGTAGTAATGGTCCCCGGCAGCCGAGCCCTCGTCGACAATTGTTTCCCCGGCAGCCGAGCCCTCGTCGTAGTAACGGTCCCCGGCAGCCGAGCCCTCGTCGTAGTAACGGTCCCCGGCAGCCGAGCCCTCGTCGTAGTAATGGTCCCCGGCAGCCGAGCCCTCGTCGTAATAACGGTCTCCGGCAGCCGAGCCCTCGTCGTAGTAACGGTCCCCGGCAGCCGAGCCCTCGTCGTAGTAACGGTCCCCGGCAGCCGAGCCCTCGTCGTAGTAATGGTCCCCGGCAGCCGAGCCCTCGTCGACAATTGTTTCCCCGGCAGACGAGCCCTCGTCGTAGTAATGGTCCCCGGCAGCCGAGCCCTCGTCAACAATTGTTTCCCCGGCAGCCGAGCCCTCGTCGTAGTAACGGTCCCCGGCAGACGAGCCCTCGTCGTAGTAATGGTCCCCGGCAGCCGAGCCCTCGTCGTAGTAATGGTCCCCGGCAGCCGAGCCCTCGTCGACAATTTTTTCCCCGGCAGCCGAGCCCTCGTCGTAGTAATGGTCCCCGGCAGCCGAGCCCTCGTCGACAATTGTTTCCCCGGCAGCCGAGCCCTCGTCGTAGTAATGGTCCCCGGCAGCCGAGCCCTCGTCGTAGTAACGGTCCCCGGAAGACGAGCCCTCGTCGTAGTAATGGTCCCCGGCAGCCGAGCCCTCGTCGTAGTAATGGTCCCCGGCAGCCGAGCCCTCGTCGTAGTAATGGTCCCCGGCAGCCGAGCCCTCGTCGACAATTGTTTCCCCGGCAGCCGAGCCCTCATCGTAGTAATGGTCCCCGGCAGCCGAGCCCTCGTCGTAGTAACGGTCCCCGGCAGACGAGCCCTCGTCGTAGTAATGGTCCCCGGCAGCCGAGCCCTCGTCGTAGTAACGGTCCCCGGCAGCCGAGCCCTCGTCGTAGTAACGGTTCCCGGCAGCCGAGCTCTCGTCGTAGTAACGGTCCCCGGCAGACGAGCCCTCATCGTAGTAACGGTCCCCGGCAGACGAGCCCTCGTCGTAGTAATGGTCCCCGGCAGCCGAGCCCTCGTCGTAGTAACGGTCCCCGGCAGCCGAGCCCTCGTCGTAATAACGGTCCCCGGCAGCCGAGCCCTCGTCGTAGTAACGGTCCCCGGCAGCCAAGCCCTCGTCGTAGTAATGGTCCCCGGCAGCCGAGCCCTCGTCATAGTAATGGTCCCCGGCAGCCGAGCCCTCGTCGTCAATTGTTTCCATGGCAGCCGAGCCCTCGTCGTAGTAACGGTCCCCGGCAGCCGAGCCCTCGTCGTAGTAACGGTCCCCGGCAGACGAGCCCTCGTCGTAGTAATGGTCCCCGGCAGACGAGCCCTCGTCGTAGTAACGGTCCCCGGCAGCCGAGCCCTCGTCGTAGTAACGGTCCCCGGCAGCCGAGCCCTCGTCGTAGTAACGGTCCCTGGCAGCCGAGCCCTCGTCGTAGTAATGGTCCCCGGCAGCCGAGCCCTCGTCGTAATAACGGTCCCCGGCAGCCGAGCCCTCGTCGTAGTAATGGTCCCCGGCAGCCGAGCCCTCGTCGACAATTGTTTCCCCGGCAGCCGAGCCCTCGTCGTAGTAACGGTCCCCGGCAGACGAGCCCTCGTCGTAGTAATGGTCCCCGGCAGCCGAACCCTCGTCGACAATTGTTTCCCCGGCAGCCGAGCCCTCGTCGTAGTAACGGTCCCTGGCAGCCGAGCCCTCGTCGTAGTAATGGTCCCCGGCAGCCGAGCCCTCGTCGTAGTAACGGTCCCCGGCAGACGAGCCCTCGTCGTAGTAATGGTCCCCGGCAGCCGAGCCCTCGTCGTAGTAACGGTCCCCGGCAGCCGAGCCCTCGTCGTAGTAACGGTCCCCAGCAGCCGAGCCCTCGTCGTAGTAATGGTCCCCGGCAGCCGAGCCCTCGTCGACAATTGTTTCCCCGGCAGCCAAGCCCTCGTCGTAGTAATGGTCCCTGGTAGCTGAGCCCTCGTCGTAGTAATGGTCCACGGCAGCCGAGCCCTCGTCGTAGTAATAGTCCCCGGCAGCCGAGCCCTCGTCGTAGTAACGGTCCCCGGCAGCCGAGCCCTCGTCGTAGTAATGGTCCCCGGCAGCCGAGCCCTCGTCGTAGTAATGGTCCCCGGCAGCCGAGCCCTCGTCGTAGTAACGGTCCCCGGCAGCCGAGCCCTCGTCGTAGTAACGGTCCCCAGCAGCCGAGCCCTCGTTGTAGTAATGGTCCCCGGCAGCCGAGCCCTCGTCGTAGTAATGGTCCCCAGCAGCCGAGCCCTCGTCGACAATTTTTTCCCCGGCAGCCAAGCCCTCGTCGTAGTAATGGTCCCTGGTAGCTGAGCCCTCGTCGTAGTAATGGTCCCCGGCAGCCGAGCCCTCGTCGTAGTAATGTTCCCCGGCAGTCGAGCCCTCGTCGACAATTTTTTCCCAGGCAGACGAGCCCTCGTCGTAGTAATGGTCCCCGGCAGCCGAGCCCTCGTCGACAATTGTTTCCCCGGCAGCCGAGCCCTCGTCGTAGTAATGGTCCCTGGCAGCCGAGCCCTCGTCGTAGTAACGGTCCCCGGCAGACGAGCCCTCGTCGTAGTAATGGTCCCCGGCAGCCGAGCCCTCGTCGTAGTAACGGTCCCCGGCAGCCAAGCCCTCGTCGTAGTAATGGTCCCCGGCAGACGAGCCCTCGTCGTAGTAACGGTCCCCGGCAGCCGAGCCCTCGTCGTAGTAACGGTCCCCGGCAGCCGAGCCCTCGTCGTAGTAATGGTCCCCGGCAGCCGAGCCCTCGTCGTAGTAATGATCCCCGGCAGCCGAGCCCTCGTCGACAATTGTTTCCCCGGCAGCCGAGCCCTCGTCGTAGTAATGGTCCCCGGCAGCCGAGCCCTCGTCGTAGTAACGGTCCCCGGCAGCCGAGCCCTCGTCGTAGTAACGGTCCCAGGCAGCCGAGCCCTCGTCGACAATTTTTTCCCCGGCAGCCGAGCCCTCGTCGTAGTAATGGTCCCCGGCAGCCGAGCCCTCGTCGTAGTAACGGTCCCCGGCAGCCGAGCCCTCGTCGTAGTAACGGTCCCCGGCAGCCGAGCCCTCGTCGACAATTTTTTCCCCGGCAGCCGAGCCCTCATCGTAGTAATGGTCCCCAGCAGCCGAGCCCTCGTCGACAATTTTTTCCCCGGCAGCCGAGCCCTCGTCGTAGTAATGGTACCCGGTAGCCGAGCCGTCGTCGTAGTAATGCTCCCCGGCAGCCGAGCCCTCGTCGTAGTAATGGTCCCCGGCAGTCGAGCCCTCGTCGACAATTTTTTCCCTGGCAGCCGAGCCCTCGTTGTAGTAATGGTCCCAGGCAGCCGAGCCCTCGTCGACAATTGTTTCCCCGGCAGCCGAGCCCTCGTCGTAGTAATGGTCCCCGGCAGCCGAGCCCTCGTCGTAGTAATGGTCCCCGGCAGCCGAGTCCTCATCGACAATTGTTTCCCCGGCAGCCGAGCCCTCGTCGTAGTAACGGTCCCCGGCAGACGAGCCCTCGTCGTAGTAATGGTCCTCGGCAGCCGAGCCCTCGTCGTAGTAATGGTCCCCGGCAGCCGAGCCCTCGTCGACAATTTTTTCCCCGGCAGCCGAGCCCTCGTCGTAGTAATGGTCCCCGGCAGCCGAGCCCTCGTCGACAATTGTTTCCCCGGCAGCCGAGCCCTCGTCGTAGTAATGGTCCCCGGCAGTCTTGCCCTCGTCGACAATTGTTTACCCGGCAGCCGAGCCCTCGTCGTAGTAACGGTCCCCGGCAGCCGAGCCCTCGTCGTAGTAACGGTCCCCGGCAGCCGAGCCCTCGTCGTAGTAACGGTCCCCGGCAGCCAAGCCCTCGTCGTAGTAATGGTCCCCGGCAGCCGAGCCCTCGTCATAGTAATGGTCCCCGGCAGCCGAGCCCTCGTCGACAATTGTTTCCACGGCAGCCGAGCCCTCGTCGTAGTAATGGTCCCCGGCAGCCAAGCCCTCGTCGTAGTAACGGTCCCCGGCAGCCGAGCCCTCGTTGTAGTAATGGTCTCCGGCAGCCGAGTCCTCGTCGACAATTTTTTCCCCGGCAGCCGAGCCCTCGTCGTAGTAATGGTCCCCGGCAGTCGAGCCCTCGTCTACAATTTTTTCCCCGGCAGACGAGCCCTCGTCGTAGTAATGGTCCCCGGCAGCCGAGCTCTCGTCGACAATTGTTTCCCCGGCAGCCGAGCCCTCGTCGTAGTAAATGGTCCCCGGCAGCCGAGCCCTCGTCGTAGTAATGGTCCCCGGCAGCCGAGCCTTGTCGTAGTAATGGTCCCTGGTAGCAAAGCCCTCGTCGTAGTAATGGTCCCCGGCAGCCGAGCCCTCGTCGTAGTAATGGTCCCCGGCAGTCGAGCCCTCGTCGACAATTTTTTCCCCGGCAGGCGAGCCCTCGTCGTAGTAATGGTCCCCGGCAGCCGAGCCCTCGTGGTAGTAACGGTCCCCGGCAGCCGAGCCCTCGTTGTAGTAATGGTCTCCGGCAGCCGAGTCCTCGTCGACAATTTTTTCCCCGGCAGCCGAGCCCTCGTCGTAGTAATGGTCCCCGGCAGTCGAGCCCTCGTCGACAATTTTTTCCCCGGCAGACGAGCCCTCGTCGTAGTAATGGTCCCCGGCAGCCGAGCCCTCGTCGACAATTGTTTCCCCGGCAGGCGAGCCCTCGTCGTAGTAACGGTCCCCGGCAGCCGAGCCCTCGTCGTAGTAACGGTCCCCGGCAGCCGAGCCCTCGTCGTAGTAACGGTCCCCGGCAGCCGAGCCCTCGTCGTAGTAATGGTCCCCGGCAGCCGAGCCCTCGTCGTAGTAACGGTCCCCGGCAGACGAGCCCTCGTCGTAGTAATGGTCCCCGGCAGACGAGCCCTCGTCGTAGTAACGGTCCCCGGCAGCCGAGCCCTCGTCGTAGTAACGGTCCCCGGCAGCCGAGCCCTCGTCGTAGTAACGGTCCCTGGCAGCCGAGCCCTCGTCGTAGTAATGGTCCCCGGCAGCCGAGCCCTCGTCGTAATAACGGTCCCCGGCAGCCGAGCCCTCGTCGTAGTAATGGTCCCCGGCAGCCGAGCCCTCGTCGACAATTGTTTCCCCGGCAGCCGAGCCCTCGTCGTAGTAACGGTCCCCGGCAGACGAGCCCTCGTCGTAGTAATGGTCCCCGGCAGCCGAACCCTCGTCGACAATTGTTTCCCCGGCAGCCGAGCCCTCGTCGTAGTAACGGTCCCCGGCAGCCGAGCCCTCGTCGACAATTGTTTCCCCGGCAGCCGAGCCCTCGTCGTAGTAACGGTCCCCGGCAGACGAGCCCTCGTCGTAGTAATGGTCCCCGGCAGCCGAACCCTCGTCGACAATTGTTTCCCCGGCAGCCGAGCCCTCGTCGTAGTAACGGTCCCTGGCAGCCGAGCCCTCGTCGTAGTAATGGTCCCCGGCAGCCGAGCCCTCGTCGTAGTAACGGTCCCCGGCAGACGAGCCCTCGTCGTAGTAATGGTCCCCGGCAGCCGAGCCCTCGTCGTAGTAATGGTCCCCGGCAGCCGAGCCCTCGTCGTAGTAATGGTCCCCGGCAGCCGAGCCCTCGTCGTAGTAACGGTCCCCGGCAGCCGAGCCCTCGTCGTAGTAACGGTCCCCAGCAGCCGAGCCCTCGTCGTAGTAACGGTCCCCGGCAGCCGAGCCCTCGTCGTAGTAATGGTCCCCGGCAGCCGAGCCCTCGTCGTAGTAACGGTCCCCGGCAGCCGAGCCCTCGTCGTAGTAACGGTCCCCAGCAGCCGAGCCCTCGTTGTAGTAATGGTCCCCGGCAGCCGAGCCCTCGTCGTAGTAATGGTCCCCAGCAGCCGAGCCCTCGTCGACAATTTTTTCCCCGGCAGCCAAGCCCTCGTCGTAGTAATGGTCCCTGGTAGCTGAGCCCTCGTCGTAGTAATGGTCCCCGGCAGCCGAGCCCTCGTCGTAGTAACGGTCCCCGGCAGCCGAGCCCTCGTCGTAGTAACGGTTCCCGGCAGCCGAGCTCTCGTCGTAGTAACGGTCCCCGGCAGACGAGCCCTCATCGTAGTAACGGTCCCCGGCAGACGAGCCCTCGTCGTAGTAATGGTCCCCGGCAGCCGAGCCCTCGTCGTAGTAACGGTCCCCGGCAGCCGAGCCCTCGTCGTAATAACGGTCCCCGGCAGCCGAGCCCTCGTCGTAGTAACGGTCCCCGGCAGCCAAGCCCTCGTCGTAGTAATGGTCCCCGGCAGCCGAGCCCTCGTCATAGTAATGGTCCCCGGCAGCCGAGCCCTCGTCGTCAATTGTTTCCACGGCAGCCGAGCCCTCGTCGTAGTAATGGTCCCCGGCAGCCGAGCCCTCGTCGTAGTAACGGTCCCCGGCAGACGAGCCCTCGTCGTAGTAATGGTCCCCGGCAGCCGAGCCCTCGTCGTAGTAACGGTCCCCGGCAGCCGAGCCCTCGTCGTAGTAACGGTCCCCGGCAGCCGAGCCCTCGTCGTAGTAACGGTCCCTGGCAGCCGAGCCCTCGTCGTAGTAATGGTCCCCGGCAGCCGAGCCCTCGTCGTAATAACGGTCCCCGGCAGCCGAGCCCTCGTCGTAGTAATGGTCCCCGGCAGCCGAGCCCTCGTCGACAATTGTTTCCCCGGCAGCCGAGCCCTCGTCGTAGTAACGGTCCCCGGCAGACGAGCCCTCGTCGTAGTAATGGTCCCCGGCAGCCGAACCCTCGTCGACAATTGTTTCCCCGGCAGCCGAGCCCTCGTCGTAGTAACGGTCCCTGGCAGCCGAGCCCTCGTCGTAGTAATGGTCCCCGGCAGCCGAGCCCTCGTCGTAGTAACGGTCCCCGGCAGACGAGCCCTCGTCGTAGTAATGGTCCCCGGCAGCCGAGCCCTCGTCGTAGTAACGGTCCCCGGCAGCCGAGCCCTCGTCGTAGTAACGGTCCCCAGCAGCCGAGCCCTCGTCGAAGTAATGGTCCCCGGCAGCCGAGCCCTCGTCGACAATTGTTTCCCCGGCAGCCAAGCCCTCGTCGTAGTAATGGTCCCTGGTAGCTGAGCCCTCGTCGTAGTAATGGTCCACGGCAGCCGAGCCCTCGTCGTAGTAATAGTCCCCGGCAGCCGAGCCCTCGTCGTAGTAACGGTCCCCGGCAGCCGAGCCCTCGTCGTAGTAATGGTCCCCGGCAGCCGAGCCCTCGTCGTAGTAATGGTCCCCGGCAGCCGAGCCCTCGTCGTAGTAACGGTCCCCGGCAGCCGAGCCCTCGTCGTAGTAACGGTCCCCAGCAGCCGAGCCCTCGTTGTAGTAATGGTCCCCGGCAGCCGAGCCCTCGTCGTAGTAATGGTCCCCAGCAGCCGAGCCCTCGTCGACAATTTTTTCCCCGGCAGCCAAGCCCTCGTCGTAGTAATGGTCCCTGGTAGCTGAGCCCTCGTCGTAGTAATGGTCCCCGGCAGCCGAGCCCTCGTCGTAGTAATGTTCCCCGGCAGTCGAGCCCTCGTCGACAATTTTTTCCCAGGCAGACGAGCCCTCGTCGTAGTAATGGTCCCCGGCAGCCGAGCCCTCGTCGACAATTGTTTCCCCGGCAGCCGAGCCCTCGTCGTAGTAATGGTCCCTGGCAGCCGAGCCCTCGTCGTAGTAACGGTCCCCCGGCAGACGAGCCCTCGTCGTAGTAATGGTCCCGGGCAGCCGAGCCCTCGTCGTAGTAACGGTCCCCGGCAGCCAAGCCCTCGTCGTAGTAACGGTCCCCGGCAGACGAGCCCTCGTCGTAGTAACGGTCCCCGGCAGCCGAGCCCTCGTCGTAGTAACGGTCCCCGGCAGCCGAGCCCTCGTCGTAGTAATGGTCCCCGGCAGCCGAGCCCTCGTCGTAGTAATGATCCCCGGCAGCCGAGCCCTCGTCGACAATTGTTTCCCCGGCAGCCGAGCCCTCGTCGTAGTAATGGTCCCCGGCAGCCGAGCCCTCGTCGTAGTAACGGTCCCCGGCAGCCGAGCCCTCGTCGTAGTAACGGTCCCAGGCAGCCGAGCCCTCGTCGACAATTTTTTCCCCGGCAGCCGAGCCCTCGTCGTAGTAATGGTCCCCGGCAGCCGAGCCCTCGTCGTAGTAACGGTCCCCGGCAGCCGAGCCCTCGTCGTAGTAACGGTCCCCGGCAGCCGAGCCCTCGTCGACAATTTTTTCCCCGGCAGCCGAGCCCTCATCGTAGTAATGGTCCCCAGCAGCCGAGCCCTCGTCGACAATTTTTTCCCCGGCAGCCGAGCCCTCGTCGTAGTAATGGTACCCGGTAGCCGAGCCGTCGTCGTAGTAATGCTCCCCGGCAGCCGAGCCCTCGTCGTAGTAATGGTCCCCGGCAGTCGAGCCCTCGTCGACAATTTTTTCCCTGGCAGCCGAGCCCTCGTTGTAGTAATGGTCCCAGGCAGCCGAGCCCTCGTCGACAATTGTTTCCCCGGCAGCCGAGCCCTCGTCGTAGTAACGGTCCCCGGCAGACGAGCCCTCGTCGTAGTAATGGTCCTCGGCAGCCGAGCCCTCGTCGTAGTAACGGTCCCTGGCAGCCGAGCCCTCGTCGTAGTAATGGTCCCCGGCAGCCGAGCCCTCGTCGACAATTATTTCCCCGGCAGCAGAGCCCTCGTCGTAGTAATGGTCCCCGGCAGCCGAGCCCTCGTCGACAATTTTTTCCCCGGCAGCCGAGCCCTCGTCGTAGTAATGGTCCCCGGCAGCCGAGCCCTCGTCGACAATTTTTTCCCCGGCAGCCGAGCCCTCGTCGTAGTAATGGTCCCCGGCAGCCGAGCCCTCGTCGACAATTGTTTCCCCGGCAGCCGAGCCCTCGTCGTAGTAATGGTCCCCGGCAGTCTTGCCCTCGTCGACAATTGTTTACCCGGCAGCCGAGCCCTCGTCGTAGTAACGGTCCCCGGCAGCCGAGCCCTCGTCGTAGTAACGGTCCCCGGCAGCCGAGCCCTCGTCGTAGTAACGGTCCCCGGCAGCCAAGCCCTCGTCGTAGTAATGGTCCCCGGCAGCCGAGCCCTCGTCATAGTAATGGTCCCCGGCAGCCGAGCCCTCGTCGACAATTGTTTCCACGGCAGCCGAGCCCTCGTCGTAGTAATGGTCCCCGGCAGCCAAGCCCTCGTCGTAGTAACGGTCCCCGGCAGCCGAGCCCTCGTTGTAGTAATGGTCTCCGGCAGCCGAGTCCTCGTCGACAATTTTTTCCCCGGCAGCCGAGCCCTCGTCGTAGTAATGGTCCCCGGCAGTCGAGCCCTCGTCTACAATTTTTTCCCCGGCAGACGAGCCCTCGTCGTAGTAATGGTCCCCGGCAGCCCAGCTCTCGTCGACAATTGTTTCCCCGGCAGCCGAGCCCTCGTCGTAGTAATGGTCCCCGGCAGCCGAGCCCTCGTCGTAGTAATGGTCCCCGGCAGCCGAGCCTTGTCGTAGTAATGGTCCCTGGTAGCAAAGCCCTCGTCGTAGTAATGGTCCCCGGCAGCCGAGCCCTCGTCGTAGTAATGGTCCCCGGCAGTCGAGCCCTCGTCGACAATTTTTTCCCCGGCAGGCGAGCCCTCGTCGTAGTAATGGTCCCCGGCAGCCGAGCCCTCGTGGTAGTAACGGTCCCCGGCAGCCGAGCCCTCGTTGTAGTAATGGTCTCCGGCAGCCGAGTCCTCGTCGACAATTTTTTCCCCGGCAGCCGAGCCCTCGTCGTAGTAATGGTCCCCGGCAGTCGAGCCCTCGTCGACAATTTTTTCCCCGGCAGACGAGCCCTCGTCGTAGTAATGGTCCCCGGCAGCCGAGCCCTCGTCGACAATTGTTTCCCCGGCAGGCGAGCCCTCGTCGTAGTAATGGTCCCCGGCAGCCGAGCCCTCGTGGTAATAACGGTCCCCGGCAGCCGAGCCCTCGTCGTAGTAACGGTCCCCGGCAGCCGAGCCCTCGTCGTAGTAATGGTCCCCGGCAGCCGAGCCCTCGTCGTAGTAACGGTCCCCGGCAGACGAGCCCTCGTCGTAGTAATGGTCCCCGGCAGACGAGCCCTCGTCGTAGTAACGGTCCCCGGCAGCCGAGCCCTCGTCGTAGTAACGGTCCCCGGCAGCCGAGCCCTCGTCGTAGTAACGGTCCCTGGCAGCCGAGCCCTCGTCGTAGTAATGGTCCCCGGCAGCCGAGCCCTCGTCGTAATAACGGTCCCCGGCAGCCGAGCCCTCGTCGTAGTAATGGTCCCCGGCAGCCGAGCCCTCGTCGACAATTGTTTCCCCGGCAGCCGAGCCCTCGTCGTAGTAACGGTCCCCGGCAGACGAGCCCTCGTCGTAGTAATGGTCCCCGGCAGCCGAACCCTCGTCGACAATTGTTTCCCCGGCAGCCGAGCCCTCGTCGTAGTAACGGTCCCCGGCAGCCGAGCCCTCGTCGACAATTGTTTCCCCGGCAGCCGAGCCCTCGTCGTAGTAACGGTCCCCGGCAGACGAGCCCTCGTCGTAGTAATGGTCCCCGGCAGCCGAACCCTCGTCGACAATTGTTTCCCCGGCAGCCGAGCCCTCGTCGTAGTAACGGTCCCTGGCAGCCGAGCCCTCGTCGTAGTAATGGTCCCCGGCAGACGAGCCCTCGTCGTAGTAATGGTCCCCGGCAGCCGAGCCCTCGTCGTAGTAACGGTCCCCGGCAGCCGAGCCCTCGTCGTAATAACGGTCCCCGGCAGCCGAGCCCTCGTCGTAGTAACGGTCCCCGGCAGCCAAGCCCTCGTCGTAGTAATGGTCCCCGGCAGCCGAGCCCTCGTCATAGTAATGGTCCCCGGCAGCCGAGCCCTCGTCGTCAATTGTTTCCACGGCAGCCGAGCCCTCGTCGTAGTAATGGTCCCCGGCAGCCGAGCCCTCGTCGTAGTAACGGTCCCCGGCAGACGAGCCCTCGTCGTAGTAATGGTCCCCGGCAGCCGAGCCCTCGTCGACAATTTTTTCCCCGGCAGCCGAGCCCTCGTCGTAGTAATGGTACCCGGTAGCCGAGCCGTCGTCGTAGTAATGCTCCCCGGCAGCCGAGCCCTCGTCGTAGTAATGGTCCCCGGCAGTCGAGCCCTCGTCGACAATTTTTTCCCTGGCAGCCGAGCCCTCGTTGTAGTAATGGTCCCAGGCAGCCGAGCCCTCGTCGACAATTGTTTCCCCGGCAGCCGAGCCCTCGTCGTAGTAACGGTCCCCGGCAGACGAGCCCTCGTCGTAGTAATGGTCCTCGGCAGCCGAGCCCTCGTCGTAGTAACGGTCCCTGGCAGCCGAGCCCTCGTCGTAGTAATGGTCCCCGGCAGCCGAGCCCTCGTCGACAATTATTTCCCCGGCAGCAGAGCCCTCGTCGTAGTAATGGTCCCCGGCAGCCGAGCCCTCGTCGACAATTTTTTCCCCGGCAGCCGAGCCCTCGTCGTAGTAATGGTCCCCGGCAGCCGAGCCCTCGTCGACAATTTTTTCCCCGGCAGCCGAGCCCTCGTCGTAGTAATGGTCCCCGGCAGCCGAGCCCTCGTCGACAATTGTTTCCCCGGCAGCCGAGCCCTCGTCGTAGTAATGGTCCCCGGCAGTCTTGCCCTCGTCGACAATTGTTTACCCCGGCAGCCGAGCCCTCGTCGTAGTAACGGTCCCCGGCAGCCGAGCCCTCGTCGTAGTAACGGTCCCCGGCAGCCGAGCCCTCGTCGTAGTAACGGTCCCCGGCAGCCAAGCCCTCGTCGTAGTAATGGTCCCCGGCAGCCGAGCCCTCGTCATAGTAATGGTCCCCGGCAGCCGAGCCCTCGTCGACAATTGTTTCCACGGCAGCCGAGCCCTCGTCGTAGTAATGGTCCCCGGCAGCCAAGCCCTCGTCGTAGTAACGGTCCCCGGCAGCCGAGCCCTCGTTGTAGTAATGGTCTCCGGCAGCCGAGTCCTCGTCGACAATTTTTTCCCCGGCAGCCGAGCCCTCGTCGTAGTAATGGTCCCCGGCAGTCGAGCCCTCGTCTACAATTTTTTCCCCGGCAGACGAGCCCTCGTCGTAGTAATGGTCCCCGGCAGCCCAGCTCTCGTCGACAATTGTTTCCCCGGCAGCCGAGCCCTCGTCGTAGTAATGGTCCCCGGCAGCCGAGCCCTCGTCGTAGTAATGGTCCCCGGCAGCCGAGCCTTGTCGTAGTAATGGTCCCTGGTAGCAAAGCCCTCGTCGTAGTAATGGTCCCCGGCAGCCGAGCCCTCGTCGTAGTAATGGTCCCCGGCAGTCGAGCCCTCGTCGACAATTTTTTCCCCGGCAGGCGAGCCCTCGTCGTAGTAATGGTCCCCGGCAGCCGAGCCCTCGTGGTAGTAACGGTCCCCGGCAGCCGAGCCCTCGTTGTAGTAATGGTCTCCGGCAGCCGAGTCCTCGTCGACAATTTTTTCCCCGGCAGCCGAGCCCTCGTCGTAGTAATGGTCCCCGGCAGTCGAGCCCTCGTCGACAATTGTTTCCCCGGCAGGCGAGCCCTCGTCGTAGTAATGGTCCCCGGCAGCCGAGCCCTCGTGGTAATAACGGTCCCCGGCAGCCGAGCCCTCGTCGTAGTAACGGTCCCCGGCAGCCGAGCCCTCGTCGTAGTAATGGTCCCCGGCAGCCGAGCCCTCGTCGTAGTAACGGTCCCCGGCAGACGAGCCCTCGTCGTAGTAATGGTCCCCGGCAGACGAGCCCTCGTCGTAGTAACGGTCCCCGGCAGCCGAGCCCTCGTCGTAGTAACGGTCCCCGGCAGCCGAGCCCTCGTCGTAGTAACGGTCCCTGGCAGCCGAGCCCTCGTCGTAGTAATGGTCCCCGGCAGCCGAGCCCTCGTCGTAATAACGGTCCCCGGCAGCCGAGCCCTCGTCGTAGTAATGGTCCCCGGCAGCCGAGCCCTCGTCGACAATTGTTTCCCCGGCAGCCGAGCCCTCGTCGTAGTAACGGTCCCCGGCAGACGAGCCCTCGTCGTAGTAATGGTCCCCGGCAGCCGAACCCTCGTCGACAATTGTTTCCCCGGCAGCCGAGCCCTCGTCGTAGTAACGGTCCCCGGCAGCCGAGCCCTCGTCGACAATTGTTTCCCCGGCAGCCGAGCCCTCGTCGTAGTAACGGTCCCCGGCAGACGAGCCCTCGTCGTAGTAATGGTCCCCGGCAGCCGAACCCTCGTCGACAATTGTTTCCCCGGCAGCCGAGCCCTCGTCGTAGTAACGGTCCCTGGCAGCCGAGCCCTCGTCGTAGTAATGGTCCCCGGCAGACGAGCCCTCGTCGTAGTAATGGTCCCCGGCAGCCGAGCCCTCGTCGTAGTAACGGTCCCCGGCAGCCGAGCCCTCGTCGTAATAACGGTCCCCGGCAGCCGAGCCCTCGTCGTAGTAACGGTCCCCGGCAGCCAAGCCCTCGTCGTAGTAATGGTCCCCGGCAGCCGAGCCCTCGTCATAGTAATGGTCCCCGGCAGCCGAGCCCTCGTCGTCAATTGTTTCCACGGCAGCCGAGCCCTCGTCGTAGTAATGGTCCCCGGCAGCCGAGCCCTCGTCGTAGTAACGGTCCCCGGCAGACGAGCCCTCGTCGTAGTAATGGTCCCCGGCAGCCGAGCCCTCGTCGACAATTTTTTCCCCGGCAGCCGAGCCCTCGTCGTAGTAATGGTACCCGGTAGCCGAGCCGTCGTCGTAGTAACGGTCCCCGGCAGACGAGCCCTCGTCGTAGTAATGGTCCCCGGCAGCCGAACCCTCGTCGACAATTGTTTCCCCGGCAGCCGAGCCCTCGTCGTAGTAACGGTCCCCGGCAGCCGAGCCCTCGTCGACAATTGTTTCCCCGGCAGCCGAGCCCTCGTCGTAGTAACGGTCCCCGGCAGACGAGCCCTCGTCGTAGTAATGGTCCCCGGCAGCCGAACCCTCGTCGACAATTGTTTCCCCGGCAGCCGAGCCCTCGTCGTAGTAACGGTCCCTGGCAGCCGAGCCCTCGTCGTAGTAATGGTCCCCGGCAGCCAAGCCCTCGTCGTAGTAACGGTCCCCGGCAGACGAGCCCTCGTCGTAGTAATGGTCCCCGGCAGCCGAGCCCTCGTCGTAGTAATGGTCCCCGGCAGCCGAGCCCTCGTCGTAGTAACGGTCCCCGGCAGCCGAGCCCTCGTCGTAGTAACGGTCCCCGGCAGCCGAGCCCTCGTCGTAGTAACGGTCCCCAGCAGCCGAGCCCTCGTCGTAGTAACGGTCCCCGGCAGCCGAGCCCTCGTCGTAGTAATGGTCCCCGGCAGCCGAGCCCTCGTCGTAGTAACGGTCCCCGGCAGCCGAGCCCTCGTCGTAGTAACGGTCCCCAGCAGCCGAGCCCTCGTTGTAGTAATGGTCCCCGGCAGCCGAGCCCTCGTCGTAGTAATGGTCCCCAGCAGCCGAGCCCTCGTCGACAATTTTTTCCCCGGCAGCCAAGCCCTCGTCGTAGTAATGGTCCCTGGTAGCTGAGCCCTCGTCGTAGTAATGGTCCCCGGCAGCCGAGCCCTCGTCGTAGTAATGGTCCCCAGCAGCCGAGCCCTCGTCGACAATTTTTTCCCCGGCAGCCAAGCCCTCGTCGTAGTAATGGTCCCTGGTAGCTGAGCCCTCGTCGTAGTAATGGTCCCCGGCAGCCGAGCCCTCGTCGTAGTAACGGTCCCCGGCAGCCGAGCCCTCGTCGTAGTAATGGTCCCCGGCAGCCGAGCCCTCGTCGTAGTAACGGTCCCCGGCAGCCGAGCCTTCGTCGTAGTAACGGTCCCCGGCAGCCGAGCCCTCGTCGACAATTTTTTCCCCGGCAGCCGAGCCCTCATCGTAGTAATGGTCCCCAGCAGCCGAGCCCTCTTCGACAATTGTTTCCCCGGCAGTCGAGCTCTCGTCGTAGTAATGGTCCCCGGCAGCCGAGCCCTCGTCGTAGTAATGGTCCCCGGCAGCCGAGCCCTCGTCGTAGTAACGGTCCCCGGCAGCCGAGCCCTCGTCGTAGTAACGGTCCCCGGCAGCCGAGCCCTCGTCGTAGTAATGGTCCCCGGCAGCCGAGCCCTCGTCGTAGTAACGGTCCCCGGCAGCCGAGCCTTCGTCGTAGTAACGGTCCCCGGCAGCCGAGCCCTCGTCGACAATTTTTTCCCCGGCAGCCGAGCCCTCATCGTAGTAATGGTCCCCAGCAGCCGAGCCCTCGTCGACAATTTTTTCCCCGGCAGCCGAGCCCTCGTCGTAGTAATGGTACCCGGTAGCCGAGCCGTCGTCGTAGTAATGCTCCCCGGCAGCCGAGCCCTCGTCGTAGTAATGGTCCCCGGCAGTCGAGCCCTCGTCGACAATTTTTTCCCTGGCAGCCGAGCCCTCGTTGTAGTAATGGTCCCCGGCAGCCGAGCCCTCGTCGACAATTGTTTCCCCGGCAGCCGAGCCCTCGTCGTAGTAATGGTCCCCGGCAGCCGAGCCCTCGTCGTAGTAATGGTCCCCGGCAGCCGAGTCCTCATCGACAATTGTTTCCCCGGCAGCCGAGCCCTCGTCGTAGTAACGGTCCCCGGCAGCCGAGCCCTCGTCGTAGTAATGGTCCTCGGCAGCCGAGCCCTCGTCGTAGTAACGGTCCCTGGCAGCCGAGCCCTCGTCGTAGTAATGGTCCCCGGCAGCCGAGCCCTCGTCGACAATTTTTTCCCCGGCAGCCGAGCCCTCGTCGTAGTAATGGTCCCCGGCAGCCGAGCCCTCGTCGACAATTGTTTCCCCGGCAGCGGAGCCCTCGTCGTAGTAATGGTCCCCGGCAGTCGAGCCCTCGTCGACAATTGTTTACCCGGCAGCCGAGCCCTCGTCGTAGTAACGGTCCCCGGCAGCCGAGCCCTCGTCGTAGTAACGGTCCCCGGCAGCCAAGCCCTCGTCGTAGTAATGGTCCCCGGCAGCCGAGCCCTCGTCATAGTAATGGTCCCCGGCAGCCGAGCCCTCGTCGACAATTGTTTCCACGGCAGCCGAGCCCTCGTCGTAGTAATGGTCCCCGGCAGCCGAGCCCTCGTCGTAGTAACGGTCCCCGGCAGCCGAGCCCTCGTCGTAGTAATGGTCCCCGGCAGCCGAGCCCTCGTCGTAGTAACGGTCCCCGGCAGCTGAGCCCTCGTCGTAGTAATGGTCCCCGGCAGCCGAGCCCTCGTCGTAATAACGGTCTCCGGCAGCCGAGCCCTCGTCGTAGTAACGGTCCCCGGCAGCCGAGCCCTCGTCGTAGTAATGGTCCCCGGCAGCCGAGCCCTCGTCGTAGTAATGGTCCCTGGCAGCCGAGCCCTCGTCGACAATTGTTTCCCCGGCAGACGAGCCCTCGTCGTAGTAATGGTCCCCGGCAGCCGAGCCCTCGTCAACAATTGTTTCCCCGGCAGCCGAGCCCTCGTCGTAGTAACGGTCCCCGGCAGACGAGCCCTCGTCGTAGTAATGGTCCCCGGCAGCCGAGCCCTCGTCGTAGTAATGGTCCCCGGCAGCCGAGCCCTCGTCGACAATTTTTTCCCCGGCAGCCGAGCCCTCGTTGTAGTAATGGTCCCCGGCAGCCGAGCCCTCGTCGACAATTGTTTCCCCGGCAGCCGAGCCCTCGTCGTAGTAATGGTCCCCGGCAGCCGAGCCCTCGTCGTAGTAACGGTCCCCGGAAGACGAGCCCTCGTCGTAGTAATGGTCCCCGGCAGCCGAGCCCTCGTCGTAGTAATGGTCCCCGGCAGCCGAGCCCTCATCGTAGTAACGGTCCCCGGCAGCCGAGCCCTCGTCGTAGTAATGGTCCCCGGCAGCCGAGCCCTCGTCGTAGTAATGGTCCCCGGCAGCCGAGCCCTCGTCGACAATTGTTTCCCCGGCAGCCGAGCCCTCATCGTAGTAATGGTCCCCGGCAGCCGAGCCCTCGTCGTAGTAACGGTCCCCGGCAGACGAGCCCTCGTCGTAGTAATGGTCCCCGGCAGCCGAGCCCTCGTCGTAGTAACGGTCCCCGGCAGCCGAGCCCTCGTCGTAGTAACGGTTCCCGGCAGCCGAGCCCTCGTCGTAGTAACGGTCCCCGGCAGACGAGCCCTCATCGTAGTAACGGTCCCCGGCAGACGAGCCCTCGTCGTAGTAATGGTCCCCGGCAGCCGAGCCCTCGTCGTAGTAATGGTCCCCGGCAGCCGAGCCCTCGTCATAGTAATGGTCCCCGGCAGCCGAGCCCTCGTCGTCAATTGTTTCCACGGCAGCCGAGCCCTCGTCGTAGTAATGGTCCCCGGCAGCCGAGCCCTCGTCGTAGTAACGGTCCCCGGCAGACGAGCCCTCGTCGTAGTAACGGTCCCCGGCAGCCAAGCCCTCGTCGTAGTAATGGTCCCCGGCAGCCGAGCCCTCGTCATAGTAATGGTCCCCGGCAGCCGAGCCCTCGTCGACAATTGTTTCCACGGCAGCCGAGCCCTCGTCGTAGTAATGGTCCCCGGCAGCCGAGCCCTCGTCGTAGTAACGGTCCCCGGCAGCCGAGCCCTCGTCGTAGTAATGGTCCCCGGCAGCCGAGCCCTCGTCGTAGTAACGGTCCCCGGCAGCCGAGCCCTCGTCGTAGTAATGGTCCCCGGCAGCCGAGCCCTCGTCGTAATAACGGTCTCCGGCAGCCGAGCCCTCGTCGTAGTAACGGTCCCCGGCAGCCGAGCCCTCGTCGTAGTAATGGTCCCCGGCAGCCGAGCCCTCGTCGTAGTAATGGTCCCCGGCAGCCGAGCCCTCGTCAACGATTGTTTCCCCGGCAGCCGAGCCCTCGTCAACGATTGTTTCCCCGGCAGCCGAGCCCTCGTCGTAGTAACGGTCCCCGGCAGACGAGCCCTCGTCGTAGTAATGGTCCCCGGCAGCCGAGCCCTCGTCGTAGTAATGGTCCCCGGCAGCCGAGCCCTCGTCGACAATTTTTTCCCCGGCAGCCGAGCCCTCGTTGTAGTAATGGTCCCCGGCAGCCGAGCCCTCGTCGACAATTGTTTCCCCGGCAGCCGAGCCCTCGTCGTAGTAATGGTCCCCGGCAGCCGAGCCCTCGTCGTAGTAACGGTCCCCGGAAGACGAGCCCTCGTCGTAGTAATGGTCCCCGGCAGCCGAGCCCTCGTCGTAGTAATGGTCCCCGGCAGCCGAGCCCTCATCGTAGTAACGGTCCCTGGCAGCCGAGCCCTCGTCGTAGTAATGGTCCCCGGCAGCCGAGCCCTCGTCGTAATAACGGTCCCCGGCAGCCGAGCCCTCGTCGTAGTAATGGTCCCCGGCAGCCGAGCCCTCGTCGACAATTGTTTCCCCGGCAGCCGAGCCCTCGTCGTAGTAACGGTCCCCGGCAGCCGAGCCCTCGTCGTAGTAATGGTCCCCGGCAGCCGAGCCCTCGTCGACAATTGTTTCCCCGGCAGCCGAGCCCTCGTCGTAGTAATGGTCCCCGGCAGCCGAGCCCTCGTCGTAGTAACGGTCCCCGGCAGACGAGCCCTCGTCGTAGTAATGGTCCCCGGCAGCCGAGCCCTCGTCGTAGTAATGGTCCCCGGCAGCCGAGCCCTCGTCGTAGTAAAGGTCCCCGGCAGCCGAGCCCTCGTCGTAGTAATGGTCCCCGGCAGCCGAGCCCTCGTCGTAATAACGGTCCCCGGCAGCCGAGCCCTCGTCGTAGTAACGGTCCCCGGCAGCCGAGCCCTCGTCGTAGTAACGGTCCCCGGCAGCCAAGCCCTCGTCGTAGTAATGGTCCCCGGCAGCCGAGCCCTCGTCGTAGTAATGGTCCCCGGCAGCCGAGCCCTCGTCGACAATTGTTTCCCCGGCAGCCGAGCCCTCGTCGTAGTAACGGTCCCCGGCAGCCGAGCCCTCGTCGTAGTAATGGTCCCCGGCAGCCGAGCCCTCGTCGTAGTAGCGGTCCCCGGCAGCCGAGCCCTCGTCGTAGTAATGGTCCCCGGCAGCCGAGCCCTCGTCGTAGTAACGGTCCCTGGCAGCCGAGCCCTCGTCGTAGTAATGTTCCCCGGCAGTCGAGCCCTCATCGACAATTTTTTCCCAGGCAGACGAGCCCTCGTCGTAGTAATGGTCCCCGGCAGCCGAGCCCTCGTCGACAATTGTTTCCCCGGCAGCCGAGCCCTCGTCGTAGTAATGGTCCCTGGCAGCCGAGCCCTCGTCGTAGTAACGGTCCCCGGCAGACGAGCCCTCGTCGTAGTAATGGTCCCCGGCAGCCGAGCCCTCGTCGTAGTAACGGTCCCCGGCAGCCAAGCCCTCGTCGTAGTAATGGTCCCCGGCAGCCGAGCCCTCGTCGTAGTAACGGTCCCCGGCAGCCGAGCCCTCGTCGTAGTAACGGTCCCCGGCAGCCGAGCCCTCGTCGTAGTAACGGTCCCCGGCAGCCGAGCCCTCGTCGTAGTAATGATCCCCGGCAGCCGAGCCCTCGTCGACAATTTTTTCCCCGGCAGCCGAGCCCTCATCGTAGTAATGGTCCCCAGCAGCCGAGCCCTCGTCGACAATTTTTTCCCCAGCAGCCGAGCCCTCGTCGTAGTAATGGTACCCGGTAGCCGAGCCGTCGTCGTAGTAATGCTCCCCGGCAGCCGAGCCCTCGTCGTAGTAATGGTCCCCGGCAGTCGAGCCCTCGTCGACAATTTTTTCCCTGGCAGCCGAGCCCTCGTTGTAGTAATGGTCCCCGGCAGCCGAGCCCTCGTCGACAATTGTTTCCCCGGCAGCCGAGCCCTCGTCGTAGTAATGGTCCCCGGCAGCCGAGCCCTCGTCGTAGTAATGGTCCCCGGCAGCCGAGTCCTCATCGACAATTGTTTCCCCGGCAGCCGAGCCCTCGTCGTAGTAACGGTCCCCGGCAGCCGAGCCCTCGTCGTAGTAATGGTCCTCGGCAGCCGAGCCCTCGTCGTAGTAACGGTCCCCGGCAGCCAAGCCCTCGTCGTAGTAATGGTCCCCGGCAGCCGAGCCCTCGTCATAGTAATGGTCCCCGGCAGCCGAGCCCTCGTCGTCAATTGTTTCCACGGCAGCCGAGCCCTCGTCGTAGTAATGGTCCCCGGCAGCCGAGCCCTCGTCGTAGTAACGGTCCCCGGCAGACGAGCCCTCGTCGTAGTAACGGTCCCCGGCAGCCAAGCCCTCGTCGTAGTAATGGTCCCCGGCAGCCGAGCCCTCGTCATAGTAATGGTCCCCGGCAGCCGAGCCCTCGTCGACAATTGTTTCCACGGCAGCCGAGCCCTCGTCGTAGTAATGGTCCCCGGCAGCCGAGCCCTCGTCGTAGTAACGGTCCCCGGCAGCCGAGCCCTCGTCGTAGTAATGGTCCCCGGCAGCCGAGCCCTCGTCGTAGTAACGGTCCCCGGCAGCCGAGCCCTCGTCGTAGTAATGGTCCCCGGCAGCCGAGCCCTCGTCGTAATAACGGTCTCCGGCAGCCGAGCCCTCGTCGTAGTAACGGTCCCCGGCAGCCGAGCCCTCGTCGTAGTAATGGTCCCCGGCAGCCGAGCCCTCGTCGTAGTAATGGTCCCCGGCAGCCGAGCCCTCGTCAACGATTGTTTCCCCGGCAGCCGAGCCCTCGTCAACGATTGTTTCCCCGGCAGCCGAGCCCTCGTCGTAGTAACGGTCCCCGGCAGACGAGCCCTCGTCGTAGTAATGGTCCCCGGCAGCCGAGCCCTCGTCGTAGTAATGGTCCCCGGCAGCCGAGCCCTCGTCGACAATTTTTTCCCCGGCAGCCGAGCCCTCGTTGTAGTAATGGTCCCCGGCAGCCGAGCCCTCGTCGACAATTGTTTCCCCGGCAGCCGAGCCCTCGTCGTAGTAATGGTCCCCGGCAGCCGAGCCCTCGTCGTAGTAACGGTCCCCGGAAGACGAGCCCTCGTCGTAGTAATGGTCCCCGGCAGCCGAGCCCTCGTCGTAGTAATGGTCCCCGGCAGCCGAGCCCTCATCGTAGTAACGGTCCCTGGCAGCCGAGCCCTCGTCGTAGTAATGGTCCCCGGCAGCCGAGCCCTCGTCGTAATAACGGTCCCCGGCAGCCGAGCCCTCGTCGTAGTAATGGTCCCCGGCAGCCGAGCCCTCGTCGACAATTGTTTCCCCGGCAGCCGAGCCCTCGTCGTAGTAACGGTCCCCGGCAGCCGAGCCCTCGTCGTAGTAATGGTCCCCGGCAGCCGAGCCCTCGTCGACAATTGTTTCCCCGGCAGCCGAGCCCTCGTCGTAGTAATGGTCCCCGGCAGCCGAGCCCTCGTCGTAGTAACGGTCCCCGGCAGACGAGCCCTCGTCGTAGTAATGGTCCCCGGCAGCCGAGCCCTCGTCGTAGTAATGGTCCCCGGCAGCCGAGCCCTCGTCGTAGTAAAGGTCCCCGGCAGCCGAGCCCTCGTCGTAGTAATGGTCCCCGGCAGCCGAGCCCTCGTCGTAATAACGGTCCCCGGCAGCCGAGCCCTCGTCGTAGTAACGGTCCCCGGCAGCCGAGCCCTCGTCGTAGTAACGGTCCCCGGCAGCCAAGCCCTCGTCGTAGTAATGGTCCCCGGCAGCCGAGCCCTCGTCGTAGTAATGGTCCCCGGCAGCCGAGCCCTCGTCGACAATTGTTTCCCCGGCAGCCGAGCCCTCGTCGTAGTAACGGTCCCCGGCAGCCGAGCCCTCGTCGTAGTAATGGTCCCCGGCAGCCGAGCCCTCGTCGTAGTAGCGGTCCCCGGCAGCCGAGCCCTCGTCGTAGTAATGGTCCCCGGCAGCCGAGCCCTCGTCGTAGTAACGGTCCCTGGCAGCCGAGCCCTCGTCGTAGTAATGTTCCCCGGCAGTCGAGCCCTCATCGACAATTTTTTCCCAGGCAGACGAGCCCTCGTCGTAGTAATGGTCCCCGGCAGCCGAGCCCTCGTCGACAATTGTTTCCCCGGCAGCCGAGCCCTCGTCGTAGTAATGGTCCCTGGCAGCCGAGCCCTCGTCGTAGTAACGGTCCCCGGCAGACGAGCCCTCGTCGTAGTAATGGTCCCCGGCAGCCGAGCCCTCGTCGTAGTAACGGTCCCCGGCAGCCAAGCCCTCGTCGTAGTAATGGTCCCCGGCAGCCGAGCCCTCGTCGTAGTAACGGTCCCCGGCAGCCGAGCCCTCGTCGTAGTAACGGTCCCCGGCAGCCGAGCCCTCGTCGTAGTAACGGTCCCCGGCAGCCGAGCCCTCGTCGTAGTAATGATCCCCGGCAGCCGAGCCCTCGTCGACAATTTTTTCCCCGGCAGCCGAGCCCTCATCGTAGTAATGGTCCCCAGCAGCCGAGCCCTCGTCGACAATTTTTTCCCCAGCAGCCGAGCCCTCGTCGTAGTAATGGTACCCGGTAGCCGAGCCGTCGTCGTAGTAATGCTCCCCGGCAGCCGAGCCCTCGTCGTAGTAATGGTCCCCGGCAGTCGAGCCCTCGTCGACAATTTTTTCCCTGGCAGCCGAGCCCTCGTTGTAGTAATGGTCCCCGGCAGCCGAGCCCTCGTCGACAATTGTTTCCCCGGCAGCCGAGCCCTCGTCGTAGTAATGGTCCCCGGCAGCCGAGCCCTCGTCGTAGTAATGGTCCCCGGCAGCCGAGTCCTCATCGACAATTGTTTCCCCGGCAGCCGAGCCCTCGTCGTAGTAACGGTCCCCGGCAGCCGAGCCCTCGTCGTAGTAATGGTCCTCGGCAGCCGAGCCCTCGTCGTAGTAACGGTCCCCGGCAGCCAAGCCCTCGTCGTAGTAATGGTCCCCGGCAGCCGAGCCCTCGTCATAGTAATGGTCCCCGGCAGCCGAGCCCTCGTCGTCAATTGTTTCCACGGCAGCCGAGCCCTCGTCGTAGTAATGGTCCCCGGCAGCCGAGCCCTCGTCGTAGTAACGGTCCCCGGCAGACGAGCCCTCGTCGTAGTAACGGTCCCCGGCAGCCAAGCCCTCGTCGTAGTAATGGTCCCCGGCAGCCGAGCCCTCGTCATAGTAATGGTCCCCGGCAGCCGAGCCCTCGTCGACAATTGTTTCCACGGCAGCCGAGCCCTCGTCGTAGTAATGGTCCCCGGCAGCCGAGCCCTCGTCGTAGTAACGGTCCCCGGCAGCCGAGCCCTCGTCGTAGTAATGGTCCCCGGCAGCCGAGCCCTCGTCGTAGTAACGGTCCCCGGCAGCCGAGCCCTCGTCGTAGTAATGGTCCCCGGCAGCCGAGCCCTCGTCGTAATAACGGTCTCCGGCAGCCGAGCCCTCGTCGTAGTAACGGTCCCCGGCAGCCGAGCCCTCGTCGTAGTAATGGTCCCCGGCAGCCGAGCCCTCGTCGTAGTAATGGTCCCCGGCAGCCGAGCCCTCGTCAACGATTGTTTCCCCGGCAGCCGAGCCCTCGTCAACGATTGTTTCCCCGGCAGCCGAGCCCTCGTCGTAGTAACGGTCCCCGGCAGACGAGCCCTCGTCGTAGTAATGGTCCCCGGCAGCCGAGCCCTCGTCGTAGTAATGGTCCCCGGCAGCCGAGCCCTCGTCGACAATTTTTTCCCCGGCAGCCGAGCCCTCGTTGTAGTAATGGTCCCCGGCAGCCGAGCCCTCGTCGACAATTGTTTCCCCGGCAGCCGAGCCCTCGTCGTAGTAATGGTCCCCGGCAGCCGAGCCCTCGTCGTAGTAACGGTCCCCGGAAGACGAGCCCTCGTCGTAGTAATGGTCCCCGGCAGCCGAGCCCTCGTCGTAGTAATGGTCCCCGGCAGCCGAGCCCTCATCGTAGTAACGGTCCCCGGCAGCCGAGCCCTCGTCGTAGTAATGGTCCCCGGCAGACGAGCCCTCGTCGTAGTAATGGTCCCCGGCAGCCGAGCCCTCGTCGACAATTGTTTCCCCGGCAGCCGAGCCCTCATCGTAGTAATGGTCCCCGGCAGCCGAGCCCTCGTCGTAGTAACGGTCCCCGGCAGACGAGCCCTCGTCGTAGTAATGGTCCCCGGCAGCCGAGCCCTCGTCGTAGTAATGGTCCCCGGCAGCCGAGCCCTCGTCATAGTAATGGTCCCCGGCAGCCGAGCCCTCGTCGTCAATTGTTTCCACGGCAGCCGAGCCCTCGTCGTAGTAATGGTCCCCGGCAGCCGAGCCCTCGTCGTAGTAACGGTCCCCGGCAGACGAGCCCTCGTCGTAGTAATGGTCCCCGGCAGACGAGCCCTCGTCGTAGTAACGGTCCCCGGCAGCCGAGCCCTCGTCGTAGTAACGGTCCCCGGCAGCCGAGCTCTCGTCGTAGTAACGGTCCCTGGCAGCCGAGCCCTCGTCTTAGTAATGGTCCCCGGCAGCCGAGCCCTCGTCGTAATAACGGTCCCCGGCAGCCGAGCCCTCGTCGTAGTAATGGTCCCCGGCAGCCGAGCCCTCGTCGACAATTGTTTCCCCGGCAGCCGAGCCCTCGTCGTAGTAACGGTCCCCGGCAGCCGAGCCCTCGTCGTAGTAATGGTCCCCGGCAGCCGAGCCCTCGTCGACAATTGTTTCCCCGGCAGCCGAGCCCTCGTCGTAGTAATGGTCCCCGGCAGCCGATCCCTCGTCGTAGTAACGGTCCCCGGCAGACGAGCCCTCGTCGTAGTAATGGTCCCCGGCAGCCGAGCCCTCGTCGTAGTAATGGTCCCCGGCAGCCGAGCCCTCGTCGTAGTAAAGGTCCCCGGCAGCCGAGCCCTCGTCGTAGTAATGGTCCCCGGCAGCCGAGCCCTCGTCGTAATAACGGTCCCCGGCAGCCGAGCCCTCGTCGTAGTAACGGTCCCCGGCAGCCGAGCCCTCGTCGTAGTAACGGTCCCCGGCAGCCGAGCCCTCGTCGTAGTAATGGTCCCCGGCAGCCGAGCCCTCGTCGACAATTGTTTCCCCGGCAGCCGAGCCCTCGTCGTAGTAACGGTCCCCGGCAGCCGAGCCCTCGTCGTAGTAATGGTCCCCGGCAGCCGAGCCCTCGTCGTAGTAGCGGTCCCCGGCAGCCGAGCCCTCGTCGTAGTAATGGTCCCCGGCAGCCGAGCCCTCGTCGTAGTAACGGTCCCTGGCAGCCGAGCCCTCGTCGTAGTAATGTTCCCCGGCAGTCGAGCCCTCGTCGACAATTTTTTCCCAGGCAGACGAGCCCTCGTCGTAGTAATGGTCCCCGGCAGCCGAGCCCTCGTCGACAATTGTTTCCCCGGCAGCCGAGCCCTCGTCGTAGTAATGGTCCCTGGCAGCCGAGCCCTCGTCGTAGTAACGGTCCCCGGCAGACGAGCCCTCGTCGTAGTAATGGTCCCCGGCAGCCGAGCCCTCGTCGTAGTAACGGTCCCCGGCAGCCGAGCCCTCGTCGTAGTAACGGTCCCCGGCAGCCGAGCCCTCGTCGTAGTAACGGTCCCCGGCAGCCGAGCCCTCGTCGTAGTAACGGTCCCCGGCAGCCGAGCCCTCGTCGTAGTAATGATCCCCGGCAGCCGAGCCCTCGTCGACAATTTTTTCCCCGGCAGCCGAGCCCTCATCGTAGTAATGGTCCCCAGCAGCCGAGCCCTCGTCGACAATTTTTTCCCCGGCAGCCGAGCCCTCGTCGTAGTAATGGTACCCGGTAGCCGAGCCGTCGTCGTAGTAATGCTCCCCGGCAGCCGAGCCCTCGTCGTAGTAATGGTCCCCGGCAGTCGAGCCCTCGTCGACAATTTTTTCCCTGGCAGCCGAGCCCTCGTTGTAGTAATGGTCCCCGGCAGCCGAGCCCTCGTCGACAATTGTTTCCCCGGCAGCCGAGCCCTCGTCGTAGTAATGGTCCCCGGCAGCCGAGCCCTCGTCGTAGTAATGGTCCCCGGCAGCCGAGTCCTCATCGACAATTGTTTCCCCGGCAGCCGAGCCCTCGTCGTAGTAACGGTCCCCGGCAGCCGAGCCCTCGTCGTAGTAATGGTCCTCGGCAGCCGAGCCCTCGTCGTAGTAACGGTCCCTGGCAGCCGAGCCCTCGTCGTAGTAATGGTCCCCGGCAGCCGAGCCCTCGTCGACAATTTTTTCCCCGGCAGCCGAGCCCTCGTCGTAGTAATGGTCCCCGGCAGCCGAGCCCTCGTCGACAATTGTTTCCCCGGCAGCGGAGCCCTCGTCGTAGTAATGGTCCCCGGCAGTCGAGCCCTCGTCGACAATTGTTTACCCGGCAGCCGAGCCCTCGTCGTAGTAACGGTCCCCGGCAGCCGAGCCCTCGTCGTAGTAACGGTCCCCGGCAGACGAGCCCTCATCGTAGTAACGGTCCCCGGCAGACGAGCCCTCGTCGTAGTAATGGTCCCCGGCAGCCGAGCCCTCGTCGTAGTAATGGTCCCCAGCAGCCGAGCCCTCGTCGTAATAACGGTCCCCGGCAGCCGAGCCCTCGTCGTAGTAACGGTCCCCGGCAGCCAAGCCCTCGTCGTAGTAATGGTCCCCGGCAGCCGAGCCCTCGTCATAGTAATGGTCCCCGGCAGCCGAGCCCTCGTCGTCAATTGTTTCCACGGCAGCCGAGCCCTCGTCGTAGTAATGGTCCCCGGCAGCCGAGCCCTCGTCGTAGTAACGGTCCCCGGCAGACGAGCCCTCGTCGTAGTAACGGTCCCCGGCAGCCAAGCCCTCGTCGTAGTAATGGTCCCCGGCAGCCGAGCCCTCGTCATAGTAATGGTCCCCGGCAGCCGAGCCCTCGTCGACAATTGTTTCCACGGCAGCCGAGCCCTCGTCGTAGTAATGGTCCCCGGCAGCCGAGCCCTCGTCGTAGTAACGGTCCCCGGCAGCCGAGCCCTCGTCGTAGTAATGGTCCCCGGCAGCCGAGCCCTCGTCGTAGTAACGGTCCCCGGCAGCCGAGCCCTCGTCGTAGTAATGGTCCCCGGCAGCCGAGCCCTCGTCGTAATAACGGTCTCCGGCAGCCGAGCCCTCGTCGTAGTAACGGTCCCCGGCAGCCGAGCCCTCGTCGTAGTAATGGTCCCCGGCAGCCGAGCCCTCGTCGTAGTAATGGTCCCCGGCAGCCGAGCCCTCGTCGACAATTGTTTCCCCGGCAGACGAGCCCTCGTCGTAGTAATGGTCCCCGGCAGCCGAGCCCTCGTCAACGATTGTTTCCCCGGCAGCCGAGCCCTCGTCGTAGTAACGGTCCCCGGCAGACGAGCCCTCGTCGTAGTAATGGTCCCCGGCAGCCGAGCCCTCGTCGTAGTAATGGTCCCCGGCAGCCGAGCCCTCGTCGACAATTTTTTCCCCGGCAGCCGAGCCCTCGTTGTAGTAATGGTCCCCGGCAGCCGAGCCCTCGTCGACAATTGTTTCCCCGGCAGCCGAGCCCTCGTCGTAGTAATGGTCCCCGGCAGCCGAGCCCTCGTCGTAGTAACGGTCCCCGGAAGACGAGCCCTCGTCGTAGTAATGGTCCCCGGCAGCCGAGCCCTCGTCGTAGTAATGGTCCCCGGCAGCCGAGCCCTCATCGTAGTAACGGTCCCCGGCAGCCGAGCCCTCGTCGTAGTAATGGTCCCCGGCAGCCGAGCCCTCGTCGTAGTAATGGTCCCCGGCAGCCGAGCCCTCGTCGACAATTGTTTCCCCGGCAGCCGAGCCCTCATCGTAGTAATGGTCCCCGGCAGCCGAGCCCTCGTCGTAGTAACGGTCCCCGGCAGACGAGCCCTCGTCGTAGTAATGGTCCCCGGCAGCCGAGCCCTCGTCGTAGTAATGGTCCCCGGAAGACGAGCCCTCATCGTAGTAACGGTCCCCGGCAGCCGAGCCCTCGTCGTAGTAACGGTTCCCGGCAGCCGAGCCCTCGTCGTAGTAACGGTCCCCGGCAGACGAGCCCTCATCGTAGTAACGGTCCCCGGCAGACGAGCCCTCGTCGTAGTAATGGTCCCCGGCAGCCGAGCCCTCGTCGTAGTAATGGTCCCCGGCAGCCGAGCCCTCGTCGTAATAACGGTCCCCGGCAGCCGAGCCCTCGTCGTAGTAACGGTCCCCGGCAGCCAAGCCCTCGTCGTAGTAATGGTCCCCGGCAGCCGAGCCCTCGTCATAGTAATGGTCCCCGGCAGCCGAGCCCTCGTCGTCAATTGTTTCCCCGGCAGCCGAGCCCTCGTCGTAGTAATGGTCCCCGGCAGCCGAGCCCTCGTCGACAATTGTTTCCCCGGCAGCCGAGCCCTCGTCGTAGTAACGGTCCCCGGCAGCCGAGCCCTCGTCGTAGTAATGGTCCCCGGCAGCCGAGCCCTCGTCGTAGTAGCGGTCCCCGGCAGCCGAGCCCTCGTCGTAGTAATGGTCCCCGGCAGCCGAGCCCTCGTCGTAGTAACGGTACCCGGCAGACGAGCCCTCGTCGTAGTAATGGTCCCCGGCAGCCGAGCCCTCGTCGTAATAACGGTCCCCGGCAGCCGAGCCCTCGTCGTAGTAACGGTCCCCGGCAGCCGAGCCCTCGTCGTAGTAACGGTCCCCGGCAGCCAAGCCCTCGTCGTAGTAATGGTCCCCGGCAGCCGAGCCCTCGTCGTAGTAATGGTCCCCGGCAGCCGAGCCCTCGTCGACAATTGTTTCCCCGGCAGCCGAGCCCTCGTCGTAGTAACGGTCCCCGGCAGCCGAGCCCTCGTCGTAGTAATGGTCCCCGGCAGCCGAGCCCTCGTCGTAGTAGCGGTCCCCGGCAGCCGAGCCCTCGTCGTAGTAATGGTCCCCGGCAGCCGAGCCCTCGTCGTAGTAACGGTCCCCGGCAGCCGAGCCCTCGTCGTAGTAATGTTCCCCGGCAGTCGAGCCCTCGTCGACAATTTTTTCCCAGGCAGACGAGCCCTCGTCGTAGTAATGGTCCCCGGCAGCCGAGCCCTCGTCGACAATTGTTTCCCCGGCAGCCGAGCCCTCGTCGTAGTAACGGTCCCCGGCAGCCGAGCCCTCGTCGTAGTAATGGTCCCCGGCAGCCGAGCCCTCGTCGTAATAACGGTCCCCGGCAGCCGAGCCCTCGTCGTAGTAACGGTCCCCGGCAGCCGAGCCCTCGTCGTAGTAACGGTCCCCGGCAGCCAAGCCCTCGTCGTAGTAATGGTCCCCGGCAGCCGAGCCCTCGTCGTAGTAATGGTCCCCGGCAGCCGAGCCCTCGTCGACAATTGTTTCCCCGGCAGCCGAGCCCTCGTCGTAGTAACGGTCCCCGGCAGCCGAGCCCTCGTCGTAGTAATGGTCCCCGGCAGCCGAGCCCTCGTCGTAGTAGCGGTCCCCGGCAGCCGAGCCCTCGTCGTAGTAATGGTCCCCGGCAGCCGAGCCCTCGTCGTAGTAACGGTCCCCGGCAGCCGAGCCCTCGTCGTAGTAATGTTCCCCGGCAGTCGAGCCCTCGTCGACAATTTTTTCCCAGGCAGACGAGCCCTCGTCGTAGTAATGGTCCCCGGCAGCCGAGCCCTCGTCGTAATAACGGTCCCCGGCAGCCGAGCCCTCGTCGTAGTAACGGTCCCCGGCAGCCGAGCCCTCGTCGTAGTAACGGTCCCCGGCAGCCAAGCCCTCGTCGTAGTAATGGTCCCCGGCAGCCGAGCCCTCGTCGTAGTAATGGTCCCCGGCAGCCGAGCCCTCGTCGACAATTGTTTCCCCGGCAGCCGAGCCCTCGTCGTAGTAACGGTCCCCGGCAGCCGAGCCCTCGTCGTAGTAATGGTCCCCGGCAGCCGAGCCCTCGTCGTAGTAGCGGTCCCCGGCAGCCGAGCCCTCGTCGTAGTAATGGTCCCCGGCAGCCGAGCCCTCGTCGTAGTAACGGTCCCCGGCAGCCGAGCCCTCGTCGTAGTAATGTTCCCCGGCAGTCGAGCCCTCGTCGACAATTTTTTCCCAGGCAGACGAGCCCTCGTCGTAGTAATGGTCCCCGGCAGCCGAGCCCTCGTCGACAATTGTTTCCCCGGCAGCCGAGCCCTCGTCGTAGTAATGGTCCCTGGCAGCCGAGCCCTCGTCGTAGTAACGGTCCCCGGCAGACGAGCCCTCGTCGTAGTAATGGTCCCCGGCAGCCGAGCCCTCGTCGTAGTAACGGTCCCCGGCAGCCAAGCCCTCGTCGTAGTAATGGTCCCCGGCAGCCGAGCCCTCGTCGTAGTAACGGTCCCCGGCAGCCGAGCCCTCGTCGTAGTAACGGTCCCCGGCAGCCGAGCCCTCGTCGTAGTAATGGTCCCCGGCAGCCGAGCCCTCGTCGTAGTAATGATCCCCGGCAGCCGAGCCCTCGTCGACAATTTTTTCCCCGGCAGCCGAGCCCTCATCGTAGTAATGGTCCCCAGCAGCCGAGCCCTCGTCGACAATTTTTTCCCCGGCAGCCGAGCCCTCGTCGTAGTAATGGTACCCGGTAGCCGAGCCGTCGTCGTAGTAATGCTCCCCGGCAGCCGAGCCCTCGTCGTAGTAATGGTCCCCGGCAGTCGAGCCCTCGTCGACAATTTTTTCCCTGGCAGCCGAGCCCTCGTTGTAGTAATGGTCCCCGGCAGCCGAGCCCTCGTCGACAATTGTTTCCCCGGCAGCCGAGCCCTCGTCGTAGTAATGGTCCCCGGCAGCCGAGCCCTCGTCGTAGTAATGGTCCCCGGCAGCCGAGTCCTCATCGACAATTGTTTCCCCGGCAGCCGAGCCCTCGTCGTAGTAACGGTCCCCGGCAGCCGAGCCCTCGTCGTAGTAATGGTCCTCGGCAGCCGAGCCCTCGTCGTAGTAACGGTCCCTGGCAGCCGAGCCCTCGTCGTAGTAATGGTCCCCGGCAGCCGAGCCCTCGTCGACAATTTTTTCCCCGGCAGCCAAGCCCTCGTCGTAGTAATGGTCCCCGGCAGCCGAGCCCTCGTCGACAATTGTTTCCCCGGCAGCGGAGCCCTCGTCGTAGTAATGGTCCCCGGCAGTCGAGCCCTCGTCGACAATTGTTTACCCGGCAGCCGAGCCCTAGTCGTAGTAACGGTCCCCGGCAGCCGAGTCCTCGTCGTAGTAACGGTCCCCGGCAGCCAAGCCCTCGTCGTAGTAATGGTCCCCGGCAGCCGAGCCCTCGTCATAGTAATGGTCCCCGGCAGCCGAGCCCTCGTCGACAATTGTTTCCACGGCAGCCGAGCCCTCGTCGTAGTAATGGTCCCCGGCAGCCGAGCCCTCGTCGTAGTAACGGTCCCCGGCAGCCGAGCCCTCGTCGTAGTAATGGTCCCCGGCAGCCGAGCCCTCGTCGTAGTAACGGTCCCCGGCAGCCGAGCCCTCGTCGTAGTAATGGTCCCCGGCAGCCGAGCCCTCGTCGTAATAACGGTCTCCGGCAGCCGAGCCCTCGTCGTAGTAACGGTCCCCGGCAGCCGAGCCCTCGTCGTAGTAATGGTCCCCGGCAGACGAGCCCTCGTCGTAGTAATGGTCCCCGGCAGCCGAGCCCTCGTCGACAATTGTTTCCCCGGCAGACGAGCCCTCGTCGTAGTAATGGTCCCCGGCAGCCGAGCCCTCGTCAACAATTGTTTCCCCGGCAGCCGAGCCCTCGTCGTAGTAACGGTCCCCGGCAGACGAGCCCTCGTCGTAGTAATGGTCCCCGGCAGCCGAGCCCTCGTCGTAGTAATGGTCCCCGGCAGCCGAGCCCTCGTCGACAATTTTTTCCCCGGCAGCCGAGCCCTCGTTGTAGTAATGGTCCCCGGCAGCCGAGCCCTCGTCGACAATTGTTTCCCCGGCAGCCGAGCCCTCGTCGTAGTAATGGTCCCCGGCAGCCGAGCCCTCGTCGTAGTAACGGTCCCCGGAAGACGAGCCCTCGTCGTAGTAATGGTCCCCGGCAGCCGAGCCCTCGTCGTAGTAATGGTCCCCGGCAGCCGAGCCCTCATCGTAGTAACGGTCCCCGGCAGCCGAGCCCTCGTCGTAGTAATGGTCCCCGGCAGCCGAGCCCTCGTCGTAGTAATGGTCCCCGGCAGCCGAGCCCTCGTCGACAATTGTTTCCCCGGCAGCCGAGCCCTCATCGTAGTAATGGTCCCCGGCAGCCGAGCCCTCGTCGTAGTAACGGTCCCCGGCAGACGAGCCCTCGTCGTAGTAATGGTCCCCGGCAGCCGAGCCCTCGTCGTAGTAATGGTCCCCGGAAGACGAGCCCTCATCGTAGTAACGGTCCCCGGCAGCCGAGCCCTCGTCGTAGTAACGGTTCCCGGCAGCCGAGCCCTCGTCGTAGTAACGGTCCCCGGCAGACGAGCCCTCATCGTAGTAACGGTCCCCGGCAGACGAGCCCTCGTCGTAGTAATGGTCCCCGGCAGCCGAGCCCTCGTCGTAGTAATGGTCCCCGGCAGCCGAGCCCTCGTCGTAGTAACGGTCCCCGGCAGCCGAGCCCCTCGTCGTAGTAATGGTCCCCGGCAGCCGAGCCCTCGTCGTAGTAGCGGTCCCCGGCAGCCGAGCCCTCGTCGTAGTAATGGTCCCCGGCAGCCGAGCCCTCGTCGTAGTAACGGTACCCGGCAGACGAGCCCTCGTCGTAGTAATGGTCCCCGGCAGCCGAGCCCTCGTCGTAATAACGGTCCCCGGCAGCCGAGCCCCTCGTCGTAGTAACGGTCCCCGGCAGCCGAGCCCTCGTCGTAGTAACGGTCCCCGGCAGCCAAGCCCTCGTCGTAGTAATGGTCCCCGGCAGCCGAGCCCTCGTCGTAGTAATGGTCCCCGGCAGCCGAGCCCTCGTCGACAATTGTTTCCCCGGCAGCCGAGCCCTCGTCGTAGTAACGGTCCCCGGCAGCCGAGCCCTCGTCGTAGTAATGGTCCCCGGCAGCCGAGCCCTCGTCGTAGTAGCGGTCCCCGGCAGCCGAGCCCTCGTCGTAGTAATGGTCCCCGGCAGCCGAGCCCTCGTCGTAGTAACGGTCCCCGGCAGCCGAGCCCTCGTCGTAGTAATGTTCCCCGGCAGTCGAGCCCTCGTCGACAATTTTTTCCCAGGCAGACGAGCCCTCGTCGTAGTAATGGTCCCCGGCAGCCGAGCCCTCGTCGACAATTGTTTCCCCGGCAGCCGAGCCCTCGTCGTAGTAATGGTCCCTGATAGCCGAGCCCTCGTCGTAGTAACGGTCCCCGGCAGACGAGCCCTCGTCGTAGTAATGGTCCCCGGCAGCCGAGCCCTCGTCGTAGTAACGGTCCCCGGCAGCCAAGCCCTCGTCGTAGTAATGGTCCCCGGCAGCCGAGCCCTCGTCGTAGTAACGGTCCCCGGCAGACGAGCCCTCGTCGTAGTAATGGTCCCCGGCAGCCGAGCCCTCGTCGTAGTAACGGTCCCCGGCAGCCAAGCCCTCGTCGTAGTAATGGTCCCCGGCAGCCGAGCCCTCGTCGTAGTAATGATCCCCGGCAGCCGAGCCCTCGTCGACAATTTTTTCCCCGGCAGCCGAGCCCTCGTTGTAGTAATGGTCCCCGGCAGCCGAGCCCTCGTCGACAATTGTTTCCCCGGCAGCCGAGCCCTCGTCGTAGTAATGGTCCCCGGCAGCCGAGCCCTCGTCGTAGTAACGGTCCCCGGAAGACGAGCCCTCGTCGTAGTAATGGTCCCCGGCAGCCGAGCCCTCGTCGTAGTAATGGTCCCCGGCAGCCGAGCCCTCATCGTAGTAACGGTCCCCGGCAGCCGAGCCCTCGTCGTAGTAATGGTCCCCGGCAGCCGAGCCCTCGTCGTAGTAATGGTCCCCGGCAGCCGAGCCCTCGTCGACAATTGTTTCCCCGGCAGCCGAGCCCTCATCGTAGTAATGGTCCCCGGCAGCCGAGCCCTCGTCGTAGTAACGGTCCCCGGCAGACGAGCCCTCGTCGTAGTAATGGTCCCCGGCAGCCGAGCCCTCGTCGTAGTAATGGTCCCCGGAAGACGAGCCCTCATCGTAGTAACGGTCCCCGGCAGCCGAGCCCTCGTCGTAGTAACGGTTCCCGGCAGCCGAGCCCTCGTCGTAGTAACGGTCCCCGGCAGACGAGCCCTCATCGTAGTAACGGTCCCCGGCAGACGAGCCCTCGTCGTAGTAATGGTCCCCGGCAGCCGAGCCCTCGTCGTAGTAATGGTCCCCGGCAGCCGAGCCCTCGTCGTAATAACGGTCCCCGGCAGCCGAGCCCTCGTCGTAGTAACGGTCCCCGGCAGCCAAGCCCTCGTCGTAGTAATGGTCCCCGGCAGCCGAGCCCTCGTCATAGTAATGGTTCCCGGTAGCCGAGCCCTCGTCGTCAATTGTTTCCCCGGCAGCCGAGCCCTCGTCGTAGTAATGGTCCCCGGCAGCCGAGCCCTCGTCGACAATTGTTTCCCCGGCAGCCGAGCCCTCGTCGTAGTAACGGTCCCCGGCAGCCGAGCCCTCGTCGTAGTAATGGTCCCCGGCAGCCGAGCCCTCGTCGTAGTAGCGGTCCCCGGCAGCCGAGCCCTCGTCGTAGTAATGGTCCCCGGCAGCCGAGCCCTCGTCGTAGTAACGGTACCCGGCAGACGAGCCCTCGTCGTAGTAATGGTCCCCGGCAGCCGAGCCCTCGTCGTAATAACGGTCCCCGGCAGCCGAGCCCTCGTCGTAGTAACGGTCCCCGGCAGCCGAGCCCTCGTCGTAGTAACGGTCCCCGGCAGCCAAGCCCTCGTCGTAGTAATGGTCCCCGGCAGCCGAGCCCTCGTCGTAGTAATGGTCCCCGGCAGCCGAGCCCTCGTCGACAATTGTTTCCCCGGCAGCCGAGCCCTCGTCGTAGTAACGGTCCCCGGCAGCCGAGCCCTCGTCGTATTAATGGTCCCCGGCAGCCGAGCCCTCGTCGTAGTAGCGGTCCCCGGCAGCCGAGCCCTCGTCGTAGTAATGGTCCCCGGCAGCCGAGCCCTCGTCGTAGTAACGGTCCCCGGCAGCCGAGCCCTCGTCGTAGTAATGTTCCCCGGCAGTCGAGCCCTCGTCGACAATTTTTTCCCAGGCAGACGAGCCCTCGTCGTAGTAATGGTCCCCGGCAGCCGAGCCCTCGTCGACAATTGTTTCCCCGGCAGCCGAGCCCTCGTCGTAGTAACGGTCCCCGGCAGCCGAGCCCTCGTCGTAGTAATGGTCCCCGGCAGCCGAGCCCTCGTCGTAGTAACGGTCCCCGGCAGCCGAGCCCTCGTCGTAGTAATGGTCCCCCGGCAGCCGAGCCCTCGTCGTAATAACGGTCTCCGGCAGCCGAGCCCTCGTCGTAGTAATGGTCCCCGGCAGCCGAGCCCTCGTCGTAGTAATGGTCCCCGGCAGCCGAGCCCTCGTCGTAGTAATGGTCCCCGGCAGCCGAGCCCTCGTCGACAATTGTTTCCCCGGCAGCCGAGCCCTCGTCGTAGTAATGGTCCCCGGCAGCCGAGCCCTCGTCAACAATTGTTTCCCCGGCAGCCGAGCCCTCGTCGTAGTAACGGTACCCGGCAGACGAGCCCTCGTCGTAGTAATGGTCCCCGGCAGCCGAGCCCTCGTCGTAATAACGGTCCCCGGCAGCCGAGCCCTCGTCGTAGTAATGGTCCCCGGCAGCCGAGCCCTCGTCGACAATTTTTTCCCCGGCAGACGAGCCCTCGTCGTAGTAATGGTCCCCGGCAGCCGAGCCCTCGTCAACAATTGTTTCCCCGGCAGCCGAGCCCTCGTCGTAGTAACGGTACCCGGCAGACGAGCCCTCGTCGTAGTAATGGTCCCCGGCAGCCGAGCCCTCGTCGTAATAACGGTCCCCGGCAGCCGAGCCCTCGTCGTAGTAGCGGTCCCCGGCAGCCGAGCCCTCGTCGTAGTAATGGTCCCCGGCAGCCGAGCCCTCGTCGTAGTAACGGTCCCCGGCAGCCAAGCCCTCGTCGTAGTAATGTTCCCCGGCAGTCGAGCCCTCGTCGACAATTTTTTCCCAGGCAGACGAGCCCTCGTCGTAGTAATGGTCCCCGGCAGCCGAGCCCTCGTCGACAATTGTTTCCCCGGCAGCCGAGCCCTCGTCGTAGTAACGGTCCCCGGCAGCCGAGCCCTCGTCGTAGTAATGGTCCCCGGCAGCCGAGCCCTCGTCGTAGTAACGGTCCCCGGCAGCCGAGCCCTCGTCGTAGTAATGGTCCCCGGCAGCCGAGCCCTCGTCGTAATAACGGTCTCCGGCAGCCGAGCCCTCGTCGTAGTAATGGTCCCCGGCAGCCGAGCCCTCGTCGTAGTAATGGTCCCCGGCAGCCGAGCCCTCGTCGTAGTAATGGTCCCCGGCAGCCGAGCCCTCGTCGACAATTGTTTCCCCGGCAGACGAGCCCTCGTCGTAGTAATGGTCCCCGGCAGCCGAGCCCTCGTCAACAATTGTTTCCCCGGCAGCCGAGCCCTCGTCGTAGTAACGGTACCCGGCAGACGAGCCCTCGTCGTAGTAATGGTCCCCGGCAGCCGAGCCCTCGTCGTAATAACGGTCCCCGGCAGCCGAGCCCTCGTCGTAGTAACGGTCCCCGGCAGCCGAGCCCTCGTCGTAGTAACGGTCCCCGGCAGCCAAGCCCTCGTCGTAGTAATGGTCCCCGGCAGCCGAGCCCTCGTCGTAGTAATGGTCCCCGGCAGCCGAGCCCTCGTCGACAATTGTTTCCCCGGCAGCCGAGCCCTCGTCGTAGTAACGGTCCCCGGCAGCCGAGCCCTCGTCGTAGTAATGGTCCCCGGCAGCCGAGCCCTCGTCGTAGTAGCGGTCCCCGGCAGCCGAGCCCTCGTCGTAGTAATGGTCCCCGGCAGCCGAGCCCTCGTCGTAGTAACGGTCCCCGGCAGCCGAGCCCTCGTCGTAGTAATGTTCCCCGGCAGTCGAGCCCTCGTCGACAATTTTTTCCCAGGCAGACGAGCCCTCGTCGTAGTAATGGTCCCCGGCAGCCGAGCCCTCGTCGACAATTGTTTCCCCGGCAGCCGAGCCCTCGTCGTAGTAATGGTCCCTGGCAGCCGAGCCCTCGTCGTAGTAACGGTCCCCGGCAGACGAGCCCTCGTCGTAGTAATGGTCCCCGGCAGCCGAGCCCTCGTCGTAGTAACGGTCCCCGGCAGCCAAGCCCTCGTCGTAGTAATGGTCCCCGGCAGCCGAGCCCTCGTCGTAGTAACGGTCCCCGGCAGCCGAGCCCTCGTCGTAGTAACGGTCCCCGGCAGCCGAGCCCTCGTCGTAGTAATGGTCCCCGGCAGCCGAGCCCTCGTCGTAGTAATGATCCCCGGCAGCCGAGCCCTCGTCGACAATTTTTTCCCCGGCAGCCGAGCCCTCATCGTAGTAATGGTCCCCAGCAGCCGAGCCCTCGTCGACAATTTTTTCCCCGGCAGCCGAGCCCTCGTCGTAGTAATGGTACCCGGTAGCCGAGCCGTCGTCGTAGTAATGCTCCCCGGCAGCCGAGCCCTCGTCGTAGTAATGGTCCCCGGCAGTCGAGCCCTCGTCGACAATTTTTTCCCTGGCAGCCGAGCCCTCGTTGTAGTAATGGTCCCCGGCAGCCGAGCCCTCGTCGACAATTGTTTCCCCGGCAGCCGAGCCCTCGTCGTAGTAATGGTCCCCCGGCAGCCGAGCCCTCGTCGTAGTAATGGTCCCCGGCAGCCGAGTCCTCATCGACAATTGTTTCCCCGGCAGCCGAGCCCTAGTCGTAGTAACGGTCCCCCGGCAGCCGAGCCCTCGTCGTAGTAATGGTCCCTCGGCAGCCGAGCCCTCGTCGTAGTAACGGTCCCTGGCAGCCGAGCCCTCGTCGTAGTAATGGTCCCCGGCAGCCGAGCCCTCGTCGACAATTTTTTCCCCGGCAGCCGAGCCCTCGTCGTAGTAATGGTCCCCGGCAGCCGAGCCCTCGTCGACAATTGTTTCCCCGGCAGCGGAGCCCTCGTCGTAGTAATGGTCCCCGGCAGTCGAGCCCTCGTCGACAATTGTTTACCCGGCAGCCGAGCCCTCGTCGTAGTAACGGTCCCCGGCAGCCGAGTCCTCGTCGTAGTAATGGTCCCCGGCAGCCAAGCCCTCGTCGTAGTAATGGTCCCCGGCAGCCGAGCCCTCGTCATAGTAATGGTCCCCGGCAGCCGAGCCCTCGTCGACAATTGTTTCCACGGCAGCCGAGCCCTCGTCGTAGTAATGGTCCCCGGCAGCCGAGCCCTCGTCGTAGTAACGGTCCCCGGCAGCCGAGCCCTCGTCGTAGTAATGGTCCCCGGCAGCCGAGCCCTCGTCGTAGTAACGGTCCCCGGCAGCCGAGCCCTCGTCGTAGTAATGGTCCCCGGCAGCCGAGCCCTCGTCGTAATAACGGTCTCCGGCAGCCGAGCCCTCGTCGTAGTAACGGTCCCCGGCAGCCGAGCCCTCGTCGTAGTAATGGTCCCCGGCAGACGAGCCCTCGTCGTAGTAATGGTCCCCGGCAGCCGAGCCCTCGTCGACAATTGTTTCCCCGGCAGACGAGCCCTCGTCGTAGTAATGGTCCCCGGCAAGCCGAGCCCTCGTCAACAATTGTTTCCCCGGCAGCCGAGCCCTCGTCGTAGTAACGGTCCCCGGCAGACGAGCCCTCGTCGTAGTAATGGTCCCCGGCAGCCGAGCCCTCGTCGTAGTAATGGTCCCCGGCAGCCGAGCCCTCGTCGACAATTTTTTCCCCGGCAGCCGAGCCCTCGTTGTAGTAATGGTCCCCGGCAGCCGAGCCCTCGTCGACAATTGTTTCCCCGGCAGCCGAGCCCTCGTCGTAGTAATGGTCCCCGGCAGCCGAGCCCTCGTCGTAGTAACGGTCCCCGGAAGACGAGCCCTCGTCGTAGTAATGGTCCCCGGCAGCCGAGCCCTCGTCGTAGTAATGGTCCCCGGCAGCCGAGCCCTCATCGTAGTAACGGTCCCCGGCAGCCGAGCCCTCGTCGTAGTAATGGTCCCCGGCAGCCGAGCCCTCGTCGTAGTAATGGTCCCCGGCAGCCGAGCCCTCGTCGACAATTGTTTCCCCGGCAGCCGAGCCCTCATCGTAGTAATGGTCCCCGGCAGCCGAGCCCTCGTCGTAGTAACGGTCCCCGGCAGACGAGCCCTCGTCGTAGTAATGGTCCCCGGCAGCCGAGCCCTCGTCGTAGTAATGGTCCCCGGAAGACGAGCCCTCATCGTAGTAACGGTCCCCGGCAGCCGAGCCCTCGTCGTAGTAACGGTTCCCGGCAGCCGAGCCCTCGTCGTAGTAACGGTCCCCGGCAGACGAGCCCTCATCGTAGTAACGGTCCCCGGCAGACGAGCCCTCGTCGTAGTAATGGTCCCCGGCAGCCGAGCCCTCGTCGTAGTAATGGTCCCCGGCAGCCGAGCCCTCGTCGTAATAATGGTCCCCGGCAGCCGAGCCCTCGTCGTAGTAACGGTCCCCGGCAGCCAAGCCCTCGTCGTAGTAATGGTCCCCGGCAGCCGAGCCCTCGTCATAGTAATGGTCCCCGGCAGCCGAGCCCTCGTCGTCAATTGTTTCCCCGGCAGCCGAGCCCTCGTCGTAGTAATGGTCCCCGGCAGCCGAGCCCTCGTCGACAATTGTTTCCCCGGCAGCCGAGCCCTCGTCGTAGTAACGGTCCCCGGCAGCCGAGCCCTCGTCGTAGTAATGGTCCCCGGCAGCCGAGCCCTCGTCGTAGTAGCGGTCCCCGGCAGCCGAGCCCTCGTCGTAGTAATGGTCCCCGGCAGACGAGCCTCGTCGTAGTAACGGTACCCGGCAGACGAGCCCTCGTCGTAGTAATGGTCCCCGGCAGCCGAGCCCTCGTCGTAATAACGGTCCCCGGCAGCCGAGCCCTCGTCGTAGTAACGGTCCCCGGCAGCCGAGCCCTCGTCGTAGTAACGGTCCCCGGCAGCCAAGCCCTCGTCGTAGTAATGGTCCCCGGCAGCCGAGCCCTCGTCGTAGTAATGGTCCCCGGCAGCCGAGCCCTCGTCGACAATTGTTTCCCCGGCAGCCGAGCCCTCGTCGTAGTAACGGTCCCCGGCAGCCGAGCCCTCGT
Organism: Harpia harpyja; assembly: GCF_026419915.1. Classification (NCBI taxonomy): domain Eukaryota; kingdom Metazoa; phylum Chordata; class Aves; order Accipitriformes; family Accipitridae; genus Harpia; species Harpia harpyja. The sequence goes on along the minus strand of NC_068947.1, from coordinate 21,045,906 downwards.
CGTAGTAATGGTCCCCGGCAGCCGAGCCCTCGTCGTAGTAGCGGTCCCCGGCAGCCGAGCCCTCGTCGTAGTAATGGTCCCCGGCAGCCGAGCCCTCGTCGTAGTAACGGTCCCCGGCAGCCGAGCCCTCGTCGTAGTAATGTTCCCCGGCAGTCGAGCCCTCGTCGACAATTTTTTCCCAGGCAGACGAGCCCTCGTCGTAGTAATGGTCCCCGGCAGCCGAGCCCTCGTCGACAATTGTTTCCCCGGCAGCCGAGCCCTCGTCGTAATAACGGTCCCCGGCAGCCGAGCCCTCGTCGTAGTAATGGTCCCCGGCAGCCGAGCCCTCGTCGTAGTAACGGTCCCCGGCAGCCGAGCCCTCGTCGTAGTAATGGTCCCCGGCAGCCGAGCCCTCGTCGTAATAACGGTCTCCGGCAGCCGAGCCCTCGTCGTAGTAATGGTCCCCGGCAGCCGAGCCCTCGTCGTAGTAATGGTCCCCGGCAGCCGAGCCCTCGTCGTAGTAATGGTCCCCGGCAGCCGAGCCCTCGTCGACAATTGTTTCCCCGGCAGACGAGCCCTCGTCGTAGTAATGGTCCCCGGCAGCCGAGCCCTCGTCAACAATTGTTTCCCCGGCAGCCGAGCCCTCGTCGTAGTAACGGTACCCGGCAGACGAGCCCTCGTCGTAGTAATGGTCCCCGGCAGCCGAGCCCTCGTCGTAATAACGGTCCCCGGCAGCCGAGCCCTCGTCGTAGTAATGGTCCCCGGCAGCCGAGCCCTCGTCGACAATTTTTTCCCCGGCAGACGAGCCCTCGTCGTAGTAATGGTCCCCGGCAGCCGAGCCCTCGTCAACAATTGTTTCCCCGGCAGCCGAGCCCTCGTCGTAGTAACGGTCCCCGGCAGCCGAAGCCCTCGTCGTAGTAATGGTCCCCGGCAGCCGAGCCCTCGTCGTAATAACGGTCCCCGGCAGCCGAGCCCTCGTCGTAGTAGCGGTCCCCGGCAGCCGAGCCCTCGTCGTAGTAATGGTCCCCGGCAGCCGAGCCCTCGTCGTAGTAACGGTCCCCGGCAGCCGAGCCCTCGTCGTAGTAATGTTCCCCGGCAGTCGAGCCCTCGTCGACAATTTTTTCCCAGGCAGACGAGCCCTCGTCGTAGTAATGGTCCCCGGCAGGCGAGCCCTCGTCGACAATTGTTTCCCCGGCAGCCGAGCCCTCGTCGTAGTAACGGTCCCCGGCAGCCGAGCCCTCGTCGTAGTAATGGTCCCCGGCAGCCGAGCCCTCGTCGTAGTAACGGTCCCCGGCAGCCGAGCCCTCGTCGTAGTAATGGTCCCCGGCAGCCGAGCCCTCGTCGTAATAACGGTCTCCGGCAGCCGAGCCCTCGTCGTAGTAATGGTCCCCGGCAGCCGAGCCCTCGTCGTAGTAATGGTCCCCGGCAGCCGAGCCCTCGTCGTAGTAATGGTCCCCGGCAGCCGAGCCCTCGTCGACAATTGTTTCCCCGGCAGACGAGCCCTCGTCGTAGTAATGGTCCCCGGCAGCCGAGCCCTCGTCAACAATTGTTTCCCCGGCAGCCGAGCCCTCGTCGTAGTAACGGTACCCGGCAGACGAGCCCTCGTCGTAGTAATGGTCCCCGGCAGCCGAGCCCTCGTCGTAATAACGGTCCCCGGCAGCCGAGCCCTCGTCGTAGTAACGGTCCCCGGCAGCCGAGCCCTCGTCGTAGTAACGGTCCCCGGCAGCCAAGCCCTCGTCGTAGTAATGGTCCCCGGCAGCCGAGCCCTCGTCGTAGTAATGGTCCCCGGCAGCCGAGCCCTCGTCGACAATTGTTTCCCCGGCAGCCGAGCCCTCGTCGTAGTAACGGTCCCCGGCAGCCGAGCCCTCGTCGTAGTAATGGTCCCCGGCAGCCGAGCCCTCGTCGTAGTAGCGGTCCCCGGCAGCCGAGCCCTCGTCGTAGTAATGGTCCCCGGCAGCCGAGCCCTCGTCGTAGTAACGGTCCCCGGCAGCCGAGCCCTCGTCGTAGTAATGTTCCCCGGCAGTCGAGCCCTCGTCGACAATTTTTTCCCAGGCAGACGAGCCCTCGTCGTAGTAATGGTCCCCGGCAGCCGAGCCCTCGTCGACAATTGTTTCCCCGGCAGCCGAGCCCTCGTCGTAGTAATGGTCCCTGGCAGCCGAGCCCTCGTCGTAGTAACGGTCCCCGGCAGACGAGCCCTCGTCGTAGTAATGGTCCCCGGCAGCCGAGCCCTCGTCGTAGTAACGGTCCCCGGCAGCCAAGCCCTCGTCGTAGTAATGGTCCCCGGCAGCCGAGCCCTCGTCGTAGTAACGGTCCCCGGCAGCCGAGCCCTCGTCGTAGTAACGGTCCCCGGCAGCCGAGCCCTCGTCGTAGTAATGGTCCCCGGCAGCCGAGCCCTCGTCGTAGTAATGATCCCCAGCAGCCGAGCCCTCGTCGACAATTTTTTCCCCGGCAGCCGAGCCCTCATCGTAGTAATGGTCCCCAGCAGCCGAGCCCTCGTCGACAATTTTTTCCCCGGCAGCCGAGCCCTCGTCGTAGTAATGGTACCCGGTAGCCGAGCCGTCGTCGTAGTAATGCTCCCCGGCAGCCGAGCCCTCGTCGTAGTAATGGTCCCCGGCAGTCGAGCCCTCGTCGACAATTTTTTCCCTGGCAGCCGAGCCCTCGTTGTAGTAATGGTCCCCGGCAGCCGAGCCCTCGTCGACAATTGTTTCCCCGGCAGCCGAGCCCTCGTCGTAGTAATGGTCCCCGGCAGCCGAGCCGTCGTCGTAGTAATGGTCCCCGGCAGCCGAGTCCTCATCGACAATTGTTTCCCCGGCAGCCGAGCCCTCGTCGTAGTAACGGTCCCCGGCAGCCGAGCCCTCGTCGTAGTAATGGTCCTCGGCAGCCGAGCCCTCGTCGTAGTAACGGTCCCTGGCAGCCGAGCCCTCGTCGTAGTAATGGTCCCCGGCAGCCGAGCCCTCGTCGACAATTTTTTCCCCGGCAGCCGAGCCCTCGTCGTAGTAATGGTCCCCGGCAGCCGAGCCCTCGTCGACAATTGTTTCCCCGGCAGCGGAGCCCTCGTCGTAGTAATGGTCCCCGGCAGTCGAGCCCTCGTCGACAATTGTTTACCCGGCAGCCGAGCCCTCGTCGTAGTAACGGTCCCCGGCAGCCGAGTCCTCGTCGTAGTAACGGTCCCCGGCAGCCAAGCCCTCGTCGTAGTAATGGTCCCCGGCAGCCGAGCCCTCGTCATAGTAATGGTCCCCGGCAGCCGAGCCCTCGTCGACAATTGTTTCCACGGCAGCCGAGCCCTCGTCGTAGTAATGGTCCCCGGCAGCCGAGCCCTCGTCGTAGTAACGGTCCCCGGCAGCCGAGCCCTCGTCGTAGTAATGGTCCCCGGCAGCCGAGCCCTCGTCGTAGTAACGGTCCCCGGCAGCCGAGCCCTCGTCGTAGTAATGGTCCCCGGCAGCCGAGCCCTCGTCGTAATAACGGTCTCCGGCAGCCGAGCCCTCGTCGTAGTAATGGTCCCCGGCAGCCGAGCCCTCGTCGTAGTAATGGTCCCCGGCAGACGAGCCCTCGTCGTAGTAATGGTCCCCGGCAGCCGAGCCCTCGTCGACAATTGTTTCCCCGGCAGACGAGCCCTCGTCGTAGTAATGGTCCCCGGCAGCCGAGCCCTCGTCAAAAATTGTTTCCCCGGCAGCCGAGCCCTCGTCGTAGTAACGGTACCCGGCAGACGAGCCCTCGTCGTAGTAATGGTCCCCGGCAGCCGAGCCCTCGTCGTAGTAATGGTCCCCGGCAGCCGAGCCCTCGTCGACAATTTTTTCCCCGGCAGCCGAGCCCTCGTTGTAGTAATGGTCCCCGGCAGCCGAGCCCTCGTCGACAATTGTTTCCCCGGCAGCCGAGCCCTCGTCGTAGTAATGGTCCCCGGCAGCCGAGCCCTCGTCGTAGTAACGGTCCCCGGAAGACGAGCCCTCGTCGTAGTAATGGTCCCCGGCAGCCGAGCCCTCGTCGTAGTAATGGTCCCCGGCAGCCGAGCCCTCATCGTAGTAACGGTCCCCGGCAGCCGAGCCCTCGTCGTAGTAATGGTCCCCGGCAGCCGAGCCCTCGTCGTAGTAATGGTCCCCGGCAGCCGAGCCCTCGTCGACAATTGTTTCCCCGGCAGCCGAGCCCTCATCGTAGTAATGGTCCCCGGCAGCCGAGCCCTCGTCGTAGTAACGGTCCCCGGCAGACGAGCCCTCGTCGTAGTAATGGTCCCCGGCAGCCGAGCCCTCGTCGTAGTAACGGTCCCCGGCAGCCGAGCCCTCGTCGTAGTAACGGTTCCCGGCAGCCGAGCCCTCGTCGTAGTAACGGTCCCCGGCAGACGAGCCCTCATCGTAGTAACGGTCCCCGGCAGACGAACCCTCGTCGTAGTAATGGTCCCCGGCAGCCGAGCCCTCGTCGTAGTAATGGTCCCCAGCAGCCGAGCCCTCGTCGTAATAACGGTCCCCGGCAGCCGAGCCCTCGTCGTAGTAACGGTCCCCGGCAGCCAAGCCCTCGTCGTAGTAATGGTCCCCGGCAGCCGAGCCCTCGTCATAGTAATGGTCCCCGGCAGCCGAGCCCTCGTCGTCAATTGTTTCCACGGCAGCCGAGCCCTCGTCGTAGTAATGGTCCCCGGCAGCCGAGCCCTCGTCGTAGTAACGGTCCCCGGCAGACGAGCCCTCGTCGTAGTAACGGTCCCCGGCAGCCAAGCCCTCGTCGTAGTAATGGTCCCCGGCAGCCGAGCCCTCGTCATAGTAATGGTCCCCGGCAGCCGAGCCCTCGTCGACAATTGTTTCCACGGCAGCCGAGCCCTCGTCGTAGTAATGGTCCCCGGCAGCCGAGCCCTCGTCGTAGTAACGGTCCCCGGCAGCCGAGCCCTCGTCGTAGTAATGGTCCCCGGCAGCCGAGCCCTCGTCGTAGTAACGGTCCCCGGCAGCCGAGCCCTCGTCGTAGTAATGGTCCCCGGCAGCCGAGCCCTCGTCGTAATAACGGTCTCCGGCAGCCGAGCCCTCGTCGTAGTAACGGTCCCCGGCAGCCGAGCCCTCGTCGTAGTAATGGTCCCCGGCAGCCGAGCCCTCGTCGTAGTAATGGTCCCCGGCAGCCGAGCCCTCGTCGACAATTGTTTCCCCGGCAGACGAGCCCTCGTCGTAGTAATGGTCCCCGGCAGCCGAGCCCTCGTCAACGATTGTTTCCCCGGCAGCCGAGCCCTCGTCGTAGTAACGGTCCCCGGCAGACGAGCCCTCGTCGTAGTAATGGTCCCCGGCAGCCGAGCCCTCGTCGTAGTAATGGTCCCCGGCAGCCGAGCCCTCGTCGACAATTTTTTCCCCGGCAGCCGAGCCCTCGTTGTAGTAATGGTCCCCGGCAGCCGAGCCCTCGTCGACAATTGTTTCCCCGGCAGCCGAGCCCTCGTCGTAGTAATGGTCCCCGGCAGCCGAGCCCTCGTCGTAGTAACGGTCCCCGGAAGACGAGCCCTCGTCGTAGTAATGGTCCCCGGCAGCCGAGCCCTCGTCGTAGTAATGGTCCCCGGCAGCCGAGCCCTCATCGTAGTAACGGTCCCCGGCAGCCGAGCCCTCGTCGTAGTAATGGTCCCCGGCAGCCGAGCCCTCGTCGACAATTGTTTCCCCGGCAGCCGAGCCCTCATCGTAGTAATGGTCCCCGGCAGCCGAGCCCTCGTCGTAGTAACGGTCCCCGGCAGACGAGCCCTCGTCGTAGTAATGGTCCCCGGCAGCCGAGCCCTCGTCGTAGTAATGGTCCCCGGCAGCCGAGCCCTCATCGTAGTAACGGTCCCCGGCAGCCGAGCCCTCGTCGTAGTAACGTTTCCCGGCAGCCGAGCCCTCGTCGTAGTAACGGTCCCCGGCAGACGAGCCCTCATCGTAGTAACGGTCCCCGGCAGACGAGCCCTCGTCGTAGTAATGGTCCCCGGCAGCCGAGCCCTCGTCGTAGTAATGGTCCCCGGCAGCCGAGCCCTCGTCGTAATAACGGTCCCCGGCAGCCGAGCCCTCGTCGTAGTAACGGTCCCCGGCAGCCAAGCCCTCGTCGTAGTAATGGTCCCCGGCAGCCGAGCCCTCGTCATAGTAATGGTCCCCGGCAGCCGAGCCCTCGTCGTCAATTGTTTCCACGGCAGCCGAGCCCTCGTCGTAGTAATGGTCCCCGGCAGCCGAGCCCTCGTCGTAGTAACGGTCCCCGGCAGCCGAGCCCTCGTCGTAGTAACGGTCCCTGGCAGCCGAGCCCTCGTCGTAGTAATGGTCCCCGGCAGCCGAGCCCTCGTCGTAATAACGGTCCCCGGCAGCCGAGCCCTCGTCGTAGTAATGGTCCCCGGCAGCCGAGCCCTCGTCGACAATTGTTTCCCCGGCAGCCGAGCCCTCGTCGTAGTAACGGTCCCCGGCAGCCGAGCCCTCGTCGTAGTAATGGTCCCCGGCAGCCGAGCCCTCGTCGACAATTGTTTCCCCGGCAGCCGAGCCCTCGTCGTAGTAATGGTCCCCGGCAGCCGAGCCCTCGTCGTAGTAACGGTCCCCGGCAGACGAGCCCTCGTCGTAGTAATGGTCCCCGGCATCCGAGCCCTCGTCGTAGTAACGGTCCCCGGCAGCCGAGCCCTTGTCGTAGTAATGGTTCCCGGCAGCCGAGCCCTCGTTGTAGTAACGGTCCCCGGCAGCCGAGCCCTCGTCGTAGTAATGGTCCCCGGCAGCCGAGCCCTCGTCGTAGTAATGGTCCCCGGCAGCCGAGCCCTCGTCGTAGTAAAGGTCCCCGGCAGCCGAGCCCTCGTCGTAGTAATGGTCCCCGGCAGCCGAGCCCTCGTCGTAATAACGGTCCCCGGCAGCCGAGCCCTCGTCGTAGTAATGGTCCCCGGCAGCCGAGCCCTCGTCGTAGTAACGGTCCCCGGCAGCCGAGCCCTCGTCGTAGTAATGGTCCCCGGCAGCCGAGCCCTCGTCGTAGTAATGGTCCCCGGCAGCCGAGCCCTCGTCGACAATTGTTTCCCCGGCAGCCGAGCCCTCGTCGTAGTAACGGTCCCCGGCATCCGAGCCCTCGTCGTAGTAATGGTCCCCAGCAGCCGAGCCCTCGTCGTAGTAGCGGTCCCCGGCAGCCGAGCCCTCGTCGTAGTAATGGTCCCCGGCAGCCGAGCCCTCGTCGTAGTAACGGTCCCCGGCAGCCGAGCCCTCGTCGTAGTAATGTTCCCCGGCAGTCGAGCCCTCGTCGACAATTTTTTCCCAGGCAGACGAGCCCTCGTCGTAGTAATGGTCCCCGGCAGCCGAGCCCTCGTCGACAATTGTTTCCCCGGCAGCCGAGCCCTCGTCGTAGTAATGGTCCCTGGCAGCCGAGCCCTCGTCGTAGTAACGGTCCCCGGCAGACGAGCCCTCGTCGTAGTAATGGTCCCCGGCAGCCGAGCCCTCGTCGTAGTAACGGTCCCCGGCAGCCAAGCCCTCATCGTAGTAATGGTCCCCGGCAGCCGAGCCCTCGTCGTAGTAACGGTCCCCGGCAGCCGAGCCCTCGTCGTAGTAACGGTCCCCGGCAGCCGAGCCCTCGTCGTAGTAATGGTCCCCGGCAGCCGAGCCCTCGTCGTAGTAATGATCCCCGGCAGCCGAGCCCTCGTCGACAATTGTTTCCCCGGCAGCCGAGCCCTCGTCGTAGTAATGATCCCCGGCAGCCGAGCCCTCATCGACAATTTTTTCCCCGGCAGCCGAGCCCTCGTTGTAGTAATGGTCCCCGGCAGCCGAGCCCTCGTCGACAATTGTTTCCCCGGCAGCCGAGCCCTCGTCGTAGTAATGGTCCCCGGCAGCCGAGCCCTCGTCGTAGTAACGGTCCCCGGCAGACGAGCCCTCGTCGTAGTAATGGTCCCCGGCAGGCGAGCCCTCGTCGTAGTAATGGTCCCCGGCAGCCGAGCCCTCGTCGTAGTAACGGTCCCCGGCAGCCGAGCCCTCGTCGTAGTAACGGTCCCCAGCAGCCGAGCCCTCGTCGTAGTAATGGTCCCCGGCAGCCGAGCCCTCGTCGACAATTGTTTCCCCGGCAGCCAAGCCCTCGTCGTAGTAATGGTCCCCGGCAGCCGAGCCCTCGTCGACAATTTTTTCCCCGGCAGCCGAGCCCTCGTTGTAGTAATGGTCCCCGGCAGCCGAGCCCTCGTCGACAATTGTTTCCCCGGCAGCCGAGCCCTCGTCGTAGTAATGGTCCCCGGCAGCCGAGCCCTCGTCGTAGTAACGGTCCCCGGAAGACGAGCCCTCGTCGTAGTAATGGTCCCCGGCAGCCGAGCCCTCATCGTAGTAACGGTCCCCGGCAGCCGAGCCCTCGTCGTAGTAATGGTCCCCGGCAGCCGAGCCCTCGTCGTAGTAATGGTCCCCGGCAGCCGAGCCCTCGTCGACAATTGTTTCCCCGGCAGCCGAGCCCTCATCGTAGTAATGGTCCCCGGCAGCCGAGCCCTCGTCGTAGTAACGGTCCCCGGCAGCCGAGCCCTCGTCGTAGTAACGGTCCCCGGCAGCCGAGCCCTCGTCGTAGTAACGGTTCCCGGCAGCCGAGCCCTCGTCGTAGTAACGGTCCCCGGCAGACGAGCCCTCGTCGTAGTAATGGTCCCCGGCAGCCGAGCCCTCGTCGTAGTAATGGTCCCCGGCAGCCGAGCCCTCGTCGTAATAACGGTCCCCGGCAGCCGAGCCCTCGTCGTAGTAACGGTCCCCGGCAGCCAAGCCCTCGTCGTAGTAATGGTCCCCGGCAGCCGAGCCCTCGTCATAGTAATGGTCCCCGGCAGCCGAGCCCTCGTCGTCAATTGTTTCCACGGCAGCCGAGCCCTCGTCGTAGTAATGGTCCCCGGCAGCCGAGCCCTCGTCGTAGTAACGGTCCCCGGCAGACGAGCCCTCGTCGTAGTAACGGTCCCCGGCAGCCGAGCCCTCGTCGTAGTAACGGTCCCCGGCAGCCGAGCCCTCGTCGTAGTAACGGTCCCTGGCAGCCGAGCCCTCGTCGTAGTAATGGTCCCCGGCAGCCGAGCCCTCGTCGTAATAACGGTCCCCGGCAGCCGAGCCCTCGTCGTAGTAATGGTCCCCGGCAGCCGAGCCCTCGTCGACAATTGTTTCCCCGGCAGCCGAGCCCTCGTCGTAGTAACGGTCCCCGGCAGCCGAGCCCTCGTCTTAGTAATGGTCCCCGGCAGCCGAGCCCTCGTCGACAATTGTTTCCCCGGCAGCCGAGCCCTCGTCGTAGTAATGGTCCCCGGCAGCCGAGCCCTCGTCGTAGTAACGGTCCCCGGCAGACGAGCCCTCGTCGTAGTAATGGTCCCCGGCAGCCGAGCCCTCGTCGTAGTAACGGTCCCCGGCAGCCGAGCCCTTGTCGTAGTAATGGTTCCCGGCAGCCGAGCCCTCGTTGTAGTAACGGTCCCCGGCAGCCGAGCCCTCGTCGTAGTAATGGTCCCCGGCAGCCGAGCCCTCGTCGTAGTAATGGTCCCCGGCAGCCGAGCCCTCGTCGTAGTAAAGGTCCCCGGCAGTCGAGCCCTCGTCGATAATTTTTTCCCCGGCAGCCGAGCCCTCGTCGTAGTAATGGTGCCCGACAGCCGAGCCCTCGTCGTAATAACGGTCCCCGGCAGCCGAGCCCTCGTCGTAGTAATGGTCCCTGGTAGCAAAGCCCTCGTCGTAGTAATGGTCCCCGGCAGCCGAGCCCTCGTCGTAGTAATGGTCCCCGGCAGTCGAGCCCTCGTCGACAGTTTTTTCCCCGGCAGCCGAGCCCTCGTCGGAGTAATGGTCCCCGGCACCGAGCCCTCGTCGACAATTGTTTCCCCGGCAACCGAGCCCTTGTCGTAGTAATGGTCCCCGGCAGCTGAGCCCTCGTCGTAGTAATGGTCACCGGCAGCCGAGCCCTCGTCATAGTAATGGTCCCTGGTAGCAAAGCCCTCGTCGTAGTAATGGTCCCCGGCAGCCGAGCCCTCGTCATAGTAATGGTCCCCGGCAGTCGAACCCGCGTCGACAATTTTTTCCCCGGCAGCCGAGCACTCGTCGTAGTAATGGTCCCCGGCAGCCGAGCCCTCGTGGTAATAACGGTCCCCGGCAGCCGAGCCCTCATCGTAGTAACGGTCCCCGGCAGCCGAGCCCTCGTCGTAGTAACGGTCCCCGGCAGCTGAGCCCTCGTCGTAGTAATGGTCCCCGGCAGCCGAGCCCTCGTCGTAGTAATGGTCCCCGGCAGCCGAGCCCTCGTCGACAATTGTTTCCCCGGCAGCCGAGCCCTCGTCGTAGTAACGGTCCCCGGCAGACGAGCCCTCGTCGTAATAATGGTCCCCGGCAGACAAGCCCTCGTCGTAGTAATGGTCCCCGGCAGCCGAGCCCTCGTCGTAGTAACGGTCCCCGGAAGACGAGCCCTCGTCGTAGTAATGGTCCCCGGCAGCCGAGCCCTCGTCGTAGTAACGGTCCCCGGCAGACGAGCCCTCGTCGTAATAATGGTCCCCGGCAGACAAGCCCTCGTCGTAGTAATGGTCCCCGGCAGCCGAGCCCTCGTCGTAGTAACGGTCCCCGGCAGCTGAGCCCTCGTCGTAGTAATGGTCCCCGGCAGCCGAGCCCTCGTCGTAATAACGGTCCCCGGCAGCCGAGCCCTCGTCGTAGTAACGGTCCCCGGCAGTCGAGCCCTCGTCGTAGTAACGGTCCCCGGCAGCCGAGCCCTCGTCATAGTAATGGTCCCCGGCAGCCGAGCCCTCGTCGTAGTAATGATCCCCGGCAGCCGAGCCCTCGTCGACAATTGTTTCCCCGGCAGCCGAGCCCTCGTCGTAGTAACGGTCCCCGGCAGCCGAGCCCTCGTCGTAGTAATGGTCCCCGGCAGTCGAGCCCTCGTCGACAATTTTTTCCCCGGCAGCCGAGCCCTCGTCGTAGTAATGGTCCCTGGCAGCCGAGCCCTCGTCGTAGTAACGGTCCCCGGCAGACGAGCCCTCGTCGTAGTAATGGTCCCCGGCAGCCGAGCCCTCGTCGTAGTAACGGTCCCCGGCAGCCAAGCCCTCGTCGTAGTAATGGTCCCCGGCAGCCGAGCCCTCGTCGTAGTAACGGTCCCCGGCAGCCGAGCCCTCGTCGTAGTAACGGTCCCCGGCAGCCGAGCCCTCGTCGTAGTAATGGTCCCCGGCAGCCGAGCCCTCGTCGTAGTAATGATCCCCGGCAGCCGAGCCCTCGTCGACAATTGTTTCCCCGGCAGCCGAGCCCTCGTCGTAGTAATGGTCCCCGGCATCCGAGCCCTCGTCGACAATTGTTTCCCCGGCAGCCGAGCCCTCGTCGTAGTAATGGTCCCCGGCAGTCGAGCCCTCGTCGACAATTTTTTCCCTGGCAGCCGAGCCCTCGTTGTAGTAATGGTCCCCGGCAGCCGAGCCCTCGTCGACAATTGTTTCCCCGGCAGCCGAGCCCTCGTCGTAGTAATGGTCCCCGGCAGCCGAGCCCTCGTCGTAGTAATGGTCCCCGGCAGCCGAGTCCTCATCGACAATTGTTTCCCCGGCAGCCGAGCCCTCATCGTAGTAACGGTCCCCGGCAGCCGAGCCCTCGTCGTAGTAATGGTCCTCGGCAGCCGAGCCCTCGTCGTAGTAACGGTCCCTGGCAGCCGAGCCCTCGTCGTAGTAATGGTCCCCGGCAGCCGAGCCCTCGTCGACAATTTTTTCCCCGGCAGCCGAGCCCTCGTCGTAGTAATGGTCCCCGGCAGCCGAGCCCTCGTCGACAATTGTTTCCCCGGCAGCGGAGCCCTCGTCGTAGTAATGGTCCCCGGCAGTCGAGCCCTCGTCGACAATTGTTTACCCGGCAGCCGAGCCCTCGTCGTAGTAACGGTCCCCGGCAGCCGAGCCCTCGTCGTAGTAACGGTCCCCGGCAGCCAAGCCCTCGTCGTAGTAATGGTCCCCGGCAGCCGAGCCCTCGTCATAGTAATGGTCCCCGGCAGCCGAGCCCTCGTCGACAATTGTTTCCACGGCAGCCGAGCCCTCGTCGTAGTAATGGTCCCCGGCAGCCGAGCCCTCGTCGTAGTAACGGTCCCCGGCAGCCGAGCCCTCGTCGTAGTAATGGTCCCCGGCAGCCGAGCCCTCGTCGTAGTAACGGTCCCCGGCAGCCGAGCCCTCGTCGTAGTAATGGTCCCCGGCAGCCGAGCCCTCGTCGTAATAACGGTCTCCGGCAGCCGAGCCCTCGTCGTAGTAACGGTCCCCGGCAGCCGAGCCCTCGTCGTAGTAATGGTCCCCGGCAGCCGAGCCCTCGTCGACAATTGTTTCCCCGGCAGACGAGCCCTCGTCGTAGTAATGGTCCCCGGCAGCCGAGCCCTCGTCAACAATTGTTTCCCCGGCAGCCGAGCCCTCGTCGTAGTAACGGTCCCCGGCAGACGAGCCCTCGTCGTAGTAATGGTCCCCGGCAGCCGAGCCCTCGTCGTAGTAATGGTCCCCGGCAGCCGAGCCCTCGTCGACAATTTTTTCCCCGGCAGCCGAGCCCTCGTTGTAGTAATGGTCCCCGGCAGCCGAGCCCTCGTCGACAATTGTTTCCCCGGCAGCCGAGCCCTCGTCGTAGTAATGGTCCCCGGCAGCCGAGCCCTCGTCGTAGTAACGGTCCCCGGAAGACGAGCCCTCGTCGTAGTAATGGTCCCCGGCCGCCGAGCCCTCGTCGTAGTAACGGTCCCCGGAAGACGAGCCCTCGTCGTAGTAATGGTCCCCGGCAGCCGAGCCCTCATCGTAGTAACGGTCCCCGGCAGCCGAGCCCTCGTCGTAGTAATGGTCCCCGGCAGCCGAGCCCTCGTCGTAGTAATGGTCCCCGGCAGCCGAGCCCTCGTCGACAATTGTTTCCCCGGCAGCCGAGCACTCATCGTAGTAATGGTCCCCGGCAGCCGAGCCCTCGTCGTAGTAACGGTCCCCGGCAGACGAGCCCTCGTCGTAGTAATGGTCCCCGGCAGCCGAGCCCTCGTCGTAGTAACGGTCCCCGGCAGCCGAGCCCTCGTCGTAGTAACGGTTCCCGGCAGCCGAGCCCTCGTCGTAGTAACGGTCCCCGGCAGACGAGCCCTCATCGTAGTAACGGTCCCCGGCAGACGAGCCCTCGTCGTAGTAATGGTCCCCGGCAGCCGAGCCCTCGTCGTAGTAATGGTCCCCGGCAGCCGAGCCCTCGTCGTAGTAATGGTCCCCGGCAGCCGAGCCCTCATCGACAATTGTTTCCCCGGCAGCCGAGCCCTCGTCGTAGTAACGGTCCCCGGCAGCCGAGCCCTCGTCGTAGTAACGGTCCCCGGCAGACGAGCCCTCGTCGTAGTAACGGTCCCCGGCAGCCGAGCCCTCGTCGTAGTAACGGTCCCCGGCAGACGAGCCCTCGTCGTAGTAATGGTCCCCGGCAGCCGAGCCCTCGTCGTAGTAACGGTCCCCGGCAGCCGAGCCCTCGTCGACAATTGTTTCCCCGGCAGCCGAGCCCTCGTCGTAGTAATGGTCCCCGGCAGCCGAGCCCTCGTCGTAGTAATGGTCCCCGGCAGTCGAGCCCTCGTCGACAATTTTTTCCCCTGCAGCCGAGCCCTCGTTGTAGTAATGGTCCCCGGCAGTCGAGCCCTCGTCGATAATTTTTTCCCCGGCAGCCGAGCCCTCGTCGTAGTAATGGTGCCCGACAGCCGAGCCCTCGTCGTAATAACGGTCCCCGGCAGCCGAGCACTCGTCGTAGTAATGGTCCCTGGTAGCAAAGCCCTCGTCGTAGTAATGGTCCCCGGCAGCCGAGCCCTCGTCGTAGTAATGGTCCCCGGCAGTCGAGCCCTCGTCGACAGTTTTTTCCCCGGCAGCCGAGCCCTCGTCGGAGTAATGGTCCCCGGCACCGAGCCCTCGTCGACAATTGTTTCCCCGGCAACCGAGCCCTTGTCGTAGTAATGGTCCCCGGCAGCTGAGCCCTCGTCGTAGTAATGGTCACCGGCAGCCGAGCCCTCGTCATAGTAATGGTCCCTGGTAGCAAAGCCCTCGTCGTAGTAATGGTCCCCGGCAGCCGAGCCCTCGTCATAGTAATGGTCCCCGGCAGTCGAACCCGCGTCGACAATTTTTTCCCCGGCAGCCGAGCCCTCGTCGTAGTAATGGTCCCCGGCAGCCGAGCCCTCGTGGTAATAACGGTCCCCGGCAGCCGAGCCCTCATCGTAGTAACGGTCCCCGGCAGCCGAGCCCTCGTCGTAGTAACGGTCCCCGGCAGCTGAGCCCTCGTCGTAGTAATGGTCCCCGGCAGCCGAGCCCTCGTCGTAGTAATGGTCCCCGGCAGCCGAGCCCTCGTCGACAATTGTTTCCCTGGCAGCCGAGCCCTCGTCGTAGTAATGGTCCCCGGCAGCCGAGCCCTCGTCGTAGTAACGGTCCCCGGAAGACGAGCCCTCGTCGTAGTAATGGTCCCCGGCAGCCGAGCCCTCGTCGTAGTAACGGTCCCCGGCAGACGAGCCCTCGTCGTAATAATGGTCCCCGGCAGACAAGCCCTCGTCGTAGTAATGGTCCCCGGCAGCCGAGCCCTCGTCGTAGTAACGGTCCCCGGCAGCTGAGCCCTCGTCGTAGTAATGGTCCCCGGCAGCCGAGCCCTCGTCGTAATAACGGTCCCCGGCAGCCGAGCCCTCGTCGTAGTAACGGTCCCCGGCAGTCGAGCCCTCGTCGTAGTAATGGTCCCCGGCAGCCGAGCCCTCGTCATAGTAATGGTCCCCGGCAGCCGAGCCCTCGTCGTAGTAATGGTCCCCGGCAGCCGAGCCCTCGTCGACAATTGTTTCCCCGGCAGCCGAGCCCTCGTCGTAGTAACGGTCCCCGGCAGCCGAGCCCTCGTCGTAGTAATGGTCCCCGGCAGTCGAGCCCTCGTCGACAATTTTTTCCCCGGCAGCCGAGCCCTCGTCGTAGTAATGGTCCCTGGCAGCCGAGCCCTCGTCGTAGTAACGGTCCCCGGCAGACGAGCCCTCGTCGTAGTAATGGTCCCCGGCAGCCGAGCCCTCGTCGTAGTAACGGTCCCCGGCAGCCAAGCCCTCGTCGTAGTAATGGTCCCCGGCAGCCGAGCCCTCGTCGTAGTAACGGTCCCCGGCAGCCGAGACCTCGTCGTAGTAACGGTCCCCGGCAGCCGAGCCCTCGTCGTAGTAATGGTCCCCGGCAGCCGAGCCCTCGTCGTAGTAATGATCCCCGGCAGCCGAGCCCTCGTCGACAATTGTTTCCCCGGCAGCCGAGCCCTCGTCGTAGTAATGGTACCCGGTAGCCGAGCCGTCGTCGTAGTAATGCTCCCCGGCAGCCGAGCCCTCGTCGTAGTAATGGTCCCCGGCAGTCGAGCCCTCGTCGACAATTTTTTCCCTGGCAGCCGAGCCCTCGTTGTAGTAATGGTCCCCGGCAGCCGAGCCCTCGTCGACAATTGTTTCCCCGGCAGCCGAGCCCTCGTCGTAGTAATGGTCCCCGGCAGCCGAGCCCTCGTCGTAGTAATGGTCCCCGGCAGCCGAGTCCTCATCGACAATTGTTTCCCCGGCAGCCGAGCCCTCATCGTAGTAACGGTCCCCGGCAGCCGAGCCCTCGTCGTAGTAATGGTCCTCGGCAGCCGAGCCCTCGTCGTAGTAACGGTCCCTGGCAGCCGAGCCCTCGTCGTAGTAATGGTCCCCGGCAGCCGAGCCCTCGTCGACAATTTTTTCCCCGGCAGCCGAGCCCTCGTCGTAGTAATGGTCCCCGGCAGCCGAGCCCTCGTCGACAATTGTTTCCCCGGCAGCGGAGCCCTCGTCGTAGTAATGGTCCCCGGCAGTCGAGCCCTCGTCGACAATTGTTTACCCGGCAGCCGAGCCCTCGTCGTAGTAACGGTCCCCGGCAGCCGAGCCCTCGTCGTAGTAACGGTCCCCGGCAGCCAAGCCCTCGTCGTAGTAATGGTCCCCGGCAGCCGAGCCCTCGTCATAGTAATGGTCGCCGGCAGCCGAGCCCTCGTCGACAATTGTTTCCACGGCAGCCGAGCCCTCGTCGTAGTAATGGTCCCCGGCAGCCGAGCCCTCGTCGTAGTAACGGTCCCCGGCAGCCGAGCCCTCGTCGTAGTAATGGTCCCCGGCAGCCGAGCCCTCGTCGTAGTAACGGTCCCCGGCAGCCGAGCCCTCGTCGTAGTAATGGTCCCCGGCAGCCGAGCCCTCGTCGTAATAACGGTCTCCGGCAGCCGAGCCCTCGTCGTAGTAACGGTCCCCGGCAGCCGAGCCCTCGTCGTAGTAATGGTCCCCGGCAGCCGAGCCCTCGTCGACAATTGTTTCCCCGGCAGACGAGCCCTCGTCGTAGTAATGGTCCCCGGCAGCCGAGCCCTCGTCAACAATTGTTTCCCCGGCAGCCAAGCCCTCGTCGTAGTAACGGTCCCCGGCAGACGAGCCCTCGTCGTAGTAATGGTCCCCGGCAGCCGAGCCCTCGTCGTAGTAATGGTCCCCGGCAGCCGAGCCCTCGTCGACAATTTTTTCCCCGGCAGCCGAGCCCTCGTTGTAGTAATGGTCCCCGGCAGCCGAGCCCTCGTCGACAATTGTTTCCCCGGCAGCCGAGCCCTCGTCGTAGTAATGGTCCCCGGCAGCCGAGCCCTCGTCGTAGTAACGGTCCCCGGAAGACGAGCCCTCGTCGTAGTAATGGTCCCCGGCCGCCGAGCCCTCGTCGTAGTAACGGTCCCCGGAAGACGAGCCCTCGTCGTAGTAATGGTCCCCGGCAGCCGAGCCCTCATCGTAGTAACGGTCCCCGCCAGCCGAGCCCTCGTCGTAGTAATGGTCCCCGGCAGCCGAGCCCTCGTCGTAGTAATGGTCCCCGGCAGCCGAGCCCTCGTCGACAATTGTTTCCCCGGCAGCCGAGCCCTCATCGTAGTAATGGTCCCCGGCAGCCGAGCCCTCGTCGTAGTAACGGTCCCCGGCAGACGAGCCCTCGTCGTAGTAACGGTTCCCGGCAGCCGAGCCCTCGTCGTAGTAACGGTCCCCGGCAGCCGAGCCCTCGTCGTAGTAACGGTTCCCGGCAGCCGAGCCCTCGTCGTAGTAACGGTCCCCGGCAGACAAGCCCTCATCGTAGTAACGGTCCCCGGCAGACGAGCCCTCGTCGTAGTAATGGTCCCCGGCAGCCGAGCCCTCGTCGTAGTAATGGTCCCCGGCAGCCGAGCCCTCGTCGTAATAACGGTCCCCGGCAGCCGAGCCCTCGTCGTAGTAACGGTCCCCGGCAGCCAAGCCCTCGTCGTAGTAATGGTCCCCGGCAGCCGAGCCCTCGTCATAGTAATGGTCCCCGGCAGCCGAGCCCTCGTCGTCAATTGTTTCCACGGCAGCCGAGCCCTCGTCGTAGTAATGGTCCCCGGCAGCCGAGCCCTCGTCGTAGTAACGGTCCCCGGCAGACGAGCCCTCGTCGTAGTAATGGTCCCCGGCAGCCGAGCCCTTGTCGTAGTAACGGTCCCCGGCAGCCGAGCCCTCGTCGTAGTAACGGTCCCTGGCAGCCGAGCCCTCGTCGTAGTAATGGTCCCCGGCAGCCGAGCCCTCGTCGTAATAACGGTCCCCGGCAGCCGAGCCCTCGTCGTAGTAATGGTCCCCGGCAGCCGAGCCCTCGTCGACAATTGTTTCCCCGGCAGCCGAGCCCTCGTCGTAGTAACGGTCCCCGGCAGCCGAGCCCTCGTCGTAGTAATGGTCCCCGGCAGCCGAACCCTCGTCGACAATTGTTTCCCCGGCAGCCGAGCCCTCGTCGTAGTAATGGTCCCTGGCAGCCGAGCCCTCGTCGTAGTAACGGTCCCCGGCAGACGAGCCCTCGTCGTAGTAATGGTCCCCGGCAGCCGAGCCCTCGTCGTAGTAACGGTCCCCGGCAGCCAAGCCCTCGTCGTAGTAATGGTCCCCGGCAGCCGAGCCCTCGTCGTAGTAACAGTCCCCGGCAGCCGAGCCCTCGTCGTAGTAACGGTCCCCGGCAGCCGAGCACTCGTCGTAGTAATGATCCCCGGCAGCCGAGCCCTCGTCGACAATTTTTTCCCCGGCAGCCGAGCCCTCGTCGACAATTGTTTCCCCGGCAGCCGAGCCCTCGTCGTAGTAATGGTCCCCGGCAGCCGAGCCCTCGTTGTAGTAACGGTCCCCGGCAGACGAGCCCTCGTCGTAGTAATGGTCCCCGGCAGCCGAGCCCTCGTCGTAGTAATGGTCCCCGGCAGCCGAGCCCTCGTCGTAGTAACGGTCCCCGGCAGCCGAGCCCTCGTCGTAGTAACGGTCCCCAGCAGCCGAGCCCTCGTCGTAGTAATGGTCCCCGGCAGCCGAGCCCTCGTCTACAATTGTTTCCCCGGCAGCCAAGCCCTCGTCGTAGTAATGGTCCCTGGTAGCTGAGCCCTCGTCGTAGTAATGGTCCACGGCAGCCGAGCCCTCGTCGTAGTAATGGTCCCCGGCAGCCGAGCCCTCGTCGTAGTAACGGTCCCCGGCAGCCGAGCCCTCGTCGTAGTAACGGTCCCCGGCAGCCGAGCCCTTGTCGTAGTAACGGTCCCCGGCAGCCGAGCCCTCGTCGTAGTAACGGTCCCCAGCAGCCGAGCCCTCGTTGTAGTAATGGTCCCCGGCAGCCGAGCCCTCGTCGTAGTAATGGTCCCCAGCAGCCGAGCCCTCGTCGACAATTTTTTCCCCGGCAGCCAAGCCCTCGTCGTAGTAATGGTCCCTGGTAGCTGAGCCCTCGTCGTAGTAATGGTCCCCGGCAGCCGAGCCCTCGTCGTAGTAATGTTCCCCGGCTGTCGAGCCCTCGTCGACAATTTTTTCCCAGGCAGACGAGCCCTCGTCGTAGTAATGGTCCCCGGCAGCCGAGCCCTCGTCGACAATTGTTTCCCCGGCAGCCGAGCTCTCGTCGTAGTAACCGTCCCCGGCAGCCGAGCCCTCGTCGTAGTAATGGTCCCTGGCAGCCGAGCCCTCGTCGTAGTAACGGTCCCCGGCAGCCGAGCCATCGTCGTAGTAATGGTCCCCGGCAGCCGAGCCCTCGTCGTAGTAATGGTCCCCGGCAGCCGAGTCCTCATCGACAATTATTTCCCCGGCAGCTGAGCCCTCGTCGTAGTAATGGTCCCCGGCAGCGGAGCCCTCATCGTAGTAACGGTCCCCGGCAGCCGAGCCATCGTCGTAGTAATGGTCCCCGGCAGCCGAGCCCTCGTCGTAGTAATGGTCCCCGGCAGCCGAGCCCTCGTCGACAATTGTTTCCCCGGCAGCCGAGCCCTCGTCGTAGTAATGGTCCCCGGCAGCCGAGCCCTCGTCGTAGTAACGGTCCCCGGCAGACGAGCCCTCGTCGTAGTAATGGTCCCCGGCAGCCGAGCCCTCGTCGTAGTAACGGTCCCCGGCAGCCGAGCCCTCGTCGTAGTAATGGTTCCCGGCAGCCGAGCCCTC
The DNA here is from genome assembly GCF_026419915.1 of Harpia harpyja. NCBI lineage: Eukaryota > Metazoa > Chordata > Aves > Accipitriformes > Accipitridae > Harpia > Harpia harpyja. The sequence continues at coordinate 21,026,703 of NC_068947.1, read as the reverse complement.
GTTGTAGTAACGGTCCCCGGCAGCCGAGCCCTCGTCGTAGTAATGGTCCCCGGCAGCCGAGCCCTCGTCGTAGTAACGGTCCCCGGCAGACGAGCCCTCGTCGTAGTAATGGTCCCCGGCAGCCGAGCCCTCGTCGTAATAACGGTCCCCGGCAGCCGAGCCCTCGTCGTAGTAACGGTCCCCGGCAGCCGAGCCCTCGTCGTAGTAACGGTCCCCGGCAGCCGAGCCCTCGTCGTAGTAATGGTCCCCGGCAGCCGAGCCCTCGTCGACAATTGTTTCCCCGGCAGCCGAGCCCTCGTCGTAGTAACGATCCCCGGCAGCCGAGCCCTCGTCGTAGTAACGGTCCCCGGCAGCCGAGCCCTCGTCGTAGTAGCGGTCCCCGGCAGCCGAGCCCTCGTCGTAGTAATGGTCCCCGGCAGCCGAGCCCTCGTCGTAGTAACGGTCCCCGGCAGTCGAGCCCGCGTCGACAATTTTTTCCCCGGCAGCAGAGCCCTCGTCGTAGTAATGGTCCCCGGCAGCCGAGCCCTCGTGGTAATAACGGTCCCCGGCAGCCGAGCCCTCGTCGTAGTAACGGTCCCCGGCAGCCGAGCCCTCGTCGTAGTAACGGTCCCCGGCAGCCGAGCCCTCGTCGTAGTAACGGTCCCCGGCAGCCGAGCCCTCGTCGTAGTAATGGTCCCCGGCAGCCGAGCCCTCGTCGTAGTAATGGTCCCCGGCAGCCGAGCCCTCATCGACAATTGTTTCCCCGGCAGCCGAGCCCTCGTCGTAGTAACGGTCCCCAGCAGCTGAGCCCTCGTCGTAGTAACGGTCCCCGGCAGCCGAGCCCTCGTCGTAGTAACGGTCCCCGGCAGCCGAGCCCTCGTCGTAGTAACGGTCCCCCGGCAGACGAGCCCTCGTCGTAGTAATGGTCCCCGGCAGCCAAGCCCTCGTCGTAGTAACGGTCCCCGGCAGCCGAACCCTCGTCGACAATTGTTTCCCCGGCAGCCGAGCCCTCGTCGTAGTAACGGTTCCCGGCAGCCGAGCCCTCGTCGTAGTAACGGTCCCCGGCAGACGAGCCCTCGTCGTAGTAATGGTCCCCGGCAGTCGAGCCCTCGTCGACAATTTTTTCCCCTGCAGCCGAGCCCTCGTTGTAGTAATGGTCCCCGGCAGTCGAGCCCTCGTCGACAATTTTTTCCCCGGCAGCCGAGCCCTCGTCGTAGTAATGGTGCCCGACAGCCGAGCCCTCGTCGTAGTAATGGTCCCCGGCAGCCGAGCCCTCGTCGACAATTGTTTCCACGGCAGCCGAGCCCTCGTCGTAGTAATGGTCCCCGGCAGCCGAGCCCTCGTCGTAGTAACGGTCCCCGGCAGACGAGCCCTCGTCGTAGTAATGGTCCCCGGCAGACGAGCCCTCGTCGTAGTAATGGTCCCCGGCAGCCGAGCCCTCGTCGTAGTAACGGTCCCCGGCAGCTGAGCCCTCGTCGTAGTAATGGTCCCCGGCAGCCGAGCCCTCGTCGTAATAACGGTCCCCGGCAGCCGAGCCCTCGTCGTAGTAACGGTCCCCGGCAGTCGAGCCCTCGTCGTAGTAACGGTCCCCGACAGCCGAGCCCTCGTCATAGTAATGGTCCCCGGCAGCCGAGCCCTCGTCGTAGTAATGGTCCCCGGCAGCCGAGCCCTCGTCGACAATTGTTTCCCCGGCAGCCGAGCCCTCGTCGTAGTAACGGTCCCCGGCAGACGAGCCCTCGTCGTAGTAATGGTCCCCGGCAGCCGAGCCCTCGTCGTAGTAATGGTCCCCGGCAGTCGAGCCCTCGTCGACAATTTTTTCCCCGGCAGCCGAGACCTCGTCGTAGTAATGGTCCCTGGCAGCCGAGCCCTCGTCGTAGTAACGGTCCCCGGCAGACGAGCCCTCGTCGTAGTAATGGTCCCCGGCAGCCGAGCCCTCGTCGTAGTAACGGTCCCCGGCAGCCAAGCCCTCGTCGTAGTAATGGTCCCCGGCAGCCGAGCCCTCGTCGTAGTAACGGTCCCCGGCAGCCGAGCCCTCGTAGTAGTAACGGTCCCCGGCAGCCGAGCCCTCGTCGTAGTAATGATCCCCGGCAGCCGAGCCCTCGTCGACAATTTTTTCCCCGGCAGCCGAGCCCTCGTTGTAGTAATGGTCCCCGGCAGCCGAGCCCTCGTCGACAATTGTTTCCCCGGCAGCCGAGCCCTCGTCGTAGTAATGATCCCCGGCAGCCGAGCCCTCGTCGACAATTTTTTCCCCGGCAGCCGAGCCCTCGTTGTAGTAATGGTCCCCGGCAGCCGAGCCCTCGTCGACAATTGTTTCCCCGGCAGCCGAGCCCTCGTCGTAGTAATGGTCCCCGGCAGCCGAGCCCTCGTCGTAGTAACGGTCCCCGGCAGACGAGCCCTCGTCGTAGTAATGGTCCCCGGCAGCCGAGCCCTCGTCGTAGTAATGGTCCCCGGCAGCCGAGCCCTCGTCGTAGTAACGGTCCCCGGCAGCCGAGCCCTCGTCGTAGTAACGGTCCCCAGCAGCCGAGCCCTCGTCGTAGTAATGGTCCCCGGCAGCCGAGCCCTCGTCGACAATTGTTTCCCCGGCAGCCAAGCCCTCGTCGTAGTAATGGTCCCTGGTAGCTGAGCCCTCGTCGTAGTAATGGTCCACGGCAGCCGAGCCCTCGTCGTAGTAATGGTCCCTGGCAGCCGAGCCCTCGTCGTAGTAACGGTCCCCGGCAGACGAGCCCTCGTCGTAGTAATGGTCCCCGGCAGCCGAGCCCTCGTCGTAATAACGGTCCCCGGCAGCCGAGCCCTCGTCGTAGTAACGGTCCCCGGCAGCCGAGCCCTCGTCGTAGTAACGGTCCCCAGCAGCCGAGCCCTCATTGTAGTAATGGTCCCCGGCAGCCGAGCCCTCGTCGTAGTAATGGTCCCCAGCAGCCGAGCCCTCGTCGACAATTTTTTGCCCGGCAGCCAAGCCCTCGTCGTAGTAATGGTCCCTGGTAGCTGAGCCCTCGTCGTAGTAATGGTCCCCGGCAGCCGAGCCCTCGTCGTAGTAATGTTCCCCGGCAGTCGAGCCCTCGTCGACAATTTTTTCCCAGGCAGACGAGCCCTCGTCGTAGTAATGGTCCCCGGCAGCCGAGCCCTCGTCGACAATTGTTTCCCCGGCAGCCGAGCTCTCGTCGTAGTAACGGTCCCCGGCAGCCGAGCCCTCGTCGTAGTAATGGTCCCTGGCAGCCGAGCCCTCGTCGTAGTAACGGTCCCCGGCAGCCGAGCCCTCGTCGTAGTAACGGTCCCCGGCAGCCGAGCCCTCGTCATAGTAATGGTCCCCGGCAGCCGAGCCCTCGTCGTAGTAACGGTCCCCGGCAGCCGAGCCCTCGTCGACAATTTTTTCCCCGGCAGCCGAGCCCTCATCGTAGTAATGGTCCCCAGCAGCCGAGCCCTCGTCGACAATTTTTTCCCCGGCAGCCGAGCCCTCGTCGTAGTAATGGTACCCGGTAGCCGAGCCGTCGTCGTAGTAATGCTCCCCGGCAGCCGAGCCCTCGTCGTAGTAATGGTCCCAGGCAGTCGAGCCCTCGTCGACAATTTTTTCCCTGGCAGCCGAGCCCTCGTTGTAGTAATGGTCCCCGGCAGCCGAGCCCTCGTCGACAATTGTTTCCCCGGCAGCCGAGCCCTCGTCGTAGTAATGGTCCCCGGCAGCCGAGCCCTCGTCGTAGTAATGGTCCCCGGCAGCCGAGTCCTCATCGACAATTATTTCCCCGGCAGCCGAGCCCTCGTCGTAGTAATGGTCCCCGGCAGCGGAGCCCTCATCGTAGTAACGGTCCCCGGCAGCCGAGCCATCGTCGTAGTAATGGTCCCCGGCAGCCGAGCCCTCGTCGTAGTAATGGTCCCCGGCAGCCGAGCCCTCGTCGACAATTGTTTCCCCGGCAGCCGAGCCCTCGTCGTAGTAATGGTCCCCGGCAGCCGAGCCCTCGTCGTAGTAACGGTCCCCGGCAGACGAGCCCTCGTCGTAGTAATGGTCCCCGGCAGCCGAGCCCTCGTCGTAGTAACGGTCCCCGGCAGCCGAGCCCTCGTCGTAGTAATGGTTCCCGGCAGCCGAGCCCTCGTTGTAGTAACGGTCCCCGGCAGCCGAGCCCTCGTCGTAGTAATGGTCCCCGGCAGCCGAGCCCTCGTCGTAGTAACGGTCCCCGGCAGCCGAGCCCTCGTCGTAGTAATGGTCCCCGGCAGCCGAGCCCTCGTCGTAATAACGGTCCCCGGCAGCCGAGCCCTCGTCGTAGTAACGGTCCCCGGCAGCCGAGCCCTCGTCGTAGTAACGGTCCCCGGCAGCCGAGCCCTCGTCGTAGTAATGGTCCCCGGCAGCCGAGCCCTCGTCGACAATTGTTTCCCCGGCAGCCGAGCCCTCGTCGTAGTAACGATCCCCGGCAGCCGAGCCCTCGTCGTAGTAACGGTCCCCGGCAGCCGAGCCCTCGTCGTAGTAGCGGTCCCCGGCAGCCGAGCCCTCGTCGTAGTAACGGTCCCCGGCAGTCGAGCCCGCGTCGACAATTTTTTCCCCGGCAGCCGAGCCCTCGTCGTAGTAATGGTCCCCGGCAGCCGAGCCCTCGTGGTAATAACGGTCCCCGGCAGCCGAGCCCTCGTCGTAGTAACGGTCCCCGGCAGCCGAGCCCTCGTCGTAGTAACGGTCCCCGGCAGCCGAGCCCTCGTCGTAGTAACGGTCCCCGGCAGCCGAGCCCTCGTCGTAGTAACGGTCCCCGGCAGCCGAGCCCTCGTCGTAGTAACGGTCCCCGGCAGCCGAGACCTCGTCGTAGTAATGGTCCCCGGCAGCCGAGACCTCGTCGTAGTAATGGTCCCCGGCAGCCGAGCCCTCATCGACAATTGTTTCCCCGGCAGCCGAGCCCTCGTCGTAGTAACGGTCCCCAGCAGCTGAGCCCTCGTCGTAGTAACGGTCCCCGGCAGCCGAGCCCTCGTCGTAGTAACGGTCCCCGGCAGCCGAGCCCTCGTCGTAGTAACGGTCCCCGGCAGACGAGCCCTCGTCGTAGTAATGGTCCCCGGCAGCCGAGCCCTCGTCGTAGTAACGGTCCCCGGCAGCCGAGCCCTCGTCGACAATTGTTTCCCCGGCAGCCGAGCCCTCGTCGTAGTAACGGTTCCCGGCAGCCGAGCCCTCGTCGTAGTAACGGTCCCCGGCAGACGAGCCCTCGTCGTAGTAATGGTCCCCGGCAGTCGAGCCCTCGTCGACAATTTTTTCCCCTGCAGCCGAGCCCTCGTTGTAGTAATGGTCCCCGGCAGTCGAGCCCTCGTCGACAATTTTTTCCCCGGCAGCCGAGCCCTCGTCGTAGTAATGGTGCCCGACAGCCGAGCCCTCGTCGTAGTAATGGTCCCCGGCAGCCGAGCCCTCGTCGACAATTGTTTCCACGGCAGCCGAGCCCTCGTCGTAGTAATGGTCCCCGGCAGCCGAGCCCTCGTCGTAGTAACGGTCCCCGGCAGACGAGCCCTCGTCGTAGTAATGGTCCCCGGCAGCCGAGCCCTCGTCGTAATAACGGTCCCCGGCAGCCGAGCCCTCGTCGTAGTAACGGTCCCCGGCAGCCGAGCCCTCGTCGTAGTAACGGTCCCCAGCAGCCGAGCCCTCATTGTAGTAATGGTCCCCGGCAGCCGAGCCCTCGTCGTAGTAATGGTCCCCAGCAGCCGAGCCCTCGTCGACAATTTTTTGCCCGGCAGCCAAGCCCTCGTCGTAGTAATGGTCCCTGGTAGCTGAGCCCTCGTCGTAGTAATGGTCCCCGGCAGCCGAGCCCTCGTCGTAATAACGGTCCCCGGCAGCCGAGCCCTCGTCGTAGTAACGGTCCCCGGCAGTCGAGCCCTCGTCGTAGTAACGGTCCCCGGCAGCCGAGCCCTCGTTGTAGTAATGGTCCCCGGCAGCCGAGCCCTCGTCGTAGTAATGGTCCCCGGCAGCCGAGCCCTCGTCGACAATTGTTTCCCCGGCAGCCGAGCCCTCGTCGTAGTAACGGTCCCCGGCAGACGAGCCCTCGTCGTAGTAATGGTCCCCGGCAGCCGAGCCCTCGTCGTAGTAATGGTCCCCGGCAGTCGAGCCCTCGTCGACAATTTTTTCCCCGGCAGCCGAGCCCTCGTCGTAGTAATGGTCCCTGGCAGCCGAGCCCTCGTCGTAGTAACGGTCCCCGGCAGACGAGCCCTCGTCGTAGTAATGGTCCCCGGCAGCCGAGCCCTCGTCGTAGTAACGGTCCCCGGCAGCCAAGCCCTCGTCGTAGTAATGGTCCCCGGCAGCCGAGACCTCGTCGTAGTAACGGTCCCCGGCAGCCGAGCCCTCGTAGTAGTAACGGTCCCCGGCAGCCGAGCCCTCGTCGTAGTAATGATCCCCGGCAGCCGAGCCCTCGTCGACAATTTTTTCCCCGGCAGCCGAGCCCTCGTTGTAGTAATGGTCCCCGGCAGCCGAGCCCTCGTCGACAATTGTTTCCCCGGCAGCCGAGCCCTCGTCGTAGTAATGATCCCCGGCAGCCGAGCCCTCGTCGACAATTTTTTCCCCGGCAGCCGAGCCCTCGTTGTAGTAATGGTCCCCGGCAGCCGAGCCCTCGTCGACAATTGTTTCCCCGGCAGCCGAGCCCTCGTCGTAGTAATGGTCCCCGGCAGCCGAGCCCTCGTCGTAGTAACGGTCCCCGGCAGACGAGCCCTCGTCGTAGTAATGGTCCCCGGCAGCCGAGCCCTCGTCGTAGTAATGGTCCCCGGCAGCCGAGCCCTCGTCGTAGTAACGGTCCCCGGCAGCCGAGCCCTCGTCGTAGTAACGGTCCCCAGCAGCCGAGCCCTCGTCGTAGTAATGGTCCCCGGCAGCCGAGCCCTCGTCGACAATTGTTTCCCCGGCAGGCAAGCCCTCGTCGTAGTAATGGTCCCTGGTAGCTGAAGCCCTCGTCGTAGTAACGGTCCACGGCAGCCGAGCCCTCGTCGTAGTAATGGTCCCTGGCAGCCGAGCCCTCGTCGTAGTAACGGTCCCCGGCAGACGAGCCCTCGTCGTAGTAATGGTCCCCGGCAGCCGAGCCCTCGTCGTAGTAACGGTCCCCGGCAGCCAAGCCTTCGACGTAGTAATGGTCCCCGGCAGCCGAGCCCTCGTCGTAGTAACGGTCCCCGGCAGCCGAGCCCTCGTCGTAGTAACGGTCCCCGGCAGCCGAGCCCTCGTCGTAGTAATGATCCCCGGCAGCCGAGCCCTCGTCGACAATTGTTTCCCCGGCAGCCGAGCCCTCGTCGTAGTAATGATCCCCGGCAGCCGAGCCCTCGTCGACAATTGTTTCACCGGCAGCCGAGCCCTCGTCGTAGTAATGGTCCCCGGCAGCCGAGCCCTCGTCGACAATTGTTTCCCCGGCAGCCGAGCCCTCGTCGTAGTAATGATCCCCGGCAGCCGAGCCCTCGTCGACAATTTTTTCCCCGGCAGCCGAGCCCTCGTTGTAGTAATGGTCCCCGGCAGCCGAGCCCTCGTCGACAATTGTTTCCCCGGCAGCCGAGCCCTCGTCGTAGTAATGGTCCCCGGCAGCCGAGCCCTCGTCGTAGTAACGGTCCCCGGCAGCCGAGCCCTCGTCGTAGTAATGGTCCCCGGCAGCCGAGCCCTCGTCGTAGTAATGGTCCCCGGCAGCCGAGCCCTCGTCGTAGTAACGGTCCCCGGCAGCCGAGCCCTCGTCGTAGTAACGGTCCCCAGCAGCCGAGCCCTCGTTGTAGTAATGGTCCCCGGCAGCCGAGCCCTCGTCGTAGTAATGGTCCCCAGCAGCCGAGCCCTCGTCGACAATTTTTTCCCCGGCAGCCAAGCCCTCGTCGTAGTAATGGTCCCTGGTAGCTGAGCCCTCGTCGTAGTAATGGTCCCCGGCAGCCGAGCCCTCGTCGTAGTAATGTTCCCCGGCAGTCGAGCCCTCGTCGACAATTTTTTCCCAGGCAGACGAGCCCTCGTCGTAGTAATGGTCCCCGGCAGCCGAGCCCTCGTCGACAATTGTTTCCCCGGCAGCCGAGCTCTCGTCGTAGTAACGGTCCCCGGCAGCCGAGCCCTCGTCGTAGTAATGGTCCCCGGCAGCCGAGCCCTCGTCGTAGTAACGGTCCCCGGCAGCCGAGCCCTCGTCGTAGTAACGGTTCCCGGCAGCCGAGCCCTCGTCGTAGTAATGGTCCCCGGCAGCCGAGCCCTCGTCGTAGTAACGGTCCCCGGCAGCCGAGCCCTCGTCGTAGTAACGGTCCCCGGCAGCCGAGCCCTCGTCGACAATTTTTTCCCCGGCAGCCGAGCCCTCATCGTAGTAATGGTCCCCAGCAGCCGAGCCCTCGTCGACAATTTTTTCCCCGGCAGCCGAGCCCTCGTCGTAGTAATGGTACCCGGTAGCCGAGCCGTCGTCGTAGTAATGCTCCCCGGCAGCCGAGCCCTCGTCGTAGTAATGGTCCCCGGCAGTCGAGCCCTCGTCGACAATTTTTTCCCTGGCAGCCGAGCCCTCGTTGTAGTAATGGTCCCCGGCAGCCGAGCCCTCGTCGACAATTGTTTCCCCGGCAGCCGAGCCCTCGTCGTAGTAATGGTCCCCGGCAGCCGAGCCCTCGTCGTAGTAATGGTCCCCGGCAGCCGAGTCCTCATCGACAATTTTTTCCCCGGCAGCCGAGCCCTCGTCGTAGTAATGGTCCCCGGCAGCGGAGCCCTCATCGTAGTAACGGTCCCCGGCAGCCGAGCCATCGTCGTAGTAATGGTCCCCGGCAGCCGAGCCCTCGTCGTAGTAATGGTCCCCGGCAGCCGAGCCCTCGTCGACAATTGTTTCCCCGGCAGCCGAGCCCTCGTCGTAGTAATGGTCCCCGGCAGCCGAGCCCTCGTCGTAGTAACGGTCCCCGGCAGACGAGCCCTCATCGTAGTAACGGTCCCCGGCAGCCGAGCCCTCGTCGTAGTAACGGTCCCCGGCAGCCGAGCCCTCGTCGTAGTAATGGTTCCCGGCAGCCGAGCCCTCGTTGTAGTAACGGTCCCCGGCAGCCGAGCCCTCGTCGTAGTAATGGTCCCCGACAGCCGAGCCCTCGTCGTAGTAATGGTCCCCGGCAGCCGAGCCCTCGTCGTAGTAACGGTCCCCCGGCAGCCGAGCCCTCGTCGTAGTAATGGTCCCCGGCAGCCGAGCCCTCGTCGTAATAACGGTCCCCGGCAGCCGAGCCCTCGTCGTAGTAACGGTCCCCGGCAGCCGAGCCCTCGTCGTAGTAACGGTCCCCGGCAGCCGAGCCCTCGTCGTAGTAATGGTCCCCGGCAGCCGAGCCCTCGTCGTAGTAATGGTCCCCGGCAGCCGAGCCCTCGTCGACAATTGTTTCCCCGGCAGCCGAGCCCTCGTCGTAGTAACGGTCCCCGGCAGCCGAGCCCTCGTCGTAGTAACGGTCCCCGGCAGCCGAGCCCTCGTCGTAGTAACGGTCCCCGGCAGCCGAGCCCTCGTCATAGTAATGGTCCCCGGCAGCCGAGCCCTCGTCGACAATTGTTTCCACGGCAGCCGAGCCCTCGTTGTAGTAATGGTCCCCGGCAGCCGAGCCCTCGTCGTAGTAACGGTCCCCGGCAGACGAGCCCTCTTCATAGTAATGGTCCCCGGCAGACGAGCCCTCGTCGTAGTAATGGTCCCCGGCAGCCGAGCCCTCGTCGTAGTAACGGTCCCCGGCAGCTGAGCCCTCGTCGTAGTAATGGTCCCCGGCAGCCGAGCCCTCGTCGTAATAACGGTCCACGGCAGCCGAGCCCTGTTCGTAGTAACGGTCCCCGGCAGTCGAGCCCTCGTCGTAGTAACGGTCCCCGGCAGCCGAGCCCTCGTCATAGTAATGGTCCCCGGCAGACGAGCCCTCGTCGTAGTAATGGTCCCCGGCAGCCGAGCCCTCGTCGACAATTGTTTCCCCGGCAGCCGAGCCCTCGTCGTAGTAACGGTTCCCGGCAGCCGAGCCCTCGTCGTAGTAACGGTCCCCGGCAGACGAGCCCTCGTCGTAGTAATGGTCCCCGGCAGTCGAGCCCTCGTCGACAATTTTTTCCCCTGCAGCCGAGCCCTCGTTGTAGTAATGGTCCCCGGCAGTCGAGCCCTCGTCGACAATTTTTTCCCCGGCAGCCGAGCCCTCGTCGTAGTAATGGTGCCCGACAGCCGAGCCCTCGTCGTAGTAATGGTCCCCGGCAGCCGAGCCCTCGTCGACAATTGTTTCCACGGCAGCCGAGCCCTCGTCGTAGTAATGGTCCCCGGCAGCCGAGCCCTCGTCGTAGTAACGGTCCCCGGCAGACGAGCCCTCGTCGTAGTAATGGTCCCCGGCAGACGAGCCCTCGTCGTAGTAATGGTCCCCGGCAGCCGAGCCCTCGTCGTAGTAACGGTCCCCGGCAGCTGAGCCCTCGTCGTAGTAACGGTCCCCGGCAGCCGAGCCCTCGTCGTAATAACGGTCACCGGCAGCCGAGCCCTCGTCGTAGTAACGGTCCCCGGCAGTCGAGCCCTCGTCGTAGTAACGGTCCCCGGCAGACGAGCCCTCGTCGTAGTAATGGTCCCCGGCAGTCGAGCCCTCGTCGACAATTTTTTCCCCTGCAGCCGAGCCCTCGTTGTAGTAATGGTCCCCGGCAGTCGAGCCCTCGTCGACAATTTTTTCCCCGGCAGCCGAGCCCTCGTCGTAGTAATGGTCCCCGGCAGCCGAGCCCTCGTCGTAGTAATGGTCCCCGGCAGCCGAGCCCTCGTCGACAATTGTTTCCCCGGCAGCCGAGCCCTCGTCGTAGTAATGGTCCCCGGCAGCCGAGCCCTCGTCGTAGTAACGGTCCCCGGCAGCCGAGCCCTCGTCGTAGTAATGGTCCCCGGCAGACGAGCCCTCGTCGTAGTAACGGTCCCCGGCAGCCGAGCCCTCGTCGTAGTAACGGTCCCCGGCAGCTGAGCCCTCGTCGTAGTAATGGTCCCCGGCAGCCGAGCCCTCGTCGTAATAACGGTCCCCGGCAGCCGAGCCCTCGTCGTAGTAATGGTCCCCGGCAGCGGAGCCCTCATCGTAGTAACGGTCCCCGGCAGCCGAGCCATCGTCGTAGTAATGGTCCCCGGCAGCCGAGCCCTCGTCGTAGTAATGGTCCCCGGCAGCCGAGCCCTCGTCGACAATTGTTTCCCCGGCAGCCGAGCCCTCGTCGTAGTAATGGTCCCCGGCAGCCGAGCCCTCGTCGTAGTAACGGTCCCCGGCAGACGAGCCCTCATCGTAGTAACGGTCCCCGGCAGCCGAGCCCTCGTCGTAGTAACGGTCCCCGGCAGCCGAGCCCTCGTCGTAGTAATGGTCCCCGGCAGCCGAGCCCTCGTCGACAATTGTTTCCACGGCAGCCGAGCCCTCGTCGTAGTAATGGTCCCCGGCAGCCGAGCCCTCGTCGTAGTAACGGTCCCCGGCAGACGAGCCCTCTTCATAGTAATGGTCCCCGGCAGACGAGCCCTCGTCGTAGTAATGGTCCCCGGCAGCCGAGCCCTCGTCGTAGTAACGGTCCCCGGCAGCTGAGCCCTCGTCGTAGTAATGGTCCCCGGCAGCCGAGCCCTCGTCGTAATAACGGTCCACGGCAGCCGAGCCCTGTTCGTAGTAACGGTCCCCGGCAGTCGAGCCCTCGTCGTAGTAACGGTCCCCGGCAGCCGAGCCCTCGTCATAGTAATGGTCCCCGGCAGACGAGCCCTCGTCGTAGTAATGGTCCCCGGCAGCCGAGCCCTCGTCGACAATTGTTTCCCCCGGCAGCCGAGCCCTCGTCGTAGTAACGGTTCCCGGCAGCCGAGCCCTCGTCGTAGTAACGGTCCCCGGCAGACGAGCCCTCGTCGTAGTAATGGTCCCCGGCAGTCGAGCCCTCGTCGACAATTTTTTCCCCTGCAGCCGAGCCCTCGTTGTAGTAATGGTCCCCGGCAGTCGAGCCCTCGTCGACAATTTTTTCCCCGGCAGCCGAGCCCTCGTCGTAGTAATGGTGCCCGACAGCCGAGCCCTCGTCGTAGTAATGGTCCCCGGCAGCCGAGCCCTCGTCGACAATTGTTTCCACGGCAGCCGAGCCCTCGTCGTAGTAATGGTCCCCGGCAGCCGAGCCCTCGTCGTAGTAACGGTCCCCGGCAGACGAGCCCTCGTCGTAGTAATGGTCCCCGGCAGACGAGCCCTCGTCGTAGTAATGGTCCCCGGCAGCCGAGCCCTCGTCGTAGTAACGGTCCCCGGCAGCTGAGCCCTCGTCGTAGTAACGGTCCCCGGCAGCCGAGCCCTCGTCGTAATAACGGTCACCGGCAGCCGAGCCCTCGTCGTAGTAACGGTCCCCGGCAGTCGAGCCCTCGTCGTAGTAACGGTCCCCGGCAGACGAGCCCTCGTCGTAGTAATGGTCCCCGGCAGTCGAGCCCTCGTCGACAATTTTTTCCCCTGCAGCCGAGCCCTCGTTGTAGTAATGGTCCCCGGCAGTCGAGCCCTCGTCGACAATTTTTTCCCCGGCAGCCGAGCCCTCGTCGTAGTAATGGTCCCCGGCAGCCGAGCCCTCGTCGTAGTAATGGTCCCCGGCAGCCGAGCCCTCGTCGACAATTGTTTCCCCGGCAGCCGAGCCCTCGTCGTAGTAATGGTCCCCGGCAGCCGAGCCCTCGTCGTAGTAACGGTCCCCGGCAGCCGAGCCCTCGTCGTAGTAATGGTCCCCGGCAGACGAGCCCTCGTCGTAGTAACGGTCCCCGGCAGCCGAGCCCTCGTCGTAGTAACGGTCCCCGGCAGCTGAGCCCTCGTCGTAGTAATGGTCCCCGGCAGCCGAGCCCTCGTCGTAATAACGGTCCCCGGCAGCCGAGCCCTCGTCGTAGTAATGGTCCCCGGCAGCGGAGCCCTCATCGTAGTAACGGTCCCCGGCAGCCGAGCCATCGTCGTAGTAATGGTCCCCGGCAGCCGAGCCCTCGTCGTAGTAATGGTCCCCGGCAGCCGAGCCCTCGTCGACAATTGTTTCCCCGGCAGCCGAGCCCTCGTCGTAGTAATGGTCCCCGGCAGCCGAGCCCTCGTCGTAGTAACGGTCCCCGGCAGACGAGCCCTCATCGTAGTAACGGTCCCCGGCAGCCGAGCCCTCGTCGTAGTAATGGTCCCCGGCAGACGAGCCCTCGTCGTAGTAACGGTCCCCGGCAGCCGAGCCCTCGTCGTAGTAACGGTCCCCGGCAGCTGAGCCCTCGTCGTAGTAATGGTCCCCGGCAGCCGAGCCCTCGTCGTAATAACGGTCCCCGGCAGCCGAGCCCTCGTCGTAGTAACGGTCCCCGGCAGTCGAGCCCTCGTCGTAGTAACGGTCCCCGGCAGCCGAGCCCTCGTCATAGTAATGGTCCCCGGCAGCCGAGCCCTCGTCGTAGTAATGGTCCCCGGCAGCCGAGCCCTCGTCGACAATTGTTTCCCCGGCAGCCGAGCCCTCGTCGTAGTAACGGTCCCCGGCAGACGAGCCCTCGTCGTAGTAATGGTCCCCGGCAGCCGAGCCCTCGTCGTAGTAATGGTCCCCGGCAGTCGAGCCCTCGTCGACAATTTTTTCCCCGGCAGCCGAGCCCTCGTCGTAGTAATGGTCCCTGGCAGCCGAGCCCTCGTCGTAGTAACGGTCCTCGGCAGACGAGCCCTCGTCGTAGTAATGATCCCCGGCAGCCGAGCCCTCGTCGACAATTTTTTCCCCGGCAGCCGAGCCCTCGTTGTAGTAATGGTCCCCGGCAGCCGAGCCCTCGTCGACAATTGTTTCCCCGGCAGCCGAGCCCTCGTCGTAGTAATGGTCCCCGGCAGCCGAGCCCTCGTCGTAGTAACGGTCCCCGGCAGACGAGCCCTCGTCGTAGTAATGGTCCCCGGCAGCCGAGCCCTCGTCGTAGTAATGGTCCCCGGCAGCCGAGCCCTCGTCGTAGTAACGGTCCCCGGCAGCCGAGCCCTCGTCGTAGTAACGGTCCCCAGCAGCCGAGCCCTCGTCGTAGTAATGGTCCCCGGCAGCCGAGCCCTCGTCGACAATTGTTTCCCCGGCAGCCAAGCCCTCGGCGTAGTAATGGTCCCTGGTAGCTGAGCCCTCGTCGTAGTAATGGTCCACGGCAGCCGAGCCCTCGTCGTAGTAATGGTCCCCGGCAGCCGAGCCCTCGTCGTAGTAACGGTCCCCGGCAGCCGAGCCCTCGTCGTAGTAATGGTCCCCGGCAGCCGAGCCCTCGTCGTAGTAACGGTCCCCGGCAGCCGAGCCCTCGTCGTACTAACGGTCCCCAGCAGCCGAGCCCTCGTTGTAGTAATGGTCCCCGGCAGCCGAGCCCTCGTCGTAGTAATGGTCCCCAGCAGCCGAGCCCTCGTCGACAATTTTTTCCCCGGCAGCCAAGCCCTCGTCGTAGTAATGGTGCCTGGTAGCTGAGCCCTCGTCGTAGTAATGGTCCCCGGCAGCCGAGCCCTCGTCGTAGTAATGTTCCCCGGCAGTCGAGCCCTCGTCGACAATTTTTTCCCAGGCAGACGAGCCCTCGTCGTAGTAATGGTCCCCAGCAGCCGAGCCCTCGTCGACAATTGTTTCCCCGGCAGCCGAGCTCTCGTCGTAGTAACGGTCCCCGGCAGCCGAGCCCTCGTCGTAGTAATGGTCCCCGGCAGCCGAGCCCTCGTCGTAGTAACGGTCCCCGGCAGCCGAGCCCTCGTCGTAGTAACGGTCCCCGGCAGCCGAGCCCTCGTCGTAGTAATGGTCCCCGGCAGCTGAGCCCTCGTCGTAGTAACGGTCCCCGGCAGCCGAGCCCTCGTCGTAGTAACGGTCCCCGGCAGCCGAGCCCTCGTCGACAATTTTTTCCCCGGCAGCCGAGCCCTCATCGTAGTAATGGTCCCCAGCAGCCGAGCCCTCGTCGACAATTTTTTCCCCGGCAGCCGAGCCCTCGTCGTAGTAATGGTAGCCGGTAGCCGAGCCGTCGTCGTAGTAATGCTCCCCGGCAGCCGAGCCCTCGTCGTAGTAATGGTCCCCGGCAGTCGAGCCCTCGTCGACAATTTTTTCCCTGGCAGCCGAGCCCTCGTTGTAGTAATGGTCCCCGGCAGCCGAGCCCTCGTCGACAATTGTTTCCCCGGCAGCCGAGCCCTCGTCGTAGTAATGGTCCCCGGCAGCCGAGCCCTCGTCGTAGTAATGGTCCCCGGCAGCCGAGTCCTCATCGACAATTTTTTCCCCGGCAGCCGAGCCCTCGTCGTAGTAATGGTCCCCGGCAGCGGAGCCCTCATCGTAGTAACGGTCCCCGGCAGCCAAGCCATCGTCGTAGTAATGGTCCCCGGCAGCCGAGCCCTCGTCGTAGTAATGGTCCCCGGCAGCCGAGCCCTCGTCGACAATTGTTTCCCCGGCAGCCGAGCCCTCGTCGTAGTAATGGTCCCCGGCAGCCGAGCCCTCGTCGTAGTAACGGTCCCCGGCAGCCGAGCCCTCGTCGTAGTAATGGTCCCCGGCAGCCGAGCCCTCGTCGTAGTAACGGTCCCCGGCAGCCGAGCCCTCGTCGTAGTAATGGTTCCCGGCAGCCGAGCCCTCGTTGTAGTAACGGTCCCCGGCAGCCGAGCCCTCGTCGTAGTAACGGTCCCCGGCAGCCGAGCCCTCGTCGTAGTAATGGTCCCCGGCAGCCGAGCCCTCGTCGTAGTAACGGTCCCCGGCAGCCGAGCCCTCGTCGTAGTAATGGTCCCCGGCAGCCGAGCCCTCGTCGTAATAACGGTCCCCGGCAGCCGAGCCCTCGTCGTAGTAACGGTCCCCGGCAGCCGAGCCCTCGTCGTAGTAACGGTCCCCGGCAGCCGAGCCCTCGTCGTAGTAATGGTCCCCGGCAGCCGAGCCCTCGTCGTAGTAATGGTCCCCGGCAGCCGAGCCCTCGTCGACAATTGTTTCCCCGGCAGCCGAGACCTCGTCGTAGTAACGGTCCCCGGCAGCCGAGCCCTCGTCGTAGTAACGGTCCCCGGCAGCCGAGCCCTCGTCGTAGTAACGGTCCCCGGCAGCCGAGCCCTCGTCGTAGTAACGGTCCCCGGCAGCCGAGCCCTCGTCGTAGTAATGGTCCCCGGCAGCCGAGCCCTCGTCGACAATTGTTTCCACGGCAGCCGAGCCCTCGTCGTAGTAATGGTCCCCGGCAGGCGAGCCCTCGTCGTAGTAACGGTCCCCGGCAGACGAGCCCTCGTCGTAGTAATGGTCCCCGGCAGCCGAGCCCTCGTCGTAGTAACGGTCCCCGGCAGCTGAGCCCTCGTCGTAGTAATGGTCCCCGGCAGCCGAGCCCTCGTCGTAATAACGGTCCCCGGCAGCCGAGCCCTCGTCGTAGTAACGGTCCCCGGCAGTCGAGCCCTCGTCGTAGTAACGGTCCCCGGCAGCCAAGCCCTCGTCATAGTAATGGTCCCCGGCAGCCGAGCCCTCGTCGTAGTAATGGTCCCCGGCAGCCGAGCCCTCGTCGACAATTGTTTCCCCGGCAGCCGAGCCCTCGTCGTAGTAACGGTCCCCGGCAGACGAGCCCTCGTCGTAGTAATGGTCCCCGGCAGCCGAGCCCTCGTCGTAGTAACGGTCCCCGGCAGCCGAGCCCTCGTCGTAGTAATGGTCCCCGGCAGCCGAGCCCTCGTCGTAGTAATGGTCCCCGGCAGCCGAGCCCTCGTCGACAATTGTGTCCCCGGCAGCCGAGCCCTCGTCGTAGTAACGGTCCCCGGCAGCCGAGCCCTCGTTGTAGTAATGGTCCCCGGCAGCCGAGCCCTCGTCGTAGTAATGGTCCCCGGCAGCCGAGCCCTCGTCGACAATTGTGTCCCCGGCAGCCGAGCCCTCGTCGTAGTAACGGTCCCCGGCAGCCGAGCCCTCGTCGTAGTAACGGTCCCTGGCAGCCGAGCCCTCGTCGTAGTAATGGTCCCCGGCAGCCGAGCCCTCGTCGTAGTAACGGTCCCCGGCAGACGAGCCCTCGTCGTAGTAATGGTCCCCGGCAGCCGAGCCCTTGTCATAGTAATGGTCCCTGGTAGCAAAGCCCTCGTCGTAGTAATGGTCCCCGGCAGCCGAGCCCTCGTCGTAGTAATGGTCCCCGGCAGTCGAGCCCTCGTCGACAATTTTTTCCCCGGCAGCCGAGCCCTCGTCGTAGTAATGGTCCCCGGCAGCCGAGCCCTCGTGGTAATAACGGTCCCCGGCAGCCGAGCCCTCGTCGTAGTAACGGTCCCCGGCAGCCGAGCCCTCGTCGTAGTAATGGTCCCTGGTAGCAAAGCCCTCGTCGTAGTAATGGTCCCCGGCAGCCGAGCCGTCGTCGTAGTAATGGTCCCCGGCAGTCGAGCCCTCGTCGACAGTTTTTTCCCCGGCAGCCGAGCCCTCGTCGGAGTAATGGTCCCTGGCAGCCGAGCCCTCATCGTAGTAATGGTCCCCAGCAGCCGAGCCCTCGTCGACAATTGTGTCGCCGGCAGCCGAGCCCTCGTCGTAGTAATGGTCCCCGGCAGCCGAGCCCTCGTCGTAGTAACGGTCCCCGGCAGACGAGCCCTCGTCGTAGTAACGGTCCCCGGCAGCCGAGCCCTCGTCGTAGTAATGGTCCCCGGCAGCCGAGCCCTCGTCGTAGTAATGGTCCCCGGCAGCCGAGCCCTCGTCGTAGTAATGGTCCCCGGCAGCCGAGCCCTCGTCGACAATTGTGTCCCCGGCAGCCGAGCCCTCGTCGTAGTAACGGTCCCCGGCAGCCGAGCCCTCGTCGTAGTAATGGTCCCCGGCAGCCGAGCCCTCGTCGTAGTAACGGTCCCCGGCAGCCGAGCCCTCGTCGTAGTAATGGTCCCCGGCAGCCGAGCCCTCGTCGTAGTAACGGTCCCCGGCAGACGAGCCCTCGTCGTAGTAACGGTCCCCGGAAGCCGAGCCCTCGTCGTAGTAATGGTCCCCGGCAGCCGAGCCCTCGTCGACAATTGTGTCCCCGGCAGCCGAGCCCTCGTCGTAGTAACGGTCCCCGGCAGACGAGCCCTCGTCGTAGTAATGGTCCACGGCAGCCGAGCCCTCGTCGTAGTAACGGTCCCCGGCAGCCGAGCCCTCGTCGTAGTAATGGTCCCCGGCAGCCGAGCCCTCGTCGTAGTAACGGTCCCCGGCAGACGAGCCCTCGTCGTAGTAACGGTCCCCGGAAGCCGAGCCCTCGTCGTAGTAATGGTCCCCGGCAGCCGAGCCCTCGTCGACAATTGTTTCCCCGGCAGCCGAGCCCTCGTCGTAGTAATGGTCCCCAGCTGCCGAGCCCTCGTCGTAGTAACGGTCACCGGCAGCCGAGCCCTCGTCGTAGTAATGGTCCCCGGCAGCCGAGCCCTCGTCGTAGTAACGGTCCCCGGCAGCCGAGCCCTCGTCGTAGTAATGGTCCCCGGCAGCCGAGCCCTTGTCATAGTAATGGTCCCTGGTAGCAAAGCCCTCGTCGTAGTAATGGTCCCCGGCAGCCGAGCCCTCGTCGTAGTAATGGTCCCCGGCAGTCGAGCCCTCGTCGACAATTTTTTCCCCGGCAGCCGAGCCCTCGTCGTAGTAATGGTCCCCGGCAGCCGAGCCCTCGTGGTAATAACGGTCCCCGGCAGCCGAGCCCTCGTCGTAGTAACGGTCCCCGGCAGCCGAGCCCTCGTCGTAGTAATGGTCCCTGGTAGCAAAGCCCTCGTCGTAGTAATGGTCCCCGGCAGCCGAGCCGTCGTCGTAGTAATGGTCCCCGGCAGTCGAGCCCTCGTCGACAGTTTTTTCCCCGGCAGCCGAGCCCTCGTCGGAGTAATGGTCCCTGGCAGCCGAGCCCTCATCGTAGTAATGGTCCCCAGCAGCCGAGCCCTCGTCGACAATTGTGTCGCCGGCAGCCGAGCCCTCGTCGTAGTAATGGTCCCCGGCAGCCGAGCCCTCGTCGTAGTAACGGTCCCCGGCAGACGAGCCCTCGTCGTAGTAACGGTCCCCGGCAGCCGAGCCCTCGTCGTAGTAATGGTCCCCGGCAGCCGAGCCCTCGTCGTAGTAATGGTCCCCGGCAGCCGAGCCCTCGTCGACAATTGTGTCCCCGGCAGCCGAGCCCTCGTCGTAGTAACGGTCCCCGGCAGCCGAGCCCTCGTCGTAGTAATGGTCCCCGGCAGCCGAGCCCTCGTCGTAGTAACGGTCCCCGGCAGCCGAGCCCTCGTCGTAGTAATGGTCCCCGGCAGCCGAGCCCTCGTCGTAGTAACGGTCCCCGGCAGACGAGCCCTCGTCGTAGTAACGGTCCCCGGAAGCCGAGCCCTCGTCGTAGTAATGGTCCCCGGCAGCCGAGCCCTCGTCGTAGTAACGGTCCCCGGCAGACGAGCCCTCGTCGTAGTAATGGTCCCCGGCAGCCGAGCCCTCGTCGTAGTAACGGTCCCCGGCAGCCGAGCCCTCGTCGTAGTAACGGTCCCCGGCAGACGAGCCCTCGTCGTAGTAATGGTCCCCGGCAGCCGAGCCCTCGTCGTAGTAATGGTCCCCGGCAGCCGAGCCCTCGTCGACAATTGTTTCCCCGGCAGCCGAGCCCTCGTCGTAGTAATGGTCCCCGGCAGCCGAGCCCTCGTCGTAGTAACGGTCCCCGGCAGACGAGCCCTCGTCGTAGTAACGGTCCCCGGCAGCCGAGCCCTCGTCGTAGTAACGGTCCCCGGCAGCCGAGCCCTCGTCGTAGTAGCGGTCCCCGGCAGCCGAGCCCTCGTCGTAGTAATGGTCCCCGGCAGCCGAGCCCTCGTCGTAGTAACGGTCCCCGGCAGCCGAGCCCTCGTCGACAATTGTTTCCCCGGCAGCCGAGCCCTCGTCGTAGTAACGGTTCCCGGCAGCCGAGCCCTCGTCGTAGTAACGGTCCCCGGCAGACGAGCCCTCGTCGTAGTAATGGTCCCCGGCAGTCGAGCCCTTGTCGACAATTTTTTCCCCGGCAGCCGAACCCTCGTTGTAGTAATGGTCCCCGGCAGTCGAGCCCTCGTCGACAATTGTTTCCACGGCAACCGAGCCCTCGTCGTAGTAATGGTGCCCGGCAGCCGAGCCCTCGTCGTAATAACGGTCCCCGGCAGCCGAGCCCTCGTCGTAGTAATGGTCCCTGGTAGCAAAGCCCTCGTCGTAGTAATGGTCCCCGGCAGCCGAGCCCTCGTCGTAGTAATGGTCCCCGGCAGTCGAGCCCTCGTCGACAGTTTTTTCCCCGGCAGCCGAGCCCTCGTCGGAGTAATGGTCCCCGGCAGCCGAGCCCTCGTCGACAATTGTTTCCCCGGCAGCCGAGCCCTCGTCGTAGTAATGGTCCCCGGCAGCCGAGCCCTCGTCGACAATTGTTTCCCCGGCAGCCGAGCCCTCGTCGTAGTAATGGTCCCCAGCAGCCGAGCCCTCGTCGTAGTAACGGTCACCGGCAGCCGAGCCCTCGTCGTAGTAATGGTCCCCGGCAGCCGAGCCCTCGTCGTAGTAACGGTCCCCGGCAGCCGAGCCCTCGTCGTAGTAACGGTCCCCGGCAGACGAGCCCTCGTCGTAGTAATGGTCCCCGGCAGCCGAGCCCTCGTCGTAGTAATGGTCCCCGGCAGCCGAGCCCTCGTCGACAATTGTGTCCCCGGCAGCCGAGCCCTCGTCGTAGTAACGGTCCCCGGCAGACGAGCCCTCGTCGTAGTAATGGTCCACGGCAGCCGAGCCCTCGTCGTAGTAACGGTCCCCGGCAGCCGAGCCCTCGTCGTAGTAATGGTCCCCGGCAGACGAGCCCTCGTCGTAGTAACGGTCCCCGGCAGACGAGCCCTCGTCGTAGTAACGGTCCCCGGAAGCCGAGCCCTCGTCGTAGTAATGGTCCCCGGCAGCCGAGCCCTCGTCGTAGTAACGGTCCCCGGCAGCCGAGCCCTCGTCGTAGTAACGGTCCCCGGCAGCCGAGCCCTCGTCGTAGTAATGGTCCCCGGCAGCCGAGCCCTCGTCGACAATTGTTTCCCCGGCAGCCGAGCCCTCGTCGTAGTAATGGTCCCCGGCAGCCGAGCCCTCGTCGTAGTAATGGTCCCCGGCATCCGAGCCCTTGTCGTAGTAATGGTCCCTGTTAGCAAAGCCCTCGTCGTAGTAATGGTCCCCGGCAGCCGAGCCCTCGTCGTAGTAATGGTCCCCGGCAGCCGAGCCCTCGTCGACAATTGTTTCCCCGGCAGCCGAGCCCTCGTCGTAGTAATGGTCCCCGGCAGCCGAGCCCTCGTCGTAGTAATGGTCCCCGGCAGCCGAGCCCTTGTCGTAGTAATGGTCCCTGGTAGCAAAGCCCTCGTCGTAGTAACGGTCCCCGGCAGCCGAGCCCTCGTCGTAGTAATGGTCCCCGGCAGCCGAGCCCTCGTCGACAATTGTTTCGCCGGCAGCCGAGCCCTCGTCGTAGTAATGGTCCCCGGCAGCCGAGCCCTCGTCGTAGTAATGGTCCCCGGCAGCGAGCCCTTGTCGTAGTAATGGTCCCTGGTAGCAAAGCCCTCGTCGTAGTAATGGTCCCCGGCAGCCGAGCCCTCGTCGTAGTAATGGTCCCCGGCAGCCGAGCCCTCGTCGACAATTGTTTCCCCGGCAGCCGAGCCCTCGTTGTAGTAATGGTCCCCAGCAGCCAAGCCCTCGTCGTAGTAACGGTCCCCGGCAGACGAGCCCTCGTCGTAGTAATGGTCCCCGGCAGCCGAGCCCTTGTCATAGTAATGGTCCCTGGTAGCAAAGCCCTCGTCGTAGTAATGGTCCCCCGGCAGCCGAGCCCTCGTCGTAGTAATGCTCCCCGGCATTCGAGCCCTCGTCGACAATTTTTTCCCCGGCAGCCGAGCCCTCGTCGTAGTAATGGTCCCCGGCAGCCGAGCCCTCGTGGTAATAACGGTCCCCGGCAGCCGAGCCCTCGTCGTAGTAACGGTCCCCGGCAGCCGAGCCCTCGTCGTAGTAACGGTCCCCGGCAGCCGAGCCCTCGTCGTAGTAATGGTCCCCGGCAGACGAGCCCTCATCGTAGTAATGGTCCCCGGCAGCCGAGCCCTCGTCGACAATTGTTTCCCCGGCAGCCGAGCCCTCGTCGTAGTAATGGTCCCCGGCAGCCGAGCCCTCGTCGTAGTAATGGTCCCCGGCAGCCGAGCCCTTGTCGTAGTAATGGTCCCTGGTAGCAAAGCCCTCGTCGTAGTAATGGTCCCCGGCAGCCGAGCCCTCGTCGTAGTAATGGTCCCCGGCAGCCGAGCCCTCGTCGACAATTGTTTCCCCGGCAGCCGAGCCCTCGTCGTAGTAATGGTCCCCGGCAGCCGAGCCCTCGTCGTAGTAATGGTCCCCGGCAGCCGAGCCCTCGTCGTAGTAACGGTCCCCGGCAGCCGAGCCCTCGTCGTAGTAACGGTCCCCGGCAGCCGAGCCCTCGTCGTAGTAACGGTCCCCGGCAGCCGAGCCCTCGTCGTAGTAACGGTCCCCGGCAGCCGAGCCCTCGTCGTAGTAATGGTCCCCGGCAGACGAGCCCTCATCGTAGTAATGGTCCCCGGCAGCCGAGCCCTCGTCGTAGTAATGGTCCCCGGCAGCCGAGCCCTCGTGGTAATAACGGTCCCGGCAGCCGAGCCCTCGTCGTAGTAACGGTCCCCGGCAGCCGAGCCCTCGTCGTAGTAACGGTCCCCGGCAGCCGAGCCCTCGTCGTAGTAATGGTCCCCGGCAGACGAGCCCTCATCGTAGTAATGGTCCCCGGCAGCCGAGCCCTCGTCGACAATTGTTTCCCCGGCAGCCGAGCCCTCGTGGTAATAACGGTCCCCGGCAGCCGAGCCCTCGTCGTAGTAACGGTCCCCGGCAGCCGAGCCCTCGTCGTAGTAACGGTCCCCGGCAGCCGAGCCCTCGTCGTAGTAACGGTCCCCGGCAGCCGAGCCCTCATCGTAGTAATGGTCCCCGGCAGCCGAGCCCTCGTCGACAATTGTTTCACCGGCAGCCGAGCCCTCGTCGTAGTAATGGTCCCCGGCAGCCGAGCCCTCGTCGTAGTAACGGTCCCCGGCAGCCGAGCCCTCATCGTAGTAATGGTCCCCGGCAGCCGAGCCCTCGTCGTAGTAACGGTCCCCGGCAGCCGAGCCCTCGTCGTAGTAATGGTTCCAGGCAGCCGAGCCCTCATCGTAGTAACGGTCCCCGGCAGACGAGCCCTCATCGTAGTAACGGTCCCCGGCAGCCGAGCCCTCGTCGTAGTAATGGTCCCCCGGCAGCCGAGCCCTTGTCGTAGTAATGGTCCCTGGTAGCAAAGCCCTCGTCGTAGTAATGGTCCCCGGCAGCCGAGCCCTCGTCGTAGTAATGGTCCCCCGCAGTGGAGCCCTCGTCGACAATTTTTTCCCCGGCAGCCGAGCCCTCGTCGTAGTAACGGTCCCCGGCAGCCGAGCCCTCGTCGTAGTAATGGTCCCTGGCAGCCGAGCCCTCGTCGTAGTAACGGTCCCCGGCAGCCGAGCCCTCGTCGTAGTAATGGTCCCCGGCAGACGAGTCCTCGTCGTAGTAACGGTCCCCGGCAGACGAGCCCTCGTCGTAGTAATGGTCCCCGGCAGCCGAGCCCTCGTCGTAGTAACGGTCCCCGGCAGCCGAGCCCTCATCATAGTAATGGTCCCCGGCAGCCGAGCCCTCGTCGTAGTAATGGTTCCCGGCAGCCGAGCCCTCGTCGACAATTTTTTCTCCGGCAGCCGAGCCCTCGTTGTAGTAATGGTCCACGGCAGCCGAGCCCTCGTCGACAATTTTTTCCCCGGCAGACGAGCCCTCGTTGTAGTAATGGTCCCCGGTAGCCGAGCCATCGTCGTAGTAATGCTCCCTGGCAGCCGAGCCCTCGTCGTAGTAATGGTCCCCCCGCAGCTGAGCCCTCGTCGACAATTTTTTCCCCGGTAGCCAAGCCCTCGTTGTAGTAATGGTCCCCGGCAGCCGAGCCCTCGTCGACAATTGTTTCCCCGGCAGCAGAGCCATCGTTGTAGTAATGGTCCCCAGCAGCCAAGCCCTCGTCGACAATTGTTTCCCCGGCAGCCGAGCCCTCGTCGTAGTAATGGTCCCCGGCAGCCGAGCCCTCGTCATAGTAATGGTCCTCCGGCAGCCGAGTCCTCGTCGACAATTTTTTCCCCGGCAGCCGAGCCCTCGTCGTAGTGCCCTCGTCGACAATTTTTCCCAGGCAGCCGAGCCCTCGTCGTAGTAATGGTCCCCGGCAGCCGAGCCCTCGTCGACAATTGTTTTCCCCGGCAGCCGAGCCCTCGTCGTAGTAATGGTCCCCCGGCAGCCGAGCCCTCGTCGTAGTAATGGTCCCCGGCAGCCGAGCCCTTGTCGTAGTAATGGTCCCTGGTAGCAAAGCCCTCGTCGTAGTAATGGTCCCCGGCAGCCGAGCCCTCGTTGTAGTAATGGTCCCCGGCAGTCGAGCCCTCGTCGACAATTTTTTCCCCGGCATGCGAGCCCTCGTCGTAGTAATGGTCCCCGGCAGCCGAGCCCTCGGTGGTAATAACGGTCCCCGGCAGCCGAGCCCTCGTCGTAGTAACGGTCCCCGGCAGCCGAGCCCTCATCGTAGTAACGGTCCCCGGCAGCCGAGCCCTCGTCGTAGTAATGGTCCCCGGCAGCCGAGCCCTCGTCGACAATTGTTTCACCGGCAGCCGAGCCCTCGTCGTAGTAATGGTCCCCGGCAGCCGAGCCCCTCGTCGTAGTAACGGTCCCCGGCAGACGAGCCCCTCGTCGTAGTAATGGTCCCCGGCAGCCGAGCCCTCGTCGTAGTAACGGTCCCCGGCAGCCGAGCCCTCGTCGTAGTAATGGTTCCAGGCAGCCGAGCCCTCGTCGTAGTAACGGTCCCCGGCAGACAAGCCCTCATCGTAGTAAGTAACGGTCCCCGGCAGCCGAGCCCTCGTCGTAGTAATGGTCCCCGGCAGCCGAGCCCTCGTCGTAGTAATGGTCCCCGGCAGCCGAGCCCTCGTCATAACTAACGGTCCCCGGCAGCCGAGCCCTCGTCGTGAGTAACGGTCCCCCGGCAGCCAAGCCCTTGTCGTAGTAAATGGTCCCCCGGCAGCCGAGCCTCGTCATAGTAACGGTCCCCCGGCAGACGAGCCCTCGTCGTAGTAACGGTCCCCCGGCAGCCGAGCCCTCGTCGTAGTAATGGTCCCCGGCAGCCGAGCCCTCGTCGTAGTAATGGTCCCCCGGCAGACGAGTCCTCGTCGTAGTAACGGTCCCCCGGCAGACGAGCCCTCGTCGTAGTAATGGTCCCCGGCAGCCGAGCCCCTCGTCGTAGTAACGGTCCCCCGGCAGCCGAGCCCTCGTCATAGTAATGGTCCCCGGCAGCCGAGCCCTCGTCGTAGTAATGGTTCCCGGCAGCCGAGCCCTCGTCGACAAATTTTTTCTCCGCAGCCGAGCCCTCGTTGTAGTAATGGTCCCCGGCAGCCGAGCCCTCGTCGACAATTTTTTTCCCCGGCAGACGAGCCCTCATTGTAGTAATGGTCCCCGGTAGCCGAGCCATCGTCGTAGTAATGCTCCCCGGCAGCCGAGGTCTCGTCGTAGTAATGGTCCCCGGCAGCCGAGCCCTCGTCGACAATTTTTTCCCCGGTAGCCAAGCCCTCGTTGTAGTAATGGTCCCCGGCAGCCGAGCCCTCGTCGACAATTTTTTCCCCGGTAGCCAAGCCCTCGTTGTAGTAATGGTCCCCGGCAGCCGAGCCCTCGTCGACAATTGTTTCCCCGGCAGCAGAGCCATCGTTGTAGTAATGGTCCCCAGCAGCCGAGCCCTCGTCGACAATTGTTTCCCCCGGCAGCCGAGCCCTCGTCGTAGTAATGGTCCCCGGCAGCCGAGCCCTCGTCATAGTAATGGTCTCCGGCAGCCGAGTCCTCGTCGACAATTTTTTCCCCGGCAGCCGAGCCCTCGTCGTAGTAATGGTCCCCGGCAGTCGAGCCCTCGTCGACAATTTTTTCCCAGGCAGCCGAGCCCTCGTCGTAGTAATGGTCCCCGGCAGCCGAGCCCTCGTCGACAATTGTTTCCCCGGCAGCCGAGCCCTCGTCGTAGTAATGGTCCCCGGCAGCCAAGCCCTCGTCGTAGTAATGGTCCCCGGCAGCCGAGCCCTTGTCGTAGTAATGGTCCCTGGTAGCAAAGCCCTCGTCGTAGTAATGGTCCCCGGCAGCCGAGCCCTCGTTGTAGTAATGGTCCCCGGCAGTCGAGCCCTCGTCGACAATTTTTTCCCCGGCATGCGAGCCCTCGTCGTAGTAATGGTCCCCCGGCAGCCGAGCCCTCGTGGTAATAACGGTCCCCGGCAGCCGAGCCCTCGTCGTAGTAACGGTCCCCGGCAGCCGAGCCCTCATCGTAGTAACGGTCCCCGGCAGCCGAGCCCTCGTCGTAGTAATGGTCCCCGGCAGCCGAGCCCTCGTCGACAATTGTTTCACCGGCAGCCGAGCCCTCGTCGTAGTAATGGTCCCCGGCAGCCGAGCCCTCGTCGTAGTAACGGTCCCCGGCAGACGAGCCCTCGTCGTAGTAATGGTCCCCGGCAGCCGAGCCCTCGTCGTAGTAACGGTCCCCGGCAGCCGAGCCCTCGTCGTAGTAATGGTTCCAGGCAGCCGAGCCCTCGTCGTAGTAACGGTCCCCGGCAGACAAGCCCTCATCGTAGTAACGGTCCCCGGCAGCCGAGCCCTCGTCGTAGTAATGGTCCCCGGCAGCCGAGCCCTCGTCGTAGTAATGGTCCCCGGCAGCCGAGCCCTCGTCATAATAACGGTCCCCGGCAGCCGAGCCCTCGTCGTAGTAACGGTCCCCGGCAGCCAAGCCCTTGTCGTAGTAATGGTCCCCGGCAGCCGAGCCCTCGTCATAGTAACGGTCCCCGGCAGACGAGCCCTCGTCGTAGTAACGGTCCCCCGGCAGCCGAGCCCTCGTCGTAGTAATGGTCCCCGGCAGCCGAGCCCTCGTCGTAGTAATGGTCCCCGGCAGACGAGTCCTCGTCGTAGTAACGGTCCCCGGCAGACGAGCCCTCGTCGTAGTAATGGTCCCCGGCAGCCGAGCCCTCGTCGTAGTAACGGTCCCCGGCAGCCGAGCCCTCGTCATAGTAATGGTCCCCGGCAGCCGAGCCCTCGTCGTAGTAATGGTTCCCGGCAGCCGAGCCCTCGTCGACAATTTTTTCTCCGGCAGCCGAGCCCTCGTTGTAGTAATGGTCCCCGGCAGCCGAGCCCTCGTCGACAATTTTTTCCCCGGCAGACGAGCCCTCATTGTAGTAATGGTCCCCGGTAGCCGAGCCATCGTCGTAGTAATGCTCCCCGGCAGCCGAGGTCTCGTCGTAGTAATGGTCCCCGGCAGCCGAGCCCTCGTCGACAATTTTTTCCCCGGTAGCCAAGCCCTCGTTGTAGTAATGGTCCCCGGCAGCCGAGCCCTCGTCGACAATTGTTTCCCCGGCAGCAGAGCCGTTGTTGTAGTAATGGTCCCCAGCAGCCGAGCCCTCGTCGACAATTGTTTCCCCGGCAGCCGAGCCCTCGTCGTAGTAATGGTCCCCGGCAGCCGAGCCCTCGTCATAGTAATGGTCTCCGGCAGCCGAGTCCTCGTCGACAATTTTTTCCCCGGCAGCCGAGCCCTCGTCGTAGTAATGGTCCCCGGCAGTCGAGCCCTCGTCGACAATTTTTTCCCAGGCAGCCGAGCCCTCGTCGTAGTAATGGTCCCCGGCAGCCGAGCCCTCGTCGACAATTGTTTCCCCGGCAGCCGAGCCCTCGTCGTAGTAATGGTCCCCGGCAGCCGAGCCCTCGTCGTAGTAATGGTCCCCGGCAGCCGAGCCCTTGTCGTAGTAATGGTCCCTGGTAGCAAAGCCCTCGTCGTAGTAATGGTCCCCGGCAGCCGAGCCCTCGTCGTAGTAATGGTCCCCGGCAGTCGAGCCCTCGTCGACAATTTTTTCCCCGGCATGCGAGCCCTCGTCGTAGTAATGGTCCCCGGCAGCCGAGCCCTCGTGGTAATAACGGTCCCCGGCAGCCGAGCCCTCGTCGTTGTAACGGTCCCCCGGCAGCCGAGCCCTCATCGTAGTAACGGTCCCCGGCAGCCGAGCCCTCGTCGTAGTAATGGTCCCCGGCAGCCGAGCCCTCGTCGACAATTGTTTCACCGGCAGCCGAGCCCTCGTCGTAGTAATGGTCCCCGGCAGCCGAGCCCTCGTCGTAGTAACGGTCCCCGGCAGACGAGCCCTCGTCGTAGTAATGGTCCCCGGCAGCCGAGCCCTCGTCGTAGTAACGGTCCCCGGCAGCCGAGCCCTCGTCGTAGTAATGGTTCCAGGCAGCCGAGCCCTCGTCGTAGTAACGGTCCCCGGCAGACGAGCCCTCATCGTAGTAACGGTCCCCGGCAGCCGAGCCCTCGTCGTAGTAACGGTCCCCGGCAGCCGAGCCCTCGTCGTAGTAATGGTCCCCGGCAGCCGAGCCCTCGTCATAATAACGGTCCCCGGCAGCCGAGCCCTCGTCGTAGTAACGGTCCCCGGCAGCCGAGCCCTCGTCGTAGTAACGGTCCCCGGCAGCCAAGCCCTTGTCGTAGTAATGGTCCCCGGCAGCCGAGCCCTCGTCATAGTAATGGTCCCCGGCAGCCGAGCCCTCGTCGACAATTGTTTCCACGGCAGCCGAGCCCTCGTCGTAGTAATGGTCCCCGGCAGCCGAGCCCTCGTCATAGTAATGGTCCCCGGCAGCCGAGCCCTCGTCGACAATTGTTTCCACGGCAGCCGAGCCCTCGTCGTAGTAATGGTCCCCGGCAGCCGAGCCCTCGTCGTAGTAACGGTCCCCGGCAGACGAGCCCTCGTCGTAGTAATGGTCCCCGGCAGCCGAGCCCTCGTCGTAGTAATGGTCCCCCGGCAGCCGAGCCCTCGTCGTAGTAACGGTACCCGGCAGCCGAGCCCTCGTCGTAGTAATGGTCCCCGGCAGCCGAGCCCTCGTCGTAGTAATGGTCCCCGGCAGCCGAGCCCTCGTCGTAGTAACGGTCCCCGGCAGCCGAGCCCTCGTCGTAGTAACGGTCCCCGGCAGCCGAGCCCTCGTCGTAGTAATGGTCCCCGGCAGCTCGAGCCCTCGTCGTAGTAACGGTCCCCGGCAGCCGAGCCCTCGTCGTAGTAACGGTCCCCGGCAGACGAGCCCTCGTCGTAGTAACGGTACCCGGCAGCCGAGCCCTCGTCGTAGTAATGGTCCCCGGCAGCCGAGCCCTCGTCGTAGTAACGGTCCCCGGCAGACGAGTCCTCGTCGTAGTAACGGTCCCCGGCAGCCGAGCCCTCGTCGTAGTAATGGTCCCCGGCAGCCGAGCCCTCGTCGTAGTAACGGTCCCCGGCAGCCGAGCCCTCGTCATAGTAATGGTCCCCGGCAGCCGAGCCCTCGTCGTAGTAATGGTTCCCGGCAGCCGAGCCCTCGTCGACAATTTTTTCTCCGGCAGCCGAGCCCTCGTTGTAGTAATGGTCCCCGGCAGCCGAGCCCTCGTCGACAATTTTTTCCCCGGCAGACGAGCCCTCGTTGTAGTAACGGTCCCCGGCAGCCGAGCCCTCGTCGTAGTAACGGTCCCCGGCAGCCGAGCCCTCATCGTAGTAATGGTCCCCGGCAGCCGAGCCCTCGTCGACAATTGTTTCACCGGCAGCCGAGCCCTCGTCGTAGTAATGGTCCCCGGCAGCCGAGCCCTCGTCGTAGTAACGGTCCCCGGCAGCCGAGCCCTCATCGTAGTAATGGTCCCCGGCAGCCGAGCCCTCGTCGTAGTAACGGTCCCCGGCAGCCGAGCCCTCGTCGTAGTAATGGTTCCAGGCAGCCGAGCCCTCATCGTAGTAACGGTCCCCGGCAGACGAGCCCTCATCGTAGTAACGGTCCCCGGCAGCCGAGCCCTCGTCGTAGTAATGGTCCCCGGCAGCCGAGCCCTTGTCGTAGTAATGGTCCCTGGTAGCAAAGCCCTCGTCGTAGTAATGGTCCCCGGCAGCCGAGCCCTCGTCGTAGTAATGGTCCCCCGCAGTGGAGCCCTCGTCGACAATTTTTTCCCCGGCAGCCGAGCCCTCGTCGTAGTAACGGTCCCCGGCAGCCGAGCCCTCGTCGTAGTAATGGTCCCTGGCAGCCGAGCCCTCGTCGTAGTAACGGTCCCCGGCAGCCGAGCCCTCGTCGTAGTAATGGTCCCCGGCAGACGAGTCCTCGTCGTAGTAACGGTCCCCGGCAGACGAGCCCTCGTCGTAGTAATGGTCCCCGGCAGCCGAGCCCTCGTCGTAGTAACGGTCCCCGGCAGCCGAGCCCTCATCATAGTAATGGTCCCCGGCAGCCGAGCCCTCGTCGTAGTAATGGTTCCCGGCAGCCGAGCCCTCGTCGACAATTTTTTCTCCGGCAGCCGAGCCCTCGTTGTAGTAATGGTCCCCGGCAGCCGAGCCCTCGTCGACAATTTTTTCCCCGGCAGACGAGCCCTCGTTGTAGTAATGGTCCCCGGTAGCCGAGCCATCGTCGTAGTAATGCTCCCTGGCAGCCGAGCCCTCGTCGTAGTAATGGTCCCCCGCAGCTGAGCCCTCGTCGACAATTTTTTCCCCGGTAGCCAAGCCCTCGTTGTAGTAATGGTCCCCGGCAGCCGAGCCCTCGTCGACAATTGTTTCCCCGGCAGCAGAGCCATCGTTGTAGTAATGGTCCCCAGCAGCCAAGCCCTCGTCGACAATTGTTTCCCCGGCAGCCGAGCCCTCGTCGTAGTAATGGTCCCCGGCAGCCGAGCCCTCGTCATAGTAATGGTCTCCGGCAGCCGAGTCCTCGTCGACAATTTTTTCCCCGGCAGCCGAGCCCTCGTCGTAGTAATGGTCCCCGGCAGTCGAGCCCTCGTCGACAATTTTTTCCCAGGCAGCCGAGCCCTCGTCGTAGTAATGGTCCCCGGCAGCCGAGCCCTCGTCGACAATTGTTTCCCCGGCAGCCGAGCCCTCGTCGTAGTAATGGTCCCCGGCAGCCGAGCCCTCGTCGTAGTAATGGTCCCCGGCAGCCGAGCCCTTGTCGTAGTAATGGTCCCTGGTAGCAAAGCCCTCGTCGTAGTAATGGTCCCCGGCAGCCGAGCCCTCGTTGTAGTAATGGTCCCCGGCAGTCGAGCCCTCGTCGACAATTTTTTCCCCGGCATGCGAGCCCTCGTCGTAGTAATGGTCCCCGGCAGCCGAGCCCTCGTGGTAATAACGGTCCCCGGCAGCCGAGCCCTCGTCGTAGTAACGGTCCCCGGCAGCCGAGCCCTCATCGTAGTAACGGTCCCCGGCAGCCGAGCCCTCGTCGTAGTAATGGTCCCCGGCAGCCGAGCCCTCGTCGACAATTGTTTCACCGGCAGCCGAGCCCTCGTCGTAGTAATGGTCCCCGGCAGCCGAGCCCTCGTCGTAGTAACGGTCCCCGGCAGACGAGCCCTCGTCGTAGTAATGGTCCCCGGCAGCCGAGCCCTCGTCGTAGTAACGGTCCCCGGCAGCCGAGCCCTCGTCGTAGTAATGGTTCCAGGCAGCCGAGCCCTCGTCGTAGTAACGGTCCCCGGCAGACAAGCCCTCATCGTAGTAACGGTCCCCGGCAGCCGAGCCCTCGTCGTAGTAATGGTCCCCGGCAGCCGAGCCCTCGTCGTAGTAATGGTCCCCGGCAGCCGAGCCCTCGTCATAATAACGGTCCCCGGCAGCCGAGCCCTCGTCGTAGTAACGGTCCCCGGCAGCCAAGCCCTTGTCGTAGTAATGGTCCCCGGCAGCCGAGCCCTCGTCATAGTAACGGTCCCCGGCAGACGAGCCCTCGTCGTAGTAACGGTCCCCGGCAGCCGAGCCCTCGTCGTAGTAATGGTCCCCGGCAGCCGAGCCCTCGTCGTAGTAATGGTCCCCGGCAGACGAGTCCTCGTCGTAGTAACGGTCCCCGGCAGACGAGCCCTCGTCGTAGTAATGGTCCCCGGCAGCCGAGCCCTCGTCGTAGTAACGGTCCCCGGCAGCCGAGCCCTCGTCATAGTAATGGTCCCCGGCAGCCGAGCCCTCGTCGTAGTAATGGTTCCCGGCAGCCGAGCCCTCGTCGACAATTTTTTCTCCGGCAGCCGAGCCCTCGTTGTAGTAATGGTCCCCGGCAGCCGAGCCCTCGTCGACAATTTTTTCCCCGGCAGACGAGCCCTCATTGTAGTAATGGTCCCCGGTAGCCGAGCCATCGTCGTAGTAATGCTCCCCGGCAGCCGAGGTCTCGTCGTAGTAATGGTCCCCGGCAGCCGAGCCCTCGTCGACAATTTTTTCCCCGGTAGCCAAGCCCTCGTTGTAGTAATGGTCCCCGGCAGCCGAGCCCTCGTCGACAATTTTTTCCCCGGTAGCCAAGCCCTCGTTGTAGTAATGGTCCCCGGCAGCCGAGCCCTCGTCGACAATTGTTTCCCCGGCAGCAGAGCCATCGTTGTAGTAATGGTCCCCAGCAGCCGAGCCCTCGTCGACAATTGTTTCCCCGGCAGCCGAGCCCTCGTCGTAGTAATGGTCCCCGGCAGCCGAGCCCTCGTCATAGTAATGGTCTCCGGCAGCCGAGTCCTCGTCGACAATTTTTTCCCCGGCAGCCGAGCCCTCGTCGTAGTAATGGTCCCCCGGCAGTCGAGCCCTCGTCGACAATTTTTTCCCAGGCAGCCGAGCCCTCGTCGTAGTAATGGTCCCCGGCAGCCGAGCCCTCGTCGACAATTGTTTCCCCGGCAGCCGAGCCCTCGTCGTAGTAATGGTCCCCGGCAGCCAAGCCCTCGTCGTAGTAATGGTCCCCGGCAGCCGAGCCCTTGTCGTAGTAATGGTCCCTGGTAGCAAAGCCCTCGTCGTAGTAATGGTCCCCGGCAGCCGAGCCCTCGTTGTAGTAATGGTCCCCGGCAGTCGAGCCCTCGTCGACAATTTTTTCCCCGGCATGCGAGCCCTCGTCGTAGTAATGGTCCCCGGCAGCCGAGCCCTCGTGGTAATAACGGTCCCCGGCAGCCGAGCCCTCGTCGTAGTAACGGTCCCCGGCAGCCGAGCCCTCATCGTAGTAACGGTCCCCGGCAGCCGAGCCCTCGTCGTAGTAATGGTCCCCGGCAGCCGAGCCCTCGTCGACAATTGTTTCACCGGCAGCCGAGCCCTCGTCGTAGTAATGGTCCCCGGCAGCCGAGCCCTCGTCGTAGTAACGGTCCCCGGCAGACGAGCCCTCGTCGTAGTAATGGTCCCCGGCAGCCGAGCCCTCGTCGTAGTAACGGTCCCCGGCAGCCGAGCCCTCGTCGTAGTAATGGTTCCAGGCAGCCGAGCCCTCGTCGTAGTAACGGTCCCCGGCAGACAAGCCCTCATCGTAGTAACGGTCCCCGGCAGCCGAGCCCTCGTCGTAGTAATGGTCCCCGGCAGCCGAGCCCTCGTCGTAGTAATGGTCCCCGGCAGCCGAGCCCTCGTCATAATAACGGTCCCCGGCAGCCGAGCCCTCGTCGTAGTAACGGTCCCCGGCAGCCAAGCCCTTGTCGTAGTAATGGTCCCCGGCAGCCGAGCCCTCGTCATAGTAACGGTCCCCGGCAGACGAGCCCTCGTCGTAGTAACGGTCCCCGGCAGCCGAGCCCTCGTCGTAGTAATGGTCCCCGGCAGCCGAGCCCTCGTCGTAGTAATGGTCCCCGGCAGACGAGTCCTCGTCGTAGTAACGGTCCCCGGCAGACGAGCCCTCGTCGTAGTAATGGTCCCCGGCAGCCGAGCCCTCGTCGTAAGTAACGGTCCCCGGCAGCCGAGCCCTCGTCATAGTAATGGTCCCCGGCAGCCGAGCCCTCGTCGTAGTAATGGTTCCCGGCAGCCGAGCCCTCGTCGACAATTTTTTCTCCGGCAGCCGAGCCCTCGTTGTAGTAATGGTCCCCGGCAGCCGAGCCCTCGTCGACAATTTTTTCCCCGGCAGACGAGCCCTCATTGTAGTAATGGTCCCCGGTAGCCGAGCCATCGTCGTAGTAATGCTCCCCGGCAGCCGAGGTCTCGTCGTAGTAATGGTCCCCGGCAGCCGAGCCCTCGTCGACAATTTTTTCCCCGGTAGCCAAGCCCTCGTTGTAGTAATGGTCCCCGGCAGCCGAGCCCTCGTCGACAATTGTTTCCCCGGCAGCAGAGCCGTTGTTGTAGTAATGGTCCCCAGCAGCCGAGCCCTCGTCGACAATTGTTTCCCCGGCAGCCGAGCCCCTCGTCGTAGTAATGGTCCCCGGCAGCCGAGCCCTCGTCATAGTAATGGTCTCCGGCAGCCGAGTCCTCGTCGACAATTTTTTCCCCGGCAGCCGAGCCCTCGTCGTAGTAATGGTCCCCGGCAGTCGAGCCCTCGTCGACAATTTTTTCCCAGGCAGCCGAGCCCTCGTCGTAGTAATGGTCCCCGGCAGCCGAGCCCTCGTCGACAATTGTTTCCCCGGCAGCCGAGCCCTCGTCG
The DNA here is from genome assembly GCF_026419915.1 of Harpia harpyja. Lineage (NCBI taxonomy): Eukaryota > Metazoa > Chordata > Aves > Accipitriformes > Accipitridae > Harpia > Harpia harpyja. Next base: position 20,992,694 of record NC_068947.1, on the reverse strand, counting down.
TAGTAATGGTCCCCGGCAGCCGAGCCCTCGTCGTAGTAATGGTCCCCGGCAGCCGAGCCCTTGTCGTAGTAATGGTCCCTGGTAGCAAAGCCCTCGTCGTAGTAATGGTCCCCGGCAGCCGAGCCCTCGTCGTAGTAATGGTCCCCGGCAGTCGAGCCCTCGTCGACAATTTTTTCCCCGGCATGCGAGCCCTCGTCGTAGTAATGGTCCCCGGCAGCCGAGCCCTCGTGGTAATAACGGTCCCCGGCAGCCGAGCCCTCGTCGTTGTAACGGTCCCCGGCAGCCGAGCCCTCATCGTAGTAACGGTCCCCGGCAGCCGAGCCCTCGTCGTAGTAATGGTCCCCGGCAGCCGAGCCCTCGTCGACAATTGTTTCACCGGCAGCCGAGCCCTCGTCGTAGTAATGGTCCCCGGCAGCCGAGCCCTCGTCGTAGTAACGGTCCCCGGCAGACGAGCCCTCGTCGTAGTAATGGTCCCCCGGCAGCCGAGCCCTCGTCGTAGTAACGGTCCCCGGCAGCCGAGCCCTCGTCGTAGTAATGGTTCCAGGCAGCCGAGCCCTCGTCGTAGTAACGGTCCCCCGGCAGACGAGCCCTCATCGTAGTAACGGTCCCCGGCAGCCGAGCCCTCGTCGTAGTAACGGTCCCCGGCAGCCGAGCCCTCGTCGTAGTAATGGTCCCCGGCAGCCGAGCCCTCGTCATAATAACGGTCCCCGGCAGCCGAGCCCTCGTCGTAGTAACGGTCCCCGGCAGCCGAGCCCTCGTCGTAGTAACGGTCCCCGGCAGCCAAGCCCTTGTCGTAGTAATGGTCCCCGGCAGCCGAGCCCTCGTCATAGTAATGGTCCCCGGCAGCCGAGCCCTCGTCGACAATTGTTTCCACGGCAGCCGAGCCCTCGTCGTAGTAATGGTCCCCGGCAGCCGAGCCCTCGTCATAGTAATGGTCCCCGGCAGCCGAGCCCTCGTCGACAATTGTTTCCACGGCAGCCGAGCCCTCGTCGTAGTAATGGTCCCCGGCAGCCGAGCCCTCGTCGTAGTAACGGTCCCCGGCAGACGAGCCCTCGTCGTAGTAATGGTCCCCGGCAGCCGAGCCCTCGTCGTAGTAATGGTCCCCGGCAGCCGAGCCCTCGTCGTAGTAACGGTACCCGGCAGCCGAGCCCTCGTCGTAGTAATGGTCCCCGGCAGCCGAGCCCTCGTCGTAGTAATGGTCCCCGGCAGCCGAGCCCTCGTCGTAGTAACGGTCCCCGGCAGCCGAGCCCTCGTCGTAGTAACGGTCCCCGGCAGCCGAGCCCTCGTCGTAGTAATGGTCCCCGGCAGCCGAGCCCTCGTCGTAGTAACGGTCCCCGGCAGCCGAGCCCTCGTCGTAGTAACGGTCCCCGGCAGACGAGCCCTCGTCGTAGTAACGGTACCCGGCAGCCGAGCCCTCGTCGTAGTAATGGTCCCCGGCAGCCGAGCCCTCGTCGTAGTAATGGTCCCCGGCAGACGAGTCCTCGTCGTAGTAACGGTCCCCGGCAGCCGAGCCCTCGTCGTAGTAATGGTCCCCGGCAGCCGAGCCCTCGTCGTAGTAACGGTCCCCGGCAGCCGAGCCCTCGTCATAGTAATGGTCCCCGGCAGCCGAGCCCTCGTCGTAGTAATGGTTCCCGGCAGCCGAGCCCTCGTCGACAATTTTTTCTCCGGCAGCCGAGCCCTCGTTGTAGTAATGGTCCCCGGCAGCCGAGCCCTCGTCGACAATTTTTTCCCCGGCAGACGAGCCCTCGTTGTAGTAATGGTCCCCGGTAGCCGAGCCATCGTCGTAGTAATGCTCCCCGGCAGCCGAGGCCTCGTCGTAGTAATGGTCCCCGGCAGCCGAACCCTCGTCGACAATTTTTTCCCCGGTAGCCAAGCCCTCGTTGTAGTAATGGTCCCCGGCAGCCGAGCCCTCGTCGACAATTGTTTCCCCGGCAGCAGAGCCGTTGTTGTAGTAATGGTCCCCAGCAGCCGAGCCCTCGTCGATAATTGTTTCCCCGGCAGCCGAGCCCTCGTCGTAGTAATGGTCCCCGGCAGCCGAGCCCTCGTCATAGTAATGGTCTCCGGCAGCCGAGTCCTCGTCGACAATTTTTTCCCCGGCAGCCGAGCCCTCGTCGTAGTAATGGTCCCCGGCAGTCGAGCCCTCGTCGACAATTTTTTCCCAGGCAGCCGAGCCCTCGTCGAAGTAATGGTCCCCGGCAGCCGAGCCCTCGTCGACAATTGTTTCCCCGGCAGCCGAGCCCTCGTCGTAGTAATGGTCCCCGGCAGCCGAGCCCTCGTCGTAGTAATGGTCCCCGGCAGCCGAGCCCTTGTCGTAGTAATGGTCCCTGGTAGCAAAGCCCTCGTCGTAGTAATGGTCCCCGGCAGCCGAGCCCTCGTCGTAGTAATGCTCCCCGGCAGTCGAGCCCTCGTCGACAATTTTTTCCCGGGCATGCGAGCCCTCGTCGTAGTAATGTTCCCCGGCAGCCGAGCCCTCGTGGTAATAACGGTCCCCGGCAGCCGAGCCCTCGTCATAGTAACGGTCCCCGGCAGCCGAGCCCTCATCGTAGTAACGGTCCCCGGCAGCCGAGCCCTCGTCGTAGTAATGGTCCCCGGCAGCCGAGCCCTCGTCGACAATTGTTTCACCGGCAGCCGAGCCCTCGTCGTAGTAATGGTCCCCGGCAGCCGAGCCCTCGTCGTAGTAACGGTCCCCGGCAGACGAGCCCTCGTCGTAGTAATGGTCCCCGGCAGCCGAGCCCTCGTCGTAGTAACGGTCCCCGGCAGCCGAGCCCTCGTCGTAGTAATGGTTCCAGGCAGCCGAGCCCTCGTCGTAGTAACGGTCCCCGGCAGACGAGCCCTCGTCGTAGTAACGGTCCCCGGCAGACGAGCCCTCGTCGTAGTAATGGTCCCCGGCAGCCGAGCCCTCGTCGTAGTAATGGTCCCCGGCAGCCGAGCCCTCGTCATAATAACGGTCCCCGGCAGCCGAGCCCTCGTCGTAGTAACGGTCCCCGGCAGCCGAGCCCTCGTCGTAGTAACGGTCCCCGGCAGCCAAGCCCTTGTCGTAGTAATGGTCCCCGGCAGCCGAGCCCTCGTCATAGTAATGGTCCCCGGCAGCCGAGCCCTCGTCGACAATTGTTTCCACGGCAGCCGAGCCCTCGTCGTAGTAATGGTCCCCGGCAGCCGAGCCCTCGTCGTAGTAACGGTCCCCGGCAGCCGAGCCCTCGTCGTAGTAATGGTCACGGCAGCCGAGCCCTCGTCGTAGTAACGGTACCCGGCAGCCGAGCCCTCGTCGTAGTAATGGTCCCCGGCAGCCGAGCCCTCGTCGTAGTAATGGTCCCCGGCAGCCGAGCCCTCGTCGTAGTAATGGTCCCCGGCAGCCGAGCCCTCGTCGTAGTAACGGTCCCCGGCAGCCGAGCCCTCGTCGTAGTAATGGTCCCCGGCAGCCGAGCCCTCGTCGTAGTAACGGTCCCCGGCAGCCGAGCCCTCGTCGTAGTAACGGTCCCCGGCAGCCGAGCCCTCGTCGTAGTAATGGTCCCCGGCAGCCGAGCCCTCGTCGTAGTAATGGTCCCCGGCAGTCGAGCCCTCGTCGACAATTTTTTCCCCGGCAGCCAAGCCCTCGTTGTAGTAATGGTCTCCGGCAGCCGAGCCCTCGTCGACAATTGTTTCCCCGGCAGCTGAGCCCTCGTCGTAGTAATGGTCCCCGGCAGCCGAGCCCTTGTCGTAGTAATGGTCCCTGGTAGCAAAGCCCTCGTCGTAGTAATAGTCCCCGGCAGCCGAGCCCTCGTCGTAGTAATGGTCCCCGGCAGTGGAGCCCTCGTCGACAATTTTTTCCCCGGCAGCCGAGCCCTCGTCGTAGTAACGGTCCCCAGCAGACGAGCCCTCGTCGTAGTAATGGTCCCCGGCAGCCGAGCCCTCGTCGTAGTAATGGTCCCCGGCAGCCGAGCCCTCGTCGTAGTAATGGTCCCCGGCAGTGGAGCCCTCGTCGACAATTGTTTCCCCGGCAGCCGAGCCCTCGTCGTAGTAACGGTCCCCGGCAGCCGAGCCCTCGTCGTAGTAATGGTCCCTGGCAGCCGAGCCCTCGTCGTAGTAACGGTCCCCGGCAGCCGAGCCCTCGTCGTAGTAATGGTCCCCGGCAGCCGAGCCCTCGTCGTAGTAACGGTCCCCGGCAGCCGAGCCCTCGTCATAGTAATGGTCCCCGGCAGCCGAGCCCTCGTCGTAGTAATGGTCCCCGGCAGCCGAGCCCTCGTCGACAATTTTTTCTCCGGCAGCCGAGCCCTCGTTGTAGTAATGGTCCCCGGCAGCCGAGCCCTCGTCGACAATTTTTTCCCCAGCAGACGAGCCCTCGTTGTAGTAATGGTCCCCGGTAGCCGAGCCATCGTCGTAGTAATGCTCCCCGGCAGCCGAGCCCTCGTCGTAGTAATGGTCCCCGGCAGCCGAGCCCTCGTCGACAATTTTTTCCCCGGTAGCCAAGCCCTCGTTGTAGTAATGGTCCCCGGCAGCCGAGCCCTCGTCGACAATTGTTTCCCCGGCAGCCGAGCCGTTGTTGTAGTAATGGTCCCCAGCAGCCGAGACCTCGTCGACAATTGTTTCCCCGGCAGCCGAGCCCTCGTCGTAGTAATGGTCCCCGGCAGCCGAGCCCTCGTCGTAGTAATGGTCTCCGGCAGCCGAGTCCTCGTCGACAATTTTTTCCCCGGCAGCCGAGCCCTCGTCGTAGTAATGGTCCCCGGCAGTCGAGCCCTCGTCGACAATTTTTTCCCCGGCAGACGAGCCCTCGTCGTAGTAATGGTCCCCGGCAGCCGAGCCCTCGTCGTAGTAATGGTCCCCGGCAGCCGAGCCCTCGTCGTAGTAATGGTCCCCGGCAGCCGAGCCCTTGTCGTAGTAATGGTCCCTGGTAGCAAAGCCCTCGTCGTAGTAATGGTCCCCGGCAGCCGAGCCCTCGTCGTAGTAATGGTCCCCGGCACTCGAGCCCTCGTCGACAATTTTTTCCCCGGCAGCCGAGCCCTCGTCGTAGTAATGGTCCCCGGCAGCCGAGCCCTCGTGGTAATAACGGTCCCCGGCAGCCGAGCCCTCGTCGTAGTAACGGTCCCCGGCAGCCGAGCCCTCGTCGTAGTAACGGTCCCCGGCAGCCGAGCCCTCGTCGTAGTAATGGTCCCCGGCAGCCGAGCCCTCGTCGACAATTGTTTCACCGGCAGGCGAGCCCTCGTCGTAGTAATGGTCCCCGGCAGCCGAGCCCTCGTCGTAGTAACGGTCCCCGGCAGACGAGCCCTCGTCGTAGTAATGGTCCCCGGCAGCCGAGCCCCTCGTCGTAGTAACGGTCCCCGGCAGCCGAGCCCTCGTCGTAGTAATGGTTCCAGGCAACCGAGCCCTCGTCGTAGTAAAGGTCCCCGGCAGACGAGCCCTCATCGTAGTAACGGTCCCCGGCAGCCGAGCCCTCGTCGTAGTAATGGTCCCCGGCAGCCGAGCCCTCGTCGTAATAACGGTCCCCGGCAGCCGAGCCCTCGTCGTAGTAACGGTCCCCGGCAGCCGAGCCCTTGTCGTAGTAATGGTCCCCGGCAGCCAAGCCCTCGTCGTAGTAATGGTCCCCGGCAGCCGAGCCCTCGTCATAGTAATGGTCCCCGGCAGCCGAGCCCTCGTCGACAATTGTTTCCACGGCAGCCGAGCCCTCGTCGTAGTAATGGTCCCCGGCAGCCGAGCCCTCGTCGTAGTAACGGTCCCCGGCAGACGAGCCCTCGTCGTAGTAATGGTCCCCGGCAGCCGAGCCCTCATCGTAGTAATGGTCCCCGGCAGCCGAGCCCTCGTCGTAGTAACGGTACGCGGCAGCCGAGCCCTCGTCGTAGTAATGGTCCCCGGCAGCCGAGCCCTCGTCGTAGTAATGGTCCCCGGCAGCCGAGCCCTCGTCGTAGTAACGGTCCCCGGCAGCCGAGCCCTCGTCGTAGTAACGGTCCCCGGCAGACGAGCCCTCGTCGTAGTAACGGTCCCCGGCAGCCGAGCCCTCGTCGTAGTAATGGTCCCCGGCAGCCGAGTCCTCGTCGACAATTTTTTCACCGGCAGCCGAGCCCTCGTCGTAGTAATGGTCACCGGCAGTCGAGCCCTCGTCGACAATTTTTTCCCCGGCAGACGAGCCCTCGTCGTAGTAATGGTCCCCGGCAGCCGAGCCCTCGTCGACGATTGTTTACCCGGCAGCCGAGCCCTCGTCGTAGTAATGGTCCCCGGCAGCCGAGCCCTTGTCGTAGTAATGGTCCCTGGTAGCAAAGCCCTCGTCGTAGTAATGGTCCCCGGCAGCCGAGCCCTCGTCGTAGTAATGGTCCCCGGCAGTGGAGCCCTCGTCGACAATTTTTTCCCCGGCAGCCGAGCCCTCGTCGTAGTAACGGTCCCCGGCAGCCGAGCCCTCGTCGTAGTAACGGTCCCCGGCAGCCGAGCCCTCGTCGTAGTAACGGTCCCCGGCAGCCGAGCCCTCGTCGTAGTAATGGTCCCCGGCAGCCGAGCCCTCGTCGTAGTAATGGTCCCCGGCAGCCGAGCCCTCGTCGACAATTGTTTCCCCGGCAGCCGAGCCCTCGTCGTAGTAATGGTCCCCGGCAGCCGAGCCCTCGTCAACAACTGTTTCCCCGGCAGCCGAGCCCTCGTCGTAGTAACGGTCCCCGGCAGACGAGCCCTCGTCGTAGTGATGGTCCCCGGCAGTCGAGCCCTCGTCGACAATTTTTTCCCCGGCAGCCGAGCCCTCGTTGTAGTAATGGTCCCCGGCAGTCGAGCCCTCGTCGACAATTTTTTCCCCGGCAGCCGAGCCCTCGTCGTAGTAATGGTCCCCGGCAGCCGAGCCCTCGTCGTAATAACGGTCCCCGGCAGCCGAGCCCTCGTCGTAGTAACGGTCCCCGGCAGCCGAGCCCTCGTCGTAGTAATGGTCCCCGGCAGCCGAGCCCTCGTCGTAGTAATGGTCCCCGGCAGCCGAGACCTCGTCGACAATTGTGTCCCCGGCAGCCGAGCCCTCGTCGTAGTAATGGTCCCCGGCAGCCGAGCCCTCGTCGTAGTAACGGTCCCCGGCAGACGAGCCCTCGTCGTAGTAACGGTCCCCGGCAGCCGAGCCCTCGTCGTAGTAATGGTCATCGGCAGCCGAGCCCTCGTCGTAGTAATGGTCCCCGGCAGACGAGCCCTCGTCGTAGTAATGGTCCCCGGCAGACGAGCCCTCGTCGTAGTAACGGTCCCCGGCAGACGAGCCCTCGTCGTAGTAACGGTCCCCGGCAGCCGAGGCCTCGTCGTAGTAATGGTCCCCGGCAGCCAAGCCCTCGTCGTAGTAACGGTCCCCGGCAGACGAGCCCTCGTCGTAGTAATGGTCCCCGGCAGCCGAGCCCTCGTCGTAGTAATGATCCCCGGCAGCCGAGCCCTCATCGTAGTAACGGTCCCCGGCATCCGAGCCCTCGTCGTAGTAATGGTCCCCGGCAGCCGAGCCCTCGTCGTAGTAATGGTCCCCGGCAGCCGAGCCCTCGTCGACAATTGTTTACCCGGCAGCCGAGCCCTCGTCGTAGTAATGGTCCCCGGCAGCCGAGCCCTCGTCGTAGTAACGGTCCCCGGCAGCCGAGCCCTCGTCGTAGTAACGGTCCCCGGCAGCCAAGCCCTCGTCGTAGTAATGGTCCCCGGCAGCCGAGCCCTCGTCGACAATTGTTTCCCCGGCAGCCGAGCCGTTGTTGTAGTAATGGTCCCCAGCAGCCGAGCCCTCGTCGACAATTGTTTCCCCGGCAGCCGAGCCCTCGTCGTAGTAATGGTCCCCGGCAGCCGAGCCCTCGTCGTAGTAATGGTCTCCGGCAGCCGAGTCCTCGTCGACAATTTTTTCCCCGGCAGCCGAGCCCTCGTCGTAGTAATGGTCCCCGGCAGTCGAGCCCTCGTCGACAATTTTTTCCCCGGCAGACGAGCCCTCGTCGTAGTAATGGTCCCCGGCAGCCGAGCCCTCGTCGTAGTAATGGTCCCCGGCAGCCGAGCCCTCGTCGTAGTAATGGTCCCCGGCAGCCGAGCCCTTGTCGTAGTAATGGTCCCTGGTAGCAAAGCCCTCGTCGTAGTAATGGTCCCCGGCAGCCGAGCCCTCGTCGTAGTAATGGTCCCCGGCACTCGAGACCTCGTCGACAATTTTTTCCCCGGCAGCCGAGCCCTCGTCGTAGTAATGGTCCCCGGCAGCCGAGCCCTCGTGGTAATAACGGTCCCCGGCAGCCGAGCCCTCGTCGTAGTAACGGTCCCCGGCAGCCGAGCCCTCGTCGTAGTAACGGTCCCCGGCAGCCGAGCCCTCGTCGTAGTAATGGTCCCCGGCAGCCGAGCCCTCGTCGACAATTGTTTCACCGGCAGCCGAGCCCTCGTCGTAGTAATGGTCCCCGGCAGCCCAGCCCTCGTCGTAGTAACGGTCCCCGGCAGACGAGCCCTCGTCGTAGTAATGGTCCCCGGCAGCCGAGCCCTCGTCGTAGTAACGGTCCCCGGCAGCCGAGCCCTCGTCGTAGTAATGGTTCCAGGCAGCCGAGCCCTCGTCATAGTAACGGTCCCCGGCAGACGAGCCCTCATCGTAGTAACGGTCCCCGGCAGCCGAGGCCTCGTCGTAGTAATGGTCCCCGGCAGCCGAGCCCTCGTCGTAGTAATGGTCCCCGGCAGCCAAGCCCTCGTCGTAGTAATGGTCCCCGGCAGCCGAGCCCTCGTCATAGTAATGGTCCCCCGGCAGCCGAGCCCTCGTCGACAATTGTTTCCACGGCAGCCGAGCCCTCGTCGTAGTAATGGTCCCCGGCAGCCGAGCCCTCGTCGTAGTAACGGTCCCCGGCAGAAGAGCCCTCGTCGTAGTAATGGTCCCCGGCAGCCGAGCCCTCGTCGTAGTAACGGTACGCGGCAGCCGAGCCCTCGTCGTAGTAATGGTCCCCGGCAGAGGAGCCCTCGTCGTAGTAACGGTCCCCCGGCAGCCGAGCCCTCGTCGTAGTAACGGTCCCCGGCAGCCGAGCCCTCGTCGTAGTAACGGTCCCCGGCAGCCGAGCCCTCGTCGTAGTAATGGTCCCCGGCAGCCGAGCCCTCGTCGTAGTAATGGTCCCCGGCAGCCGAGCCCTCGTCGACAATTGTTTCCCCGGCAGCCGAGCCCTCGTCGTAGTAATGGTCCCCGGCAGCCGAGCCCTCGTCAACAACTGTTTCCCCGGCAGCCGAGCCCTCGTCGTAGTAACGGTCCCCGGCAGACGAGCCCTCGTCGTAGTGATGGTCCCCGGCAGCCGAGCCCTCGTCGTAGTAATGGTCCCCGGCAGTCGAGCCCTCGTCGACAATTTTTTCCCCGGCAGCCGAGCCCTCGTTGTAGTAATGGTCCCCGGCATTCGAGCCCTCGTCGACAATTTTTTCCCCGGCAGCCGAGCCCTTGTCGTAGTAATGGTCCCCGGCAGCCGAGCCCTCGTCGTAATAACGGTCCCCGGCAGCCGAGCCCTCGTTGTAGTAACGGTCCCCGGCAGCCGAGCCCTCGTCGTAGTAACGGTCCCCGGCAGCCGAGCCCTCGTCGTAGTAATGGTCCCCGGCAGCCGAGCCCTCGTCGACAATTGTGTTGCCGGCAGCCGAGCCCTCGTCGTAGTAATGGTCCCCGGCAGCCGAGCCCTCGTCGTAGTAACGGTCCCCGGCAGCCGAGCCCTCGTCGTAGTAATGGTCCCCGGCAGCCGAGCCCCTCGTCGTAGTAACGGTCCCCGGCAGACGAGCCCTCGTCGTAGTAATGGTCCCCGGCAGCCGAGCCCTCGTCGTAGTAATGGTCCCCGGCAGCCGAGCCCTCGTCGACAATTGTGTCCCCGGCAGCCGAGCCCTCGTCGTAGTAATGGTCCCCGGCAGCCGAGCCCTCGTCGTAGTAACGGTCCCCGGCAGCCGAGCCCTCGTCGTAGTAATGGTCCCCGGCAGCCGAGCCCTCGTCGTAGTAACGGTCCCCGGCAGACGAGCCCTCGTCGTAGTAACGGTCCCCGGCAGCCGAGCCCTCGTCGTAGTAACGGTCCCCGGCAGCCGAGCCCTCGTCGTAGTAATGGTCCCCCGCAGCCAAGCCCTCGTCGTAGTAACGGTCCCCGGCAGCCGAGCCCTCGTCGTAGTAATGGTCCCCGGCAGCCGAGCCCTCGTCGTAGTAATGATCCCCGGCAGCCGAGCCCTCGTCGTAATAACGGTCCCCGGCAGCCGAGCCCTCATCGTAGTAACGGTCCCCGGCAGCCGAGCCCTCGTCGTAGTAATGGTCCCCGGCAGCCGAGCCCTCGTCGTAGTAATGGTCCCCGGCAGCCGAGCCCTCGTCGACAATTGTTTACCCGGCAGCCGAGCCCTCGTCGTAGTAATGGTCCCCGGCAGCCGAGCCCTCGTCGTAGTAACGGTCCCCGGCAGCCGAGCCCTCGTCGTAGTAACGGTCCGCGGCAGCCAAGCCCTCGTCGTACTAATGGTCCCCGGCAGCCGAGCCCTCGTCATAGTAATGGTCCCCGGCAGCCGAGCCCTCGTCGACAATTGTTTCCCCGGCAGCCGAGCCCTCGTCGTAGTAACGGTCCGCGGCAGCCGAGCCCTCGTCGTAGTAATGGTCCCCGGCAGCCGAGCCCTCGTCGTAGTAACGGTCCCCGGCAGCCGAGCCCTCGTCGTAGTAACGGTCCCCGGCAGCCAAGCCCTCGTCGTAGTAATGGTCCCCGGCAGCCGAGCCCTCGTCGACAATTGTTTCCCCGGCAGCCGAGCCGTTGTTGTAGTAATGGTCCCCAGCAGCCGAGCCCTCGTCGACAATTGTTTCCCCCGGCAGCCGAGCCCTCGTCGTAGTAATGGTCCCCGGCAGCCGAGCCCTCGTCGTAGTAATGGTCTCCGGCAGCCGAGTCCTCGTCGACAATTTTTTCCCCGGCAGCCGAGCCCTCGTCGTAGTAATGGTCCCCGGCAGTCGAGCCCTCGTCGACAATTTTTTCCCCGGCAGACGAGCCCTCGTCGTAGTAATGGTCCCCGGCAGCCGAGCCCTCGTCGTAGTAATGGTCCCCGGCAGCCGAGCCCTCGTCGTAGTAATGGTCCCCGGCAGCCGAGCCCTTGTCGTAGTAATGGTCCCTGGTAGCAAAGCCCTCGTCGTAGTAATGGTCCCCGGCAGCCGAGCCCTCGTCGTAGTAATGGTCCCCGGCACTCGAGACCTCGTCGACAATTTTTTCCCCGGCAGCCGAGCCCTCGTCGTAGTAATGGTCCCCGGCAGCCGAGGCCTCATGGTAATAACGGTCCCCGGCAGCCGAGCCCTCGTCGTAGTAACGGTCCCCGGCAGCCGAGCCCTCGTCGTAGTAACGGTCCCCGGCAGCCGAGCCCTCGTCGTAGTAATGGTCCCCGGCAGCCGAGCCCTCGTCGACAATTGTTTCACCGGCAGCCGAGCCCTCGTCGTAGTAATGGTCCCCGGCAGCCCAGCCCTCGTCGTAGTAACGGTCCCCGGCAGACGAGCCCTCGTCGTAGTAATGGTCCCCGGCAGCCGAGCCCTCGTCGTAGTAACGGTCCCCGGCAGCCGAGCCCTCGTCGTAGTAATGGTTCCAGGCAGCCGAGCCCTCGTCATAGTAACGGTCCCCGGCAGACGAGCCCTCATCGTAGTAACGGTCCCCGGCAGCCGAGGCCTCGTCGTAGTAATGGTCCCCGGCAGCCGAGCCCTCGTCGTAGTAATGGTCCCCGGCAGCCAAGCCCTCGTCGTAGTAATGGTCCCCGGCAGCCGAGCCCTCGTCATAGTAATGGTCCCCGGCAGCCGAGCCCTCGTCGACAATTGTTTCCACGGCAGCCGAGCCCTCGTCGTAGTAATGGTCCCCGGCAGCCGAGCCCTCGTCGTAGTAACGGTCCCCGGCAGAAGAGCCCTCGTCGTAGTAATGGTCCCCGGCAGCCGAGCCCTCGTCGTAGTAACGGTACGCGGCAGCCGAGCCCTCGTCGTAGTAATGGTCCCCGGCAGAGGAGCCCTCGTCGTAGTAACGGTCCCCGGCAGCCGAGCCCTCGTCGTAGTAACGGTCCCCGGCAGCCGAGCCCTCGTCGTAGTAACGGTCCCCGGCAGCCGAGCCCTCGTCGTAGTAATGGTCCCCGGCAGCCGAGCCCTCGTCGTAGTAATGGTCCCCGGCAGCCGAGCCCTCGTCGACAATTGTTTCCCCGGCAGCCGAGCCCTCGTCGTAGTAATGGTCCCCGGCAGCCGAGCCCTCGTCAACAACTGTTTCCCCGGCAGCCGAGCCCTCGTCGTAGTAACGGTCCCCGGCAGACGAGCCCTCGTCGTAGTGATGGTCCCCGGCAGCCGAGCCCTCGTCGTAGTAATGGTCCCCGGCAGTCGAGCCCTCGTCGACAATTTTTTCCCCGGCAGCCGAGCCCTCGTTGTAGTAATGGTCCCCGGCATTCGAGCCCTCGTCGACAATTTTTTCCCCGGCAGCCGAGCCCTTGTCGTAGTAATGGTCCCCGGCAGCCGAGCCCTCGTCGTAATAACGGTCCCCGGCAGCCGAGCCCTCGTTGTAGTAACGGTCCCCCGGCAGCCGAGCCCTCGTCGTAGTAACGGTCCCCGGCAGCCGAGCCCTCGTCGTAGTAATGGTCCCCGGCAGCCGAGCCCTCGTCGACAATTGTGTTGCCGGCAGCCGAGCCCTCGTCGTAGTAATGGTCCCCGGCAGCCGAGCCCTCGTCGTAGTAACGGTCCCCGGCAGCCGAGCCCTCGTCGTAGTAATGGTCCCCGGCAGCCGAGCCCTCGTCGTAGTAACGGTCCCCGGCAGACGAGCCCTCGTCGTAGTAATGGTCCCCGGCAGCCGAGCCCTCGTCGTAGTAATGGTCCCCGGCAGCCGAGCCCTCGTCGACAATTGTGTCCCCGGCAGCCGAGCCCTCGTCGTAGTAATGGTCCCCGGCAGCCGAGCCCTCGTCGTAGTAACGGTCCCCCGGCAGCCGAGCCCTCGTCGTAGTAATGGTCCCCGGCAGCCGAGCCCTCGTCGTAGTAACGGTCCCCGGCAGACGAGCCCTCGTCGTAGTAACGGTCCCCGGCAGCCGAGCCCTCGTCGTAGTAACGGTCCCCGGCAGCCGAGCCCCTCGTCGTAGTAATGGTCCCCCGCAGCCAAGCCCTCGTCGTAGTAACGGTCCCCGGCAGCCGAGCCCTCGTCGTAGTAATGGTCCCCGGCAGCCGAGCCCTCGTCGTAGTAATGATCCCCGGCAGCCGAGCCCTCGTCGTAATAACGGTCCCCGGCAGCCGAGCCCTCATCGTAGTAACGGTCCCCCGGCAGCCGAGCCCTCGTCGTAGTAATGGTCCCCGGCAGCCGAGCCCTCGTCGTAGTAATGGTCCCCGGCAGCCGAGCCCTCGTCGACAATTGTTTACCCGGCAGCCGAGCCCTCGTCGTAGTAATGGTCCCCGGCAGCCGAGCCCCTCGTCGTAGTAACGGTCCCCGGCAGCCGAGCCCTCGTCGTAGTAACGGTCCGCGGCAGCCAAGCCCTCGTCGTACTAATGGTCCCCGGCAGCCGAGCCCTCGTCGTAATAACGGTCCCCGGCAGCCGAGCCCTCGTTGTAGTAACGGTCCCCGGCAGCCGAGCCCTCGTCGTAGTAACGGTCCCCGGCAGCCGAGCCCTCGTCGTAGTAATGGTCCCCGGCAGCCGAGCCCTCGTCGACAATTGTGTTGCCGGCAGCCGAGCCCTCGTCGTAGTAATGGTCCCCCGGCAGCCGAGCCCTCGTCGTAGTAACGGTCCCCGGCAGCCGAGCCCTCGTCGTAGTAATGGTCCCCGGCAGCCGAGCCCTCGTCGTAGTAACGGTCCCCGGCAGACGAGCCCTCGTCGTAGTAATGGTCCCCGGCAGCCGAGCCCTCGTCGTAGTAATGGTCCCCGGCAGCCGAGCCCTCGTCGACAATTGTGTCCCCGGCAGCCGAGCCCTCGTCGTAGTAATGGTCCCCGGCAGCCGAGCCCTCGTCGTAGTAACGGTCCCCGGCAGCCGAGCCCTCGTCGTAGTAATGGTCCCCGGCAGCCGAGCCCTCGTCGTAGTAACGGTCCCCGGCAGACGAGCCCTCGTCGTAGTAACGGTCCCCGGCAGCCGAGCCCTCGTCGTAGTAACGGTCCCCGGCAGCCGAGCCCTCGTCGTAGTAATGGTCCCCCGCAGCCAAGCCCTCGTCGTAGTAACGGTCCCCGGCAGCCGAGCCCTCGTCGTAGTAATGGTCCCCGGCAGCCGAGCCCTCGTCGTAGTAATGATCCCCGGCAGCCGAGCCCTCGTCGTAATAACGGTCCCCGGCAGCCGAGCCCTCATCGTAGTAACGGTCCCCGGCAGCCGAGCCCTCGTCGTAGTAATGGTCCCCGGCAGCCGAGCCCTCGTCGTAGTAATGGTCCCCCGGCAGCCGAGCCCTCGTCGACAATTGTTTACCCGGCAGCCGAGCCCTCGTCGTAGTAATGGTCCCCGGCAGCCGAGCCCTCGTCGTAGTAACGGTCCCCGGCAGCCGAGCCCTCGTCGTAGTAACGGTCCGCGGCAGCCAAGCCCTCGTCGTACTAATGGTCCCCGGCAGCCGAGCCCTCGTCATAGTAATGGTCCCCCGGCAGCCGAGCCCTCGTCGACAATTGTTTCCCCGGCAGCCGAGCCCTCGTCGTAGTAATGGTCCCCGGCAGCCGAGCCCTCGTCGTAGTAACGGTCCCCGGCAGACGAGCCCTCGTCGTAGTAATGGTCCCCGGCAGCCGAGCCCTCGTCGTAATAACGGTCCCCGGCAGCCGAGCCCTCGTCGTAGTAACGGTCCCCGGCAGCCGAGCCCTCGTCGTAGTAACGGTCCCCGGCAGCCGAGCCCTCGTCGTAGTAATGGTCCCCGGCAGCCAAGCCCTCGTCGTAGTAACGGTCCCTGGCAGCCGAGCCCTCGTCGTAGTAATGGTCCCCGGCAGCCGAGCCCTCGTCGACAATTTTTTCCCCGGCAGCCGAGCCCTCGTCGTAGTAATGGTCCCCGGCAGCCGAGCCCTCGTCGACAATTGTTTCCCCGGCAGCCGAGCCCTCGTCATAGTAATGGTCCCCGGCAGTCGAGCCCTCGTCGACAATTGTTTACCCAGCAGCCGAGCCCTCGTCGTAATAATGGTCCCAGGCAGCCGAGCCCTCGTCGTAGTAACGGTCCCCGGCAGCCTAGCCCTCGTCGTAGTAACGGTCCCCCGGCAGCCAAGCCCTCGTCGTAGTAATGGTCCCCCGGCAGCCGAGCCCTCGTCATAGTAATGGTCCCCGGCAGCCGAGCCCTCGTCGACAATTGTTTCCACGGCAGCCGAGCCCTCGTCGTAGTAATGGTCCCCGGCAGCCGAGCCCTCGTCGTAGTAACCGTCCCCGGCAGACGAGCCCTCGTCGTAGTAATGGTCCCTGGTAGCAAAGCCCTCGTCGTAGTAATGGTCCCCGGCAGCCGAGCCCTCGTCGTAGTAATGGTCCCCGGCAGTCGAGGCCTCATCGACAATTTTTTCCCCGGCAAGCCGAGCCCTCGTCGTAGTAATGGTCCCCGACAGCCGAGCCCTCGTGGTAATAACGGTCCCCGGCAGCCGAGCCCTCATCGTAGTAACGGTCCCCCGGCAGCCGAGCCCTCGTCGTAGTAACGGTCCCCGGCAGACGAGCCCTCGTCGTAGTAATGGTCCCCGGCAGCCGAGCCCTCGTCGACAATTGTTTCCCCGGCAGCCGAGCCCTCGTCGTAGTAATGGTCCCCGGCAGCCGAGCCCTCGTCGTAGTAACGGTCCCCGGCAGCCGAGCCCTCGTCGTAGTAATGGTCCCCGGCAGCCGAGCCCTCGTCGACAATTGTTTCCCCGGCAGCCGAGCCCTCGTCGTAGTAATGGTCCCCGGCAGCCGAGCCCTCGTCAACAATTTTTTCCCCGGCAGCCGAGCCCTCGTCGTAGTAACGGTCCCCGGCAGACGAGCCCTCGTCGTAGTAATGGTCCCCCGGCAGCCGAGCCCTCGTCGTAGTGATGGTCCCCGGCAGTCGAGCCCTCGTCGACAATTTTTTCCCCGGCAGCCGAGCCCTCGTTGTAGTAATGGTCCCCGGCAGTCGAGCCCTCGTCGACAATTTTTTCCCCGGCAGCCGAGCCCTCGTCGTAGTAATGGTCCCCGGCAGCCGAGCCCTCGTCGTAATAACGGTCCCCGGCAGCCGAGCCCTCGTCGTAGTAACGGTCCCCGGCAGCCGAGCCCTCGTCGTAGTAATGGTCCCCGGCAGCCGAGCCCTCGTCGTAGTAATGGTCCCCCGGCAGCCGAGACCTCGTCGACAATTGTGTCCCCGGCAGCCGAGCCCTCGTCGTAGTAATGGTCCCCGGCAAGCCGAGCCCTCGTCGTAGTAACGGTCCCCGGCAGACGAGCCCTCGTCGTAGTAACGGTCCCCGGCAGCCGAGCCCTCGTCGTAGTAATGGTCATCGGCAGCCGAGCCCTCGTCGTAGTAATGGTCCCCGGCAGACGAGCCCTCGTCGTAGTAATGGTCCCCGGCAGACGAGCCCTCGTCGTAGTAACGGTCCCCGGCAGACGAGCCCTCGTCGTAGTAACGGTCCCCGGCAGCCGAGGCCTCGTCGTAGTAATGGTCCCCGGCAGCCAAGCCCTCGTCGTAGTAACGGTCCCCGGCAGACGAGCCCTCGTCGTAGTAATGGTCCCCGGCAGCCGAGCCCTCGTCGTAGTAATGATCCCCGGCAGCCGAGCCCTCATCGTAGTAACGGTCCCCGGCATCCGAGCCCTCGTCGTAGTAATGGTCCCCGGCAGCCGAGCCCTCGTCGTAGTAATGGTCCCCGGCAGCCGAGCCCCTCGTCGACAATTGTTTACCCGGCAGCCAAGCCCTCGTCGTAGTAATGGTCCCCGGCAGCCGAGCCCTCGTCGTAGTAACGGTCCCCGGCAGCCGAGCCCTCGTCGTAGTAACGGTCCCCGGCAGCCAAGCCCTCGTCGTAGTAATGGTCCCCGGCAGCCGAGCCCTCGTCGACAATTGTTTCCCCCGGCAGCCGAGCCGTTGTTGTAGTAATGGTCCCCAGCAGCCGAGCCCTCGTCGACAATTGTTTCCCCGGCAGCCGAGCCCTCGTCGTAGTAATGGTCCCCGGCAGCCGAGCCCTCGTCGTAGTAATGGTCTCCGGCAGCCGAGTCCTCGTCGACAATTTTTTCCCCGGCAGCCGAGCCCTCGTCGTAGTAATGGTCCCCGGCAGTCGAGCCCTCGTCGACAATTTTTTTCCCCGGCAGACGAGCCCTCGTCGTAGGTAATGGTCCCCGCAGCCGAGCCCTCGTCGTAGTAATGGTCCCCGGCAGCCGAGCCCTCGTCGTAGTAATGGTCCCCGGCAGCCGAGCCCTTGTCGTAGTAATGGTCCCTGGTAGCAAAGCCCTCGTCGTAGTAATGGTCCCCGGCAGCCGAGCCCTCGTCGTAGTAATGGTCCCCGGCACTCGAGACCTCGTCGACAATTTTTTCCCCGGCAGCCGAGCCCTCGTCGTAGTAATGGTCCCCGGCAGCCGAGCCCTCGTGGTAATAACGGTCCCCGGCAGCCGAGCCCTCGTCGTAGTAACGGTCCCCGGCAGCCGAGCCCTCGTCGTAGTAACGGTCCCCGGCAGCCGAGCCCTCGTCGTAGTAATGGTCCCCGGCAGCCGAGCCCTCGTCGACAATTGTTTCACCGGCAGCCGAGCCCTCGTCGTAGTAATGGTCCCCGGCAGCCCAGCCCTCGTCGTAGTAACGGTCCCCGGCAGACGAGCCCTCGTCGTAGTAATGGTCCCCGGCAGCCGAGCCCTCGTCGTAGTAACGGTCCCCGGCAGCCGAGCCCTCGTCGTAGTAATGGTTCCAGGCAGCCGAGCCCTCGTCATAGTAACGGTCCCCGGCAGACGAGCCCTCATCGTAGTAACGGTCCCCGGCAGCCGAGGCCTCGTCGTAGTAATGGTCCCCGGCAGCCGAGCCCTCGTCGTAGTAATGGTCCCCGGCAGCCAAGCCCTCGTCGTAGTAATGGTCCCCGGCAGCCGAGCCCTCGTCATAGTAATGGTCCCCGGCAGCCGAGCCCTCGTCGACAATTGTTTCCACGGCAGCCGAGCCCTCGTCGTAGTAATGGTCCCCGGCAGCCGAGCCCTCGTCGTAGTAACGGTCCCCGGCAGAAGAGCCCTCGTCGTAGTAATGGTCCCCGGCAGCCGAGCCCTCGTCGTAGTAACGGTACGCGGCAGCCGAGCCCTCGTCGTAGTAATGGTCCCCGGCAGAGGAGCCCTCGTCGTAGTAATGGTCCCCGGCAGCCGAGCCCTCGTCGTAGTAACGGTCCCCGGCAGCCGAGCCCTCGTCGTAGTAACGGTCCCCGGCAGACGAGCCCTCGTCGTAGTAACGGTCCCCGGCAGCCGAGCCCTCGTCGTAGTAATGGTCCCCGGCAGCCGAGTCCTCGTCGACAATTTTTTCACCGGCAGCCGAGCCCTCGTCGTAGTAATGGTCACCGGCAGTCGAGCCCTCGTCGACAATTTTTTCCCCGGCAGCAGAGCCGTTGTTGTAGTAATGGTCCCCGGCAGCCGAGCCCTCGTCGACAATTGTTTCCCCGGCAGCCGAGCCCTCGTCGTAGTAATGGTCCCCGGCAGCCGAGCCCTTGTCGTAGTAATGGTCCCTGGTAGCAAAGCCCTCGTCGTAGTAATGGTACCCGGCAGCCGAGCCCTTGTCGTAGTAATGGTCCCCGACAGCCGAGCCCTCGTGGTAATAACGGTCCCCGGCAGCCGAGCCCTCATCGTAGTAACGGTCCCCGGCAGCCGAGCCCTCGTCGTAGTAACGGTCCCCGGCAGACGAGCCCTCGTCGTAGTAATGGTCCCCGGCAGCCGAGCCCTCGTCGACAATTGTTTCCCCGGCAGCCGAGCCCTCGTCGTAGTAATGGTCCCCGGCAGCCGAGCCCTCGTCGTAGTAACGGTCCCCGGCAGCCGAGCCCTCGTCGTAGTAATGGTCCCCGGCAGCCGAGCCCTCGTCGACAATTGTTTCCCCGGCAGCCGAGCCTCGTCGTAGTAATGGTCCCCGGCAGCCGAGCCCTCGTCAACAATTTTTTCCCCGGCAAGCCGAGCCCTCGTCGTAGTAACGGTCCCCGGCAGACGAGCCCTCGTCGTTAGTAATGGTCCCCGGCAGCCGAGCCCTCGTCGTAGTGATGGTCCCCGGCAGTCGAGCCCTCGTCGACAATTTTTTCCCCGGCAGCCGAGCCCTCGTTGTAGTAATGGTCCCCGGCAGTCGAGCCCTCGTCGACATTTTTTCCCCGGCAGCCGAGCCCTCGTCGTAGTAATGGTCCCTGGCAGCCGAGCCCTCGTCGTAATAACGGTCCCCGGCAGCCGAGCCCTCGTCGTAGTAACGGTCCCCGGCAGCCGAGCCCTCGTCGTAGTAATGGTCCCCGGCAGCCGAGCCCTCGTCGTAGTAATGGTCCCCGGCAGCCGAGACCTCGTCGACAATTGTGTCCCCGGCAGCCGAGCCCTCGTCGTAGTAATGGTCCCCGGCAGCCGAGCCCTCGTCGTAGTAACGGTCCCCGGCAGACGAGCCCTCGTCGTAGTAACGGTCCCCGGCAGCCGAGCCCTCGTCGTAGTAATGGTCATCGGCAGCCGAGCCCTCGTCGTAGTAATGGTCCCCGGCAGACGAGCCCTCGTCGTAGTAATGGTCCCCGGCAGACGAGCCCTCGTCGTAGTAACGGTCCCCGGCAGACGAGCCCTCGTCGTAGTAACGGTCCCCGGCAGCCGAGGCCTCGTCGTAGTAATGGTCCCCGGCAGCCAAGCCCTCGTCGTAGTAACGGTCCCCGGCAGACGAGCCCTCGTCGTAGTAATGGTCCCCGGCAGCCGAGCCCTCGTCGTAGTAATGATCCCCGGCAGCCGAGCCCTCATCGTAGTAACGGTCCCCGGCATCCGAGCCCTCGTCGTAGTAATGGTCCCCGGCAGCCGAGCCCTCGTCGTAGTAATGGTCCCCGGCAAGCCGAGCCCTCGTCGACAATTGTTTACCCCGGCAGCCGAGCCCTCGTCGTAGTAATGGTCCCCGGCAGCCGAGCCCTCGTCGTAGTAACGGTCCCCGGCAGCCGAGCCCTCGTCGTAGTAACGGTCCCCGGCAGCCAAGCCCTCGTCGTAGTAATGGTCCCCGGCAGCCGAGCCCTCGTCGACAATTGTTTCCCCGGCAGCCGAGCCGTTGTTGTAGTAATGGTCCCCAGCAGCCGAGCCCATCGTCGACAATTGTTTCCCCGGCAGCCGAGCCCTCGTCGTAGTAATGGTCCCCCGGCAGCCGAGCCCTCGTCGTAGTAATGGTCTCCGGCAGCCGAGTCCTCGTCGACAATTTTTTCCCCGGCAGCCGAGCCCTCGTCGTAGTAATGGTCCCCGGCAGTCGAGCCCTCGTCGACAATTTTTTCCCCGGCAGACGAGCCCTCGTCGTAGTAATGGTCCCCGGCAGCCGAGCCCTCGTCGTAGTAATGGTCCCCGGCAGCCGAGCCCTCGTCGTAGTAATGGTCCCCGGCAGCCGAGCCCTTGTCGTAGTAATGGTCCCTGGTAGCAAAGCCCTCGTCGTAGTAATGGTCCCCGGCAGCCGAGCCCTCGTCGTAGTAATGGTCCCCGGCACTCGAGCCCTCGTCGACAATTTTTTCCCCGGCAGCCGAGCCCTCGTCGTAGTAATGGTCCCCGGCAGCCGAGCCCTCGTGGTAATAACGGTCCCCGGCAGCCGAGCCCTCGTCGTAGTAACGGTCCCCGGCAGCCGAGCCCTCGTCGTAGTAACGGTCCCCGGCAGCCGAGCCCTCGTCGTAGTAATGGTCCCCGGCAGCCGAGCCCTCGTCGACAATTGTTTCACCGGCAGCCGAGCCCTCGTCGTAGTAATGGTCCCCGGCAGCCGAGCCCTCGTCGTAGTAACGGTCCCCGGCAGACGAGCCCTCGTCGTAGTAATGGTCCCCGGCAGCCGAGCCCTCGTCGTAGTAACGGTCCCCGATAGCCGAGCCCTCGTCGTAGTAATGGTTCCAGGCAGCCGAGCCCTCGTCATAGTAACGGTCCCCGGCAGACGAGCCCTCATCGTAGTAACGGTCCCCGGCAGCCGAGGCCTCGTCGTAGTAATGGTCCCCGGCAGCCGAGCCCCTCGTCGTAGTAATGGTCCCCGGCAGCCAAGCCCTCGTCGTAGTAATGGTCCCCGGCAGCCGAGCCCTCGTCATAGTAATGGTCCCCGGCAGCCGAGCCTCGTCGACAATTGTTTCCACGGCAGCCGAGCCCTCGTCGTAGTAATGGTCCCCGGCAGCCGAGCCCTCGTCGTAGTAACGGTCCCCGGCAGACGAGCCCTCGTCGTAGTAATGGTCCCCGGCAGCCGAGCCCTCGTCGTAGTAACGGTACGCGGCAGCCGAGCCCTCGTCGTAGTAATGGTCCCCGGCAGAGGAGCCCTCGTCGTAGTAATGGTCCCCGGCAGCCGAGCCCTCGTCGTAGTAACGGTCCCCGGCAGCCGAGCCCTCGTCGTAGTAACGGTCCCCGGCAGACGAGCCCTCGTCGTAGTAACGGTCCCCGGCAGCCGAGCCCTCGTCGTAGTAATGGTCCCCGGCAGCCGAGTCCTCGTCGACAATTTTTTCACCGGCAGCCGAGCCCTCGTCGTAGTAATGGTCACCGGCAGTCGAGCCCTCGTCGACAATTTTTTTCCCCGGCAGCAGAGCCGTTGTTGTAGTAATGGTCCCCGGCAGCCGAGCCCTCGTCGACAATTGTTTCCCCGGCAGCCGAGCCCTCGTCGTAGTAATGGTCCCCGGCAGCCGAGCCCTTGTCGTAGTAATGGTCCCTGGTAGCAAAGCCCTCGTCGTAGTAATGGTCCCCGGCAGCCGAGCCCTCGTCGTAGTAATGGTCCCCGGCAGTGGAGCCCTCGTCGACAATTTTTTCCCCGTCAGCCGAGCCCTCGTCGTAGTAACGGTCCCCGGCAGCCGAGCCCTCGTCGTAGTAACGGTCCCCGGCAGCCGAGCCCTCGTCGTAGTAACGGTCCCCAGCAGCCGAGCCCTCGTCGTAGTAATGGTCCCCGGCAGCCGAGCCCTCGTCGTAGTAATGGTCCCCGGCAGCCGAGCCCTCGTCGACAATTGTTTCCCCCGGCAGCCGAGCCCTCGTCGTAGTAATGGTCCCCGGCAGCCGAGCCCTCGTCAACAACTGTTTCCCCGGCAGCCGAGCCCTCGTCGTAGTAACGGTCCCCGGCAGACGAGCCCTCGTCGTAGTAACGGTCCCTGGCAGCCGAGCCCTCGTCGTAGTAATGGTCCCCGGCAGCCGAGCCCTCGTCGACAATTTTTTCCCCGGCAGCCGAGCCCTCGTCGTAGTAATGGTCCCCGGCAGCCGAGCCCTCGTCGACAATTGTTTCCCAGGCAGCCGAGCCCTCGTCGTAGTAATGGTCCCCGGCAGTCGAGCCCTCGTCGACAATTGTTTACCCGGCAGCCGAGCCCTCGTCGTAATAATGGTCCCAGGCAGCCGAGCCCTCGTCGTAGTAACGGTCCCCGGCAGCCTAGCCCTCGTCGTAGTAACGGTCCCCGGCAGCCAAGCCCTCGTCGTAGTAATGGTCCCCGGCAGCCGAGCCCTCGTCATAGTAATGGTCCCCGGCAGCCGAGCCCTCGTCAACAATTGTTTCCACGGCAGCCGAGCCCTCGTCGTAGTAATGGTCCCCGGCAGCCGAGCCCTCGTCGTAGTAACCGTCCCCGGCAGACGAGCCCTCGTCGTAGTAATGGTCCCTGGTAGCAAAGCCCTCGTCGTAGTAATGGTCCCCGGCAGACGAGCCCTCGTCGTAGTAATGGTCCCCGGCAGTCGAGGCCTCATCGACAATTTTTTCCCCGGCATCCGAGCCCTCGTCGTAGTAATGGTCCCCGACAGCCGAGCCCTCGTGGTAATAACGGTCCCCGGCAGCCGAGCCCTCATCGTAGTAACGGTCCCCGGCAGCCGAGCCCTCGTCGTAGTAACGGTCCCCGGCAGACGAGCCCTCGTCGTAGTAATGGTCCCCGGCAGCCGAGCCCTCGTCGTAGTAATGGTCCCCGGCAGCTGAGCCCTCGTCGACAATTCTTTCCCCGGCAGCCGAGCCCTCGTCATAGTAATGGTCCCCGGCAGCCGAGCCCTCGTCGTAGTAACGGTCCCCGGCAGCCGAGCCCTCGTCGTAGTAATGGTCCCCGGCAGCCGAGCCCTCGTCGACAATTGTTTCCCCGGCAGCCGAGCCCTCGTCGTAGTAATGGTCCCCGGCAGCCGAGCCCTCGTCAACAATTGTTTCCCCGGCAGCCGAGCCCTCGTCGTAGTAACGGTCCCCGGCAGACGAGCCCTCGTCGTAGTAATGGTCCCCGGCAGTCGAGCCCTCGTCGACAATTTTTTCCCCGGCAGCCGAGCCCTCGTTGTAGTAATGGTCCCCGGCAGTCGAGCCCTCGTCGACAATTTTTTCTCCGGCAGCCGAGCCCTCGTCGTAGTAATGGTCCCCGGCAGCCGAGCCCTCGTCGTAATAACGGTCCCCGGCAGCCGAGCCCTCGTCGTAGTAACGGTCCCCGGCAGCCGAGCCCTCGTCGTAGTAATGGTCCCCGGCAGTCGAGCCCTCGTCGTAGTAATGGTCCCCGGCAGCCGAGACCTCGTCGACAATTGTGTCCCCGGCAGCCGAGCCCTCGTCGTAGTAATGGTCCCCGGCAGCCGAGCCCTCGTCGTAGTAACGGTCCCCGGCAGACGAGCCCTCGTCGTAGTAAACGGTCCCCGGCAGCCGAGCCCTCGTCGACAATTTTTTCCCCGGCAGCCGAGCCCTCGTTGTAGTAATGGTCCCCGGCAGTCGAGCCCTCGTCGACAATTGTTTCCCCGGCAGCCGAGCCCTCGTTGTAGTAATGGTCCCCGGCAGTCGAGCCCTCGTCGACAATTGTTTCCCCGGCAGCCGAGCCCTCGTCGTAGTAATGGTCCCCGGCAGCCGAGCCCTCGTCGTAGTAACGGTCCCCGGCAGCCGAGCCCTCGTCGTAGTAATGGTCCCCGGCAGCCGAGCCCTCGTCGACAATTGTTTCCCCGGCAGCCGAGCCTCGTCGTAGTAATGGTCCCCGGCAGCCGAGCCCTCGTCGACAATTGTTTCCCGGCAGCCGAGCCCTCGTCGTAGTAACGGTCCCCGGCAGACGAGCCCTCGTCGTAGTAATGGTCCCCGGCAGTCGAGCCCTCGTCGACAATTTTTTCCCCGGCAGCCGAGCCCTCGTTGTAGTAATGGTCCCCGGCAGTCGAGCCCTCGTCGACAATTTTTTCCCCGGCAGCCGAGCCCTCGTCGTAGTAATGGTCCCCGGCAGCCGAGCCCTCGTCGTAATAACGGTCCCCGGCAGCCGAGCCCTCGTCGTAGTAACGGTCCCCGGCAGCCGAGCCCTCGTCGTAGTAATGGTCCCCGGCAGCCGAGCCCTCGTCGTAGTAATGGTCCCCGGCAGCCGAGACCTCGTCGACAATTGTGTCCCCGGCAGCCGAGCCCTCGTCGTAGTAATGGTCCCCGGCAGCCGAGCCCTCGTCGTAGTAACGGTCCCCGGCAGACGAGCCCTCGTCGTAGTAACGGTCCCCGGCAGCCGAGCCCTCGTCGTAGTAATGGTCATCGGCAGCCGAGCCCTCGTCGTAGTAATGGTCCCCGGCAGACGAGCCCTCGTCGTAGTAATGGTCCCCAGCAGCCGAGCCCTCGTCGTAGTAATGGTCCCCGGCAGACGAGCCCTCGTCGTAGTAACGGTCCCCGGCAGACGAGCCCTCGTCGTAGTAACGGTCCCCGGCAGCCGAGGCCTCGTCGTAGTAATGGTCCCCGGCAGCCAAGCCCTCGTCGTAGTAACGGTCCCCGGCAGACGAGCCCTCGTCGTAGTAATGGTCCCCGGCAGCCGAGCCCTCGTCGTAGTAATGATCCCCGGCAGCCGAGCCCTCGTCGTAGTAACGGTCCCCGGCAGACGAGCCCTCGTCGTAGTAACGGTCCCCGGCAGCCGAGCCCTCGTCGTAGTAATGGTCATCGGCAGCCGAGCCCTCGTCGTAGTAATGGTCCCCGGCAGACGAGCCCTCGTCGTAGTAATGGTCCCCGGCAGACGAGCCCTCGTCGTAGTAACGGTCCCCGGCAGACGAGCCCTCGTCGTAGTAACGGTCCCCGGCAGCCGAGGCCTCGTCGTAGTAATGGTCCCCGGCAGCCAAGCCCTCGTCGTAGTAACGGTCCCCGGCAGACGAGCCCTCGTCGTAGTAATGGTCCCCGGCAGCCGAGCCCTCGTCGTAGTAATGATCCCCGGCAGCCGAGCCCTCATCGTAGTAACGGTCCCCGGCATCCGAGCCCTCGTCGTAGTAATGGTCCCCGGCAGCCGAGCCCTCGTCGTAGTAATGGTCCCCGGCAGCCGAGCCCTCGTCGACAATTGTTTACCCGGCAGCCGAGCCCTCGTCGTAGTAATGGTCCCCGGCAGCCGAGCCCTCGTCGTAGTAACGGTCCCCGGCAGCCGAGCCCTCGTCGTAGTAACGGTCCCCCGGCAGCCAAGCCCTCGTCGTAGTAATGGTCCCCGGCAGCCGAGCCCTCGTCGACAATTGTTTCCCCGGCAGCCGAGCCGTTGTTGTAGTAATGGTCCCCAGCAGCCGAGCCCTCGTCGACAATTGTTTCCCCGGCAGCCGAGCCCTCGTCGTAGTAATGGTCCCCGGCAGCCGAGCCCTCGTCGTAGTAATGGTCTCCGGCAGCCGAGTCCTCGTCGACAATTTTTTCCCCGGCAGCCAGAGCCCTCGTCGTAGTAATGGTCCCCGGCAGTCGAGCCCTCGTCGACAATTTTTCCCCGGCAGACGAGCCCTCGTCGTAGTAATGGTCCCCGGCAGCCGAGCCCTCGTCGTAGTAATGGTCCCCGGCAGCCGAGCCCTCGTCGTAGTAATGGTCCCCCGGCAGCCGAGCCCTTGTCGTAGTAATGGTCCCTGGTAGCAAAGCCCTCGTCGTAGTAATGGTCCCCGGCAGCCGAGCCCTCGTCGTAGTAATGGTCCCCGGCACTCGAGCCCTCGTCGACAATTTTTTCCCCGGCAGCCGAGCCCTCGTCGTAGTAATGGTCCCCGGCAGCCGAGCCCTCGTGGTAATAACGGTCCCCGGCAGCCGAGCCCTCGTCGTAGTAACGGTCCCCGGCAGCCGAGCCCTCGTCGTAGTAACGGTCCCCCGGCAGCCGAGCCCTCGTCGTAGTAATGGTCCCCGGCAGCCGAGCCCTCGTCGACAATTGTTTCACCGGCAGCCGAGCCCTCGTCGTAGTAATGGTCCCCGGCAGCCGAGCCCTCGTCGTAGTAACGGTCCCCGGCAGACGAGCCCTCGTCGTAGTAATGGTCCCCGGCAGCCGAGCCCTCGTCGTAGTAACGGTCCCCGGCAGCCGAGCCCTCGTCGTAGTAATGGTTCCAGGCAGCCGAGCCCTCGTCATAGTAACGGTCCCCGGCAGACGAGCCCTCATCGTAGTAACGGTCCCCGGCAGCCGAGGCCTCGTCGTAGTAATGGTCCCCGGCAGCCGAGCCCTCGTCGTAGTAATGGTCCCCGGCAGCCAAGCCCTCGTCGTAGTAATGGTCCCCGGCAGCCGAGCCCTCGTCATAGTAATGGTCCCCGGCAGCCGAGCCCTCGTCGACAATTGTTTCCACGGCAGCCGAGCCCTCGTCGTAGTAATGGTCCCCGGCAGCCGAGCCCTCGTCGTAGTAACGGTCCCCGGCAGACGAGCCCTCGTCGTAGTAATGGTCCCCGGCAGCCGAGCCCTCGTCGTAGTAACGGTACGCGGCAGCCGAGCCCTCGTCGTAGTAATGGTCCCCGGCAGCCGAGCCCTCGTCGTAGTAATGGTCCCCGGCAGCCGAGCCCTCGTCGTAGTAACGGTCCCCAGCAGCCGAGCCCTCGTCGTAGTAACGGTCCCCGGCAGACGAGCCCTCGTCGTAGTAACGGTCCCCGGCAGCCGAGCCCTCGTCGTAGTAATGGTCCCCGGCAGCCGAGTCCTCGTCGACAATTTTTTCACCGGCAGCCGAGCCCTCGTCGTAGTAATGGTCACCGGCAGTCGAGCCCTCGTCGACAATTTTTTCCCCGGCAGCAGAGCCGTTGTTGTAGTAATGGTCCCCGGCAGCCGAGCCCTCGTCGACAATTGTTTCCCCGGCAGCCGAGCCCTCGTCGTAGTAATGGTCCCCGGCAGCCGAGCCCTTGTCGTAGTAATGGTCCCTGGTAGCAAAGCCCTCGTCGTAGTAATGGTCCCCGGCAGCCGAGCCCTCGTCGTAGTAATGGTCCCCGGCAGTGGAGCCCTCGTCGACAATTTTTTCCCCGGCAGCCGAGCCCTCGTCGTAGTAACGGTCCCCGGCAGCCGAGCCCTCGTCGTAGTAACGGTCCCCGGCAGCCGAGCCCTCGTCGTAGTAACGGTCCCCAGCAGCCGAGCCCTCGTCGTAGTAATGGTCCCCGGCAGCCGAGCCCTCGTCGTAGTAATGGTCCCCGGCAGCCGAGCCCTCGTCGACAATTGTTTCCCCGGCAGCCGAGCCCTCGTCGTAGTAATGGTCCCCGGCAGCCGAGCCCTCGTCAACAACTGTTTCCCCGGCAGCCGAGCCCTCGTCGTAGTAACGGTACGCGGCAGACGAGCCCTCGTCGTAGTAATGGTCCCCGGCAGCCGAGCCCTCGTCGTAGTAATGGTCCCCGGCAGCCGAGCCCTTGTCGTAGTAATGGTCCCTGGTAGCAAAGCCCTCGTCGTAGTAATGGTCCCCGGCAGCCGAGCCCTCGTCGTAGTAATGGTCCCCGGCAGTGGAGCCCTCGTCGACAATTTTTTCCCCGGCAGCCGAGCCCTCGTCGTAGTAACGGTCCCCGGCAGCCGAGCCCTCGTCGTAGTAACGGTCCCCGGCAGCCGAGCCCTCGTCGTAGTAACGGTCCCCAGCAGCCGAGCCCTCGTCGTAGTAATGGTCCCCGGCAGCCGAGCCCTCGTCGTAGTAATGGTCCCCGGCAGCCGAGCCCTCGTCGACAATTGTTTCCCCGGCAGCCGAGCCCTCGTCGTAGTAATGGTCACCGGCAGTCGAGCCCTCGTCGACAATTTTTCCCCGGCAGCAGAGCCGTTGTTGTAGTAATGGTCCCCGGCAGCCGAGCCCTCGTCGACAATTGTTTCCCCGGCAGCCGAGCCCTCGTCGTAGTAATGGTCCCCGGCAGCCGAGCCCTTGTCGTAGTAATGGTCCCTGGTAGCAAAGCCCTCGTCGTAGTAATGGTCCCCGGCAGCCGAGCCCTCGTCGTAGTAATGGTCCCCGGCAGTGGAGCCCTCGTCGACAATTTTTTCCCCGGCAGCCGAGCCCTCGTCGTAGTAACGGTCCCCGGCAGCCGAGCCCTCGTCGTAGTAACGGTCCCCGGCAGCCGAGCCCTCGTCGTAGTAACGGTCCCCAGCAGCCGAGCCCTCGTCGTAGTAATGGTCCCCGGCAGCCGAGCCCTCGTCATAGTAATGGTCCCCGGCAGCCGAGCCCTCGTCGACAATTGTTTCCACGGCAGCCGAGCCCTCGTCGTAGTAATGGTCCCCGGCAGCCGAGCCCTCGTCGTAGTAACGGTCCCCGGCAGACGAGCCCTCGTCGTAGTAATGGTCCCCGGCAGCCGAGCCCTCGTCGTAGTAACGGTACGCGGCAGACGAGCCCTCGTCGTAGTAATGGTCCCCGGCAGCCGAGCCCTCGTCGTAGTAATGGTCCCCGGCAGCCGAGCCCTCGTCGACAATTTTTTCCCCGGCAGCCGAGCCCTCGTTGTAGTAATGGTCCCCGGCATTCGAGCCCTCGTCGACAATTTTTTCCCCGGCAGCCGAGCCCTTGTCGTAGTAATGGTCCCCGGCAGCCGAGCCCTCGTCGTAATAACGGTCCCCGGCAGCCGAGCCCTCGTTGTAGTAACGGTCCCCGGCAGCCGAGCCCTCGTCGTAGTAACGGTCCCCGGCAGCCGAGCCCTCGTCGTAGTAATGGTCCCCGGCAGCCGAGCCCTCGTCGACAATTGTGTTGCCGGCAGCCGAGCCCTCGTCGTAGTAATGGTCCCCGGCAGCCGAGCCCTCGTCGTAGTAACGGTCCCCGGCAGCCGAGCCCTCGTCGTAGTAATGGTCCCCGGCAGCCGAGCCCTCGTCGTAGTAACGGTCCCCGGCAGACGAGCCCTCGTCGTAGTAATGGTCCCCGGCAGCCGAGCCCTCGTCGTAGTAATGGTCCCCGGCAGCCGAGCCCTCGTCGACAATTGTGTCCCCGGCAGCCGAGCCCTCGTCGTAGTAATGGTCCCCGGCAGCCGAGCCCTCGTCGTAGTAACGGTCCCCGGCAGCCGAGCCCTCGTCGTAGTAATGGTCCCCGGCAGCCGAGCCCTCGTCGTAGTAACGGTCCCCGGCAGACGAGCCCTCGTCGTAGTAACGGTCCCCGGCAGCCGAGCCCTCGTCGTAGTAACGGTCCCCGGCAGCCGAGCCCTCGTCGTAGTAATGGTCCCCGGCAGCCAAGCCCTCGTCGTAGTAACGGTCCCCGGCAGCCGAGCCCTCGTCGTAGTAATGGTCCCCGGCAGCCGAGCCCTCGTCGTAGTAATGATCCCCGGCAGCCGAGCCCTCGTCGTAATAACGGTCCCCGGCAGCCGAGCCCTCATCGTAGTAACGGTCCCCGGCAGCCGAGCCCTCGTCGTAGTAATGGTCCCCGGCAGCCGAGCCCTCGTCGTAGTAATGGTCCCCGGCAGCCGAGCCCTCGTCGACAATTGTTTACCCGGCAGCCGAGCCCTCGTCGTAGTAATGGTCCCCGGCAGCCGAGCCCTCGTCGTAGTAACGGTCCCCGGCAGCCGAGCCCTCGTCGTAGTAACGGTCCGCGGCAGCCAAGCCCTCGTCGTAGTAATGGTCCCCGGCAGCCGAGCCCTCGTCATAGTAATGGTCCCCGGCAGCCGAGCCCTCGTCGACAATTGTTTCCCCGGCAGCCGAGCCCTCGTCGTAGTAATGGTCCCCGGCAGCCGAGCCCTCGTCGTAGTAACGGTCCCCGGCAGACGAGCCCTCGTCGTAGTAATGGTCCCCGGCAGCCGAGCCCTCGTCGTAATAACGGTCCCCGGCAGCCAAGCCCTCGTCGTAGTAACGGTCCCCGGCAGCCGAGCCCTCGTCGTAGTAACGGTCCCCGGCAGCCGAGCCCTCGTCGTAGTAATGGTCCCCGGCAGCCAAGCCCTCGTCGTAGTAACGGTCCCTGGCAGCCGAGCCCTCGTCGTAGTAATGGTCCCCGGCAGCCGAGCCCTCGTCGACAATTGTTTCCCCGGCAGCCGAGCCCTCGTCGTAGTAATGGTCCCCGGCAGTCGAGCCCTCGTCGACAATTGTTTACCCGGCAGCCGAGCCCTCGTCGTAATAATGGTCCCAGGCAGCCGAGCCCTCGTCGTAGTAACGGTCCCCGGCAGCCTAGCCCTCGTCGTAGTAACGGTCCCCGGCAGCCAAGCCCTCGTCGTAGTAATGGTCCCCGGCAGCCGAGCCCTCGTCATAGTAATGGTCCCCGGCAGCCGAGCCCTCGTCGACAATTGTTTCCACGGCAGCCGAGCCCTCGTCGTAGTAATGGTCCCCGGCAGCCGAGCCCTCGTCGTAGTAACCGTCCCCGGCAGACGAGCCCTCGTCGTAGTAATGGTCCCTGGTAGCAAAGCCCTCGTCGTAGTAATGGTCCCCGGCAGCCGAGCCCTCGTCGTAGTAATGGTCCCCGGCAGTCGAGGCCTCATCGACAATTTTTTCCCCGGCAGCCGAGCCCTCGTCGTAGTAATGGTCCCCGACCGCCGAGCCCTCGTGGTAATAACGGTCCCCGGCAGCCGAGCCCTCATCGTAGTAACGGTCCCCGGCAGCCGAGCCCTCGTCGTAGTAACGGTCCCCGGCAGACGAGCCCTCGTCGTAGTAATGGTCCCCGGCAGCCGAGCCCTCGTCGTAGTAATGGTCCCCGGCAGCCGAGCCCTCGTCGACAATTGTTTACCCGGCAGCCGAGCCCTCGTCGTAGTAATGGTCCCCGGCAGCCGAGCCCTCGTCGTAGTAACGGTCCCCGGCAGCCGAGCCCTCGTCGTAGTAATGGTCCCCGGCAGCCGAGCCCTCGTCGACAATTGTTTCCCCGGCAGCCGAGCCCTCGTCGTAGTAATGGTCCCCGGCAGCCGAGCCCTCGTCGACAATTGTTTCCCCGGCAGCCGAGCCCTTGTCGTAGTAATGGTCCCCGGCAGCCGAGCCCTCGT
Source organism: Harpia harpyja (assembly GCF_026419915.1). NCBI lineage: Eukaryota > Metazoa > Chordata > Aves > Accipitriformes > Accipitridae > Harpia > Harpia harpyja. Next base: position 20,961,777 of record NC_068947.1, on the reverse strand, counting down.
CGTAATAACGGTCCCCGGCAGCCGAGCCCTCGTTGTAGTAACGGTCCCCGACAGCCGAGCCCTCGTCGTAGTAACGGTCCCCGGCAGCCGAGCCCTCGTCGTAGTAATGGTCCCCGGCAGCCGAGCCCTCGTCGACAATTGTGTTGCCTGCAGCCGAGCCCTCGTCGTAGTAATGGTCCCCGGCAGCCGAGCCCTCGTCGTAGTAACGGTCCCCGGCAGCCGAGCCCTCGTCGTAGTAATGGTCCCCGGCAGCCGAGCCCTCGTCGTAGTAACGGTCCCCGGCAGACGAGCCCTCGTCGTAGTAATGGTCCCCGGCAGCCGAGCCCTCGTCGTAGTAATGGTCCCCGGCAGCCGAGCCCTCGTCGACAATTGTGTCCCCGGCAGCCGAGCCCTCGTCGTAGTAATGGTCCCCGGCAGCCGAGCCCTCGTCGTAGTAACGGTCCCCGGCAGCCGAGCCCTCGTCGTAGTAATGGTCCCCGGCAGCCGAGCCCTCGTCGTAGTAACGGTCCCCGGCAGACGAGCCCTCGTCGTAGTAACGGTCCCCGGCAGCCGAGCCCTCGTCGTAGTAACGGTCCCCGGCAGCCGAGCCCTCGTCGTAGTAATGGTCCCCGGCAGCCAAGCCCTCGTCGTAGTAACGGTCCCCGGCAGCCGAGCCCTCGTCGTAGTAATGGTCCCCGGCAGCCGAGCCCTCGTCGTAGTAATGATCCCCGGCAGCCGAGCCCTCGTCGTAATAACGGTCCCCGGCAGCCGAGCCCTCATCGTAGTAACGGTCCCCGGCAGCCGAGCCCTCGTCGTAGTAATGGTCCCCGGCAGCCGAGCCCTCGTCGTAGTAATGGTCCCCGGCAGCCGAGCCCTCGTCGACAATTGTTTACCCGGCAGCCGAGCCCTCGTCGTAGTAATGGTCCCCGGCAGCCGAGCCCTCGTCGTAGTAACGGTCCCCGGCAGCCGAGCCCTCGTCGTAGTAACGGTCTGCGGCAGCCAAGCCCTCGTCGTAGTAATGGTCCCCGGCAGCCGAGCCCTCGTCATAGTAATGGTCCCCGGCAGCCGAGCCCTCGTCGACAATTGTTTCCCCGGCAGCCGAGCCCTCGTCGTAGTAATGGTCCCCGGCAGCCGAGCCCTCGTCGTAGTAACGGTCCCCGGCAGACGAGCCCTCGTCGTAGTAATGGTCCCCGGCAGCCGAGCCCTCGTCGTAATAACGGTCCCCGGCAGCCGAGCCCTCGTCGTAGTAACGGTCCCCGGCAGCCGAGCCCTCGTCGTAGTAACGGTCCCCGGCAGCCGAGCCCTCGTCGTAGTAATGGTCCCCGGCAGCCAAGCCCTCGTCGTAGTAACGGTCCCTGGCAGCCGAGCCCTCGTCGTAGTAATGGTCCCCGGCAGCCGAGCCCTCGTCGACAATTTTTTCCCCGGCAGCCGAGCCCTCGTCGTAGTAATGGTCCCCGGCAGCCGAGCCCTCGTCGACAATTGTTTCCCCGGCAGCCGAGCCCTCGTCGTAGTAATGGTCCCCGGCAGTCGAGCCCTCGTCGACAATTGTTTACCCGGCAGCCGAGCCCTCGTCGTAATAATGGTCCCAGGCAGCCGAGCCCTCGTCGTAGTAACGGTCCCCGGCAGCCTAGCCCTCGTCGTAGTAACGGTCCCCGGCAGCCAAGCCCTCGTCGTAGTAATGGTCCCCGGCAGCCGAGCCCTCGTCATAGTAATGGTCCCCGGCAGCCGAGCCCTCGTCGACAATTGTTTCCACGGCAGCCGAGCCCTCGTCGTAGTAATGGTCCCCGGCAGCCGAGCCCTCGTCGTAGTAACCGTCCCCGGCAGACGAGCCCTCGTCGTAGTAATGGTCCCTGGTAGCAAAGCCCTCGTCGTAGTAATGGTCCCCGGCAGCCGAGCCCTCGTCGTAGTAATGGTCCCCGTCAGTCGAGGCCTCATCGACAATTTTTTCCCCGGCATCCGAGCCCTCGTCGTAGTAATGGTCCCCGACAGCCGAGCCCTCGTGGTAATAACGGTCCCCGGCAGCCGAGCCCTCATCGTAGTAACGGTCCCCGGCAGCCGAGCCCTCGTCGTAGTAACGGTCCCCGGCAGACGAGCCCTCGTCGTAGTAATGGTCCCCGGCAGCCGAGCCCTCGTCGTAGTAATGGTCCCCGGCAGCTGAGCCCTCGTCGACAATTGTTTCCCCGGCAGCCGAGCCCTCGTCGTAGTAATGGTCCCCGGCAGCCGAGCCCTCGTCGTAGTAACGGTCCCCGGCAGCCGAGCCCTCGTCGTAGTAATGGTCCCCGGCAGCCGAGCCCTCGTCGACAATTGTTTCCCCGGCAGCCGAGCCCTCGTCGTAGTAATGGTCCCCGGCAGCCGAGCCCTCGTCAACAATTGTTTCCCCGGCAGCCGAGCCCTCGTCGTAGTAACGGTCCCCGGCAGACGAGCCCTCGTCGTAGTAATGGTCCCCGGCAGTCGAGCCCTCGTCGACAATTTTTTCCCCGGCAGCCGAGCCCTCGTTGTAGTAATGGTCCCCGGCAGTCGAGCCCTCGTCGACAATTTTTTCCCCGGCAGCCGAGCCCTCGTCGTAGTAATGGTCCCCGGCAGCCGAGCCCTCGTCGTAATAACGGTCCCCGGCAGCCGAGCCCTCGTCGTAGTAACGGTCCCCGGCAGCCGAGCCCTCGTCGTAGTAATGGTCCCCGGCAGTCGAGCCCTCGTCGTAGTAATGGTCCCCGGCAGCCGAGACCTCGTCGACAATTGTGTCCCCGGCAGCCGAGCCCTCGTCGTAGTAATGGTCCCCGGCAGCCGAGCCCTCGTCGTAGTAACGGTCCCCGGCAGACGAGCCCTCGTCGTAGTAACGGTCCCCGGCAGCCGAGCCCTCGTCGACAATTTTTTCCCCGGCAGCCAAGCCCTCGTTGTAGTAATGGTCCCCGGCAGTCGAGCCCTCGTCGACAATTGTTTCCCCGGCAGCCGAGCCCTCGTTGTAGTAATGGTCCCCGGCAGTCGAGCCCTCGTCGACAATTGTTTCCCCGGCAGCCGAGCCCTCGTCGTAGTAATGGTCCCCGGCAGCCGAGCCCTCGTCGTAGTAACGGTCCCCGGCAGCCGAGCCCTCGTCGTAGTAATGGTCCCCGGCAGCCGAGCCCTCGTCGACAATTGTTTCCCCGGCAGCCGAGCCCTCGTCGTAGTAATGGTCCCCGGCAGCCGAGCCCTCGTCAACAATTGTTTCCCCGGCAGCCGAGCCCTCGTCGTAGTAACGGTCCCCGGCAGACGAGCCCTCGTCGTAGTAATGGTCCCCGGCAGTCGAGCCCTCGTCGACAATTTTTTCCCCGGCAGCCGAGCCCTCGTTGTAGTAATGGTCCCCGGCAGTCGAGCCCTCGTCGACAATTTTTTCCCCGGCAGCCGAGCCCTCGTCGTAGTAATGGTCCCCGGCAGCCGAGCCCTCGTCGTAATAACGGTCCCCGGCAGCCGAGCCCTCGTCGTAGTAACGGTCCCCGGCAGCCGAGCCCTCGTCGTAGTAATGGTCCCCGGCAGCCGAGCCCTCGTCGTAGTAATGGTCCCCGGCAGCCGAGACCTCGTCGACAATTGTGTCCCCGGCAGCCGAGCCCTCGTCGTAGTAATGGTCCCCGGCAGCCGAGCCCTCGTCGTAGTAACGGTCCCCGGCAGACGAGCCCTCGTCGTAGTAACGGTCCCCGGCAGCCGAGCCCTCGTCGTAGTAATGGTCATCGGCAGCCGAGCCCTCGTCGTAGTAATGGTCCCCGGCAGACGAGCCCTCGTCGTAGTAATGGTCCCCAGCAGCCGAGCCCTCGTCGTAGTAATGGTCCCCGGCAGACGAGCCCTCGTCGTAGTAACGGTCCCCGGCAGACGAGCCCTCGTCGTAGTAACGGTCCCCGGCAGCCGAGGCCTCGTCGTAGTAATGGTCCCCGGCAGCCAAGCCCTCGTCGTAGTAACGGTCCCCGGCAGACGAGCCCTCGTCGTAGTAATGGTCCCCGGCAGCCGAGCCCTCGTCGTAGTAATGATCCCCGGCAGCCGAGCCCTCGTCGTAATAACGGTCCCCGGCAGCCGAGCCCTCATCGTAGTAACGGTCCCCGGCATCCGAGCCCTCGTCGTAGTAATGGTCCCCGGCAGCCGAGCCCTCGTCGTAGTAATGGTCCCCGGCAGCCGAGCCCTCGTCGACAATTGTTTACCCGGCAGCCGAGCCCTCGTCGTAGTAATGGTCCCCGGCAGCCGAGCCCTCGTCGTAGTAACGGTCCCCGGCAGCCGAGCCCTCGTCGTAGTAACGTTCCCCGGCAGCCAAGCCCTCGTCGTAGTAATGGTCCCCGGCAGCCGAGCCCTCGTCATAGTAATGGTCCCCGGCAGCCGAGCCCTCGTCGACAATTGTTTCCCCCGGCAGCCGAGCCCTCGTCGTAGTAATGGTCCCCGGCAGCCGAGCCCTCGTCGTAATAACGGTCCCTGGCAGCCGAGCCCTCGTCGTAGTAACGGTCCCCGGCAGCCGAGCCCTCGTCGTAGTAACGGTCCCCGGCAGCCGAGCCCTCGTCGTAGTAATGGTCCCCGGCAGCCAAGCCCTCGTCGTAGTAACGGTCCCTGGCAGCCGAGCCCTCGTCGTAGTAATGGTCCGCGGCAGCCGAGCCCTCGTCGACAATTTTTTCCCCGGCAGCCGAGCCCTCGTCGTAGTAATGGTCCCCGGCAGCCGAGCCCTCTTCGACAATTGTTTCCCCGGCAGCCGAGCCCTCGTCGTAGTAATGGTCCCCGGCAGTCGAGCCCTCGTCGACAATTGTTTACCCGGCAGCCGAGCCCTCGTCGTAGTAATGGTCCCAGGCAGCCGAGCCCTCGTCGTAGTAACGGTCCCCGGCAGCCTAGCCCTCGTCGTAGTAACGGTCCCCGGCAGCCAAGCCCTCGTCGTAGTAATGGTCCCCGGCAGCCGAGCCCTCGTCATAGTAATGGTCCCCGGCAGCCGAGCCCTCGTCGACAATTGTTTCCACGGCAGCCGAGCATTCGTCGTAGTAATGGTCCCCGGCAACCGAGCCCTCGTCGTAGTAACGGTCCCCGGCAGACGAGCCCTCGTCGTAGTAATGGTCCCTGGTAGCAAAGCCCTCGTCGTAGTAATGGTCCCCGGCAGCCGAGCCCTCGTCGTAGTAATGGTCCCCGGCAGTCGAGCCCTCATCGACAATTTTTTCCCCGGCAGCCGAGCCCTCGTCGTAGTAATGGTCCCCGGCAGCCGAGCCCTCGTCGTAGTAATGGTCCCCGGCAGCCAAGCCCTCGTCGTAGTAACGGTCCCCGGCAGCCGAGCCCTCGTCGTAGTAACGGTCCCCGGCAGCCGAGCCCTCGTCGTAGTAACGGTCCCTGGCAGCCGAGCCCTCGTCGTAGTAATGGTCCCTGGTAGCCGAGCCCTCGTCGTAGTAATGGTCCCCGGCAACCGAGCCCTCGTCAACAATTTTTTCCCCGGCAGCCGAGCCCTCGTCGTAGTAATGGTCCCCGGCAGCCGAGCCCTCGTCGTAGTAACGGTCCCCGGCAGCCGAGGCCTCGTCGTAGTAATGGTCCCCCGGCAGCCAAGCCCTCGTCGTAGTAACGGTCCCCGGCAGACGAGCCCTCGTCGTAGTAACGGTCCCCGGCAGCCGAGCCCTCGTCGTAATAACGGTCCCCGGCAGCCGAGCCCTCATCATAGTAACGGTCTCCGGCAGCCGAGCCCTCGTCGTAGTAATGGTCCCCGGCAGCCGAGCCCTCGTCGTAGTAATGGTCCCCAGCAGCCGAGCCCTCGTCGACAATTGTTTACCCGGCAGCCGAGCCCTCGTCGTAGTAATGGTCCCCGGCAGCCGAGCCCTCGTCGTAGTAACGGTCCCCGGCAGCCGAGCCCTCGTCGTAGTAACGGTCCCCGGCAGCCAAGCCCTCGTCGTAGTAATGGTCCCCGGCAGCCGAGCCCTCGTCATAGTAATGGTCCCCGGCAGCCGAGCCCTCGTCGACAATTGTTTCCCCGGCAGCCGAGCCCTCGTCGTAGTAATGGTCCCCGGCAGCCGAGCCCTCGTCGTAGTAACGGTCCCCGGCAGACGAGCCCTCGTCGTAGTAATGGTCCCCGGCAGCCGAGCCCTCGTCGTAATAACGGTCCCTGGCAGCCGAGCCCTCGTCGTAGTAACGGTCCCCGGCAGCCGAGCCCTCGTCGTAGTAACGGTCCCCGGCAGCCGAGCCCTCGTCGTAGTAATGGTCCCCGGCAGCCAAGCCCTCGTCGTAGTAACGGTCCCTGGCAGCCGAGCCCTCGTCGTAGTAATGGTCCGCGGCAGCCGAGCCCTCGTCGACAATTTTTTCCCCGGCAGCCGAGCCCTCGTCGTAGTAATGGTCCCCGGCAGCTGAGCCCTCGTCGACAATTGTTTCCCCGGCAGCCGAGCCCTCGTCGTAGTAACGGTCCCCGGCAGTCGAGCCCTCGTCGACAATTGTTTACCCGGCAGCCGAGCCCTCGTCGTAGTAATGGTCCCAGGCAGCCGAGCCCTCGTCGTAGTAACGGTCCCCGGCAGCCTAGCCCTCGTCGTAGTAACGGTCCCCGGCAGCCAAGCCCTCGTCGTAGTAACGGTCCCCGGCAGCCGAGCCCTCGTCGTAGTAATGGTCCCCGGCAGCGGAGCCCTCGTCGTAATAACGGTCCCCGGCAGCCGATCCCTCGTCGTAGTAACGGTCCCCGGCAGCCGAGCCCTCGTCGTAGTAACGGTCCCCGGCAGCCGAGCCCTCGTCGTAGTAATGGTCCCCGGCAGCCGAGCCCTCGTCATAGTAATGGTCCCCGGCAGCCGAGCCCTCGTCGACAATTGTTTCCACGGCAGCCGAGCCCTCGTCGTAGTAACGGTCCCCGGCAGCCGAGCCCTCGTCGTAGTAATGGTCCCCGGCAGCCGAGCCCTCGTCGTAGTAACGGTCCCCGGCAGCCGAGACCTCGTCGTAGTAACGGTCCCCGGCAGCCGAGCCCTCGTCGTAGTAATGGTCCCCAGCAGCCGAGCCCTCGTCGTAGTAATGGTCCCCGGCAGCCGAGCCCTCGTCGACAATTGTTTCCCCGGCAGCCGAGCCCTCGTCGTAGTAATGGTCCCCGGCAGCCGAGCCCTCGTCAACAACTGTTTCCCCGGCAGCCGAGCCCTCGTCGTAGTAACGGTCCCCGGCAGACGAGCCCTCGTCGTAGTAATGGTCCCCGGCAGCCGAGCCCTCGTCGTAGTAATGGTCCCCGGCAGTCGAGCCCTCGTCGACAATTTTTTCCCCGGCAGCCGAGCCCTCGTCGTAGTAATGGTCCCCGGCAGTCGAGCCCTCGTCGACAATTTTTTCCCCGGCAGCCGAGCCCTTGTCGTAGTAATGGTCCCCGGCAGCCGAGCCCTCGTCGTAATAACGGTCCCCGGCAGCCGAGCCCTCGTTGTAGTAACGGTCCCCGGCAGCCGAGCCCTCGTCGTAGTAACGGTCCCCGGCAGCCGAGCCCTCGTCGTAGTAATGGTCCCCGGCAGCCGAGCCCTCATCGTAGTAATGGTCCCCGGCAGCCGAGCCCTCGTCGACAATTGTGTCCCCGGCAGCCGAGCCCTCGTCGTAGTAATGGTCCCCGGCAGCCGAGCCCTCGTCGTAGTAACGGTCCCCGAAAGACGAGCCCTCGTCGTAGTAACGGTCCCCGGCAGCCGAGCCCTCGTCGTAGTAATGGTCCCCGGCAGCCGAGCCCTCGTCGTAGTAACGGTCCCCGGCAGATGAGACCTCGTCGTAGTAATGGTCCCCGGCAGACGAGCCCTCGTCGTAGTAATGGTCCCCGGCAGCCGAGCCCTCGTCGTAGTAATGGTCCCCGGCAGCCGAGCCCTCGTGGTAGTAACGGTCCCCGGCAGCCGAGCCCTCGTCATAGTAATGGTCCCCGGCAGCCAAGCCCTCGTCGTAGTAACGATCCCCGGCAGACGAGCCCTCGTCGTAGTAATGGTCCCCGGCAGCCGAGCCCTCGTGGTAATAACGGTCCCCGGCAGCCGAGCCCTCGTCGTAGTAACGGTCCCCGGCAGCCGAGCCCTCGTCGTAGTAACGGTCCCCGGCAGCCGAGCCCTCGTCGTAGTAATGGTCCCCGGCAGCCGAGCCCTCGTCGACAATTGTTTCCCCGGCAGCCGAGCCCTCGTCGTAGTAATGGTCCCCGGCAGCCGAGCCCTCGTCGTAGTAACGGTCCCCGGCAGCCGAGCCCTCGTCGTAGTAACGGTCCCCGGCAGCCGAGCCCTCGTCGTAGTAATGGTCCCCGGCAGCCGAGCCCTCGTCGTAGTAATGATCCCCGGCAGCCGAGCCCTCGTCGACAATTGTTTCCCCGGCAGCCGAGCCCTCGTCGTAGTAACGGTCCCGGGCAGCCGAGCCCTCGTCGTAGTAATGGTCCCCGGCAGCCGAGCCCTCGTCGTAGTAACGGTCCCTGGCAGCGGAGCCCTCGTCATAGTAATGGTCCCCGGCAGCCGAGTCCTCGTCGACAATTTTTTCCCCGGCAGCCGAGCCCTCGTCGTAGTAATGGTCCCCGTCAGCCGAGCCCTCGTCGACAATTGTTTCCCCGGCAGCCGAGCCCTCGTCGTAGTAATGGTCCCCGGCAGCCGAGCCCTCGTCGACAATTGTTTACCCGGCAGCCGAGCCCTCGTCGTAGTAATGGTCCCCGGCAGTCGAGCCCTCGTCGTAGTAATGGTCCCCGGCAGCCGAGCCCTCGTCGACAATTTTTTCTCCGGCAGCCGAGCCCTTGTTGTAGTAATGGTCCCCGGCAGCCGAGCCCTCGTCGACAATTTTTTCCCCGGCAGACGAGCCCTCGTCGTAGTAATGGTCCCAGCTATCCGAGCCGTCGTCGTAGTAATGCTCCCCGGCAGCCGAGCCCTCGTCGTAGTAATGGTCCCCGGCAGTCGAGCCCTCGTCGACAATTTTTTCCCCGGCAGCCAAGCCCTCGTTGTAGTAATGGTCCCCGGCAGCCGAGCCCTCGTCGACAATTGTTTCCCCGGCAGCCGAGCCGTCGTTGTAGTAATGGTCCCCAGCAGCCGAGCCCTCGTCGACAATTGTTTCCCCGGCAGCCGAGCCCTCGTCGTAGTAATGGTCCCCGGCAGCCGAGCCCTCGTCGTAGTAATGGTCTCCGGCAGCCGAGTCCTCGTCGACAATTTTTTCACCGGCAGCCGAGCCCTCGTCGTAGTAATGGTCACCGGCAGTCGAGCCCTCGTCGACAATTTTTTCCCCGGCAGACGAGCCCTCGTCGTAGTAATGGTCCCCGGCAGCCGAGCCCTCGTCGACAATTGTTTCCCCGGCAGCTGAGCCCTCGTCGTAGTAATGGTCCCCGGCAGCCGAGCCCTTGTCGTAGTAATGGTCCCTGGTAGCAAAGCCCTCGTCGTAGTAATGGTCCCCGGCAGCCGAGCCCTCGTCGTAGTAATGGTCCCCGGCAGTGGAGCCCTCGTCGACAATTTTTTCCCCGGCAGCCGAGCCCTCGTCGTAGTAACGGTCCCCGGCAGACGAGCCCTCGTCGTAGTAATGGTCCCCGGCAGCCGAGCCCTCGTCGTAGTAATGGTCCCCGGCAGCCGAGCCCTCGTCGTAGTAATGGTCCCCGGCAGTGGAGCCCTCGTCGACAATTGTTTCCCCGGCAGCCGAGCCCTCGTCGTAGTAACGGTCCCCGGCAGCCGAGCCCTCGTCGTAGTAACGGTCCCCGGCAGCCGAGCCCTCGTCGTAGTAATGGTCCCCGGCAGCCGAGCCCTCGTCGTAGTAACGGTCCCCGGCAGCCGAGCCCTCGTCATAGTAATTGTCCCCGGCAGCCGAGCCCTCGTCGTAGTAATGGTCCCCGGCAGCCGAGCCCTCGTCGACAATTTTTTCTCCGGCAGCCGAGCCCTCGTTGTAGTAATGGTCCCCGGCAGCCGAGCCCTCGTCGACAATTTTTTCCCCAGCAGACGAGCCCTCGTTGTAGTAATGGTCCCCGGTAGCCGAGCCATCGTCGTAGTAATGCTCCCCGGCAGCCGAGCCCTCGTCGTAGTAATGGTCCCCGGCAGCCGAGCCCTCGTCGACAATTTTTTCCCCGGTAGCCAAGCCCTCGTTGTAGTAATGGTCCCCGGCAGCCGAGCCCTCGTCGACAATTGTTTCCCCGGCAGCCGAGCCGTTGTTGTAGTAATGGTCCCCAGCAGCCGAGCCCTCGTCGACAATTGTTTCCCCGGCAGCCGAGCCCTCGTCGTAGTAATGGTCCCCGGCAGCCGAGCCCTCGTCGTAGTAATGGTCTCCGGCAGCCGAGCCCTCGTCGACAATTGTTTACCCGGCAGCCGAGCCCTCGTCGTAGTAATGGTCCCCGGCAGCCGAGCCCTCGTCGTAGTAATGGTCCCCAGCAGCCGAGCCCTCGTCGACAATTGTTTACCCGGCAGCCGAGCCCTCGTCGTAGTAATGGTCCCCGGCAGCCGAGCCCTCGTCGTAGTAACGGTCCCCGGCAGCCGAGCCCTCGTCGTAGTAACGGTCCCCGGCAGCCAAGCCCTCGTCGTAGTAATGGTCCCCGGCAGCCGAGCCCTCGTCATAGTAATGGTCCCCGGCAGCCGAGCCCTCGTCGACAATTGTTTCCCCGGCAGCCGAGCCCTCGTCGTAGTAATGGTCCCCGGCAGCCGAGCCCTCGTCGTAGTAACGGTCCCCGGCAGACGAGCCCTCGTCGTAGTAATGGTCCCCGGCAGCCGAGCCCTCGTCGTAATAACGGTCCCTGGCAGCCGAGCCCTCGTCGTAGTAACGGTCCCCGGCAGCCGAGCCCTCGTCGTAGTAACGGTCCCCGGCAGCCGAGCCCTCGTCGTAGTAATGGTCCCCGGCAGCCAAGCCCTCGTCGTAGTAACGGTCCCTGGCAGCCGAGCCCTCGTCGTAGTAATGGTCCGCGGCAGCCGAGCCCTCGTCGACAATTTTTTCCCCGGCAGCCGAGCCCTCGTCGTAGTAATGGTCCCCGGCAGCTGAGCCCTCGTCGACAATTGTTTCCCCGGCAGCCGAGCCCTCGTCGTAGTAACGGTCCCCGGCAGTCGAGCCCTCGTCGACAATTGTTTACCCGGCAGCCGAGCCCTCGTCGTAGTAATGGTCCCAGGCAGCCGAGCCCTCGTCGTAGTAACGGTCCCCGGCAGCCTAGCCCTCGTCGTAGTAACGGTCCCCGGCAGCCAAGCCCTCGTCGTAGTAACGGTCCCCGGCAGCCGAGCCCTCGTCGTAGTAATGGTCCCCGGCAGCGGAGCCCTCGTCGTAATAACGGTCCCCGGCAGCCGATCCCTCGTCGTAGTAACGGTCCCCGGCAGCCGAGCCCTCGTCGTAGTAACGGTCCCCGGCAGCCGAGCCCTCGTCGTAGTAATGGTCCCCGGCAGCCGAGCCCTCGTCATAGTAATGGTCCCCGGCAGCCGAGCCCTCGTCGACAATTGTTTCCACGGCAGCCGAGCCCTCGTCGTAGTAACGGTCCCCGGCAGCCGAGCCCTCGTCGTAGTAAGGGTCCCCGGCAGCCGAGCCCTCGTCGTAGTAACGGTCCCCGGCAGCCGAGCCCTCGTCGTAGTAACGGTCCCCGGCAGCCGAGCCCTCGTCGTAGTAATGGTCCCCGGCAGCCGAGCCCTCGTCGTAGTAATGGTCCCCGGCAGCCGAGCCCTCGTCGACAATTGTTTACCCGGCAGCCGAGCCCTCGTCGTAGTAATGGTCCCCGGCAGCCGAGCCCTCGTCAACAACTGTTTCCCCGGCAGCCGAGCCCTCGTCGTAGTAACGGTCCCCGGCAGACGAGCCCTCGTCGTAGTAATGGTCCCCGGCAGCCGAGCCCTCGTCGTAGTAATGGTCCCCGGCAGTCGAGCCCTCGTCGACAATTTTTTCCCCGGCAGCCGAGCCCTCGTCGTAGTAATGGTCCCCGGCAGTCGAGCCCTCGTCGACAATTTTTTCCCCGGCAGCCGAGCCCTTGTCGTAGTAATGGTCCCCGGCAGCCGAGCCCTCGTCGTAATAACGGTCCCCGGCAGCCGAGCCCTCATCGTAGTAACGGTCCCCGGCAGCCGAGCCCTCGTCGTAGTAACGGTCCCCGGCAGCCGAGCCCTCGTCGTAGTAATGGTCCCCGGCAGCCGAGCCCTCATCGTAGTAATGGTCCCCGGCAGCCGAGCCCTCGTCGACAATTGTGTCCCCGGCAGCCGAGCCCTCGTCGTAGTAATGGTCCCCGGCAGCCGAGCCCTCGTCGTAGTAACGGTCCCCGAAAGACGAGCCCTCGTCGTAGTAACGGTCCCCGGCAGCCGAGCCCTCGTCGTAGTAATGGTCCCCGGCAGCCGAGCCCTCGTCGTAGTAACGGTCCCCGGCAGATGAGACCTCGTCGTAGTAATGGTCCCCGGCAGACGAGCCCTCGTCGTAGTAATGGTCCCCGGCAGCCGAGCCCTCGTCGTAGTAATGGTCCCCGGCAGCCGAGCCCTCGTGGTAGTAACGGTCCCCGGCAGCCGAGCCCTCGTCATAGTAATGGTCCCCGGCAGCCAAGCCCTCGTCGTAGTAACGATCCCCGGCAGACGAGCCCTCGTCGTAGTAATGGTCCCCGGCAGCCGAGCCCTCGTGGTAATAACGGTCCCCGGCAGCCGAGCCCTCGTCGTAGTAACGGTCCCCGGCAGCCGAGCCCTCGTCGTAGTAACGGTCCCCCGGCAGCCGAGCCCTCGTCGTAGTAATGGTCCCCGGCAGCCGAGCCCTCGTCGACAATTGTTTCCCCCGGCAGCCGAGCCCTCGTCGTAGTAATGGTCCCCGGCAGCCGAGCCCTCGTCGTAGTAACGGTCCCCGGCAGCCGAGCCCTCGTCGTAGTAACGGTCCCCGGCAGCCGAGCCCTCGTCGTAGTAACGGTCCCCGGCAGCCGAGCCCTCGTCGTAGTAATGGTCCCCGGCAGCCGAGCCCTCGTCGTAGTAATGATCCCCGGCAGCCGAGCCCTCGTCGACAATTGTTTCCCCGGCAGCCGAGCCCTCGTCGTAGTAACGGTCCCGGGCAGCCGAGCCCTCGTCGTAGTAATGGTCCCCGGCAGCCGAGCCCTCGTCGTAGTAACGGTCCCTGGCAGCGGAGCCCTCGTCATAGTAATGGTCCCCGGCAGCCGAGTCCTCGTCGACAATTTTTTCCCCGGCAGCCGAGCCCTCGTCGTAGTAATGGTCCCCGTCAGCCGAGCCCTCGTCGACAATTGTTTCCCCGGCAGCCGAGCCCTCGTCGTAGTAATGGTCCCCGGCAGTCGAGCCCTCGTCGACAATTGTTTACCCGGCAGCCGAGCCCTCGTCGTAGTAATGGTCCCCGGCAGCCGAGCCCTCGTCGTAGTAATGGTCCCCGGCAGCCGAGCCCTCGTCGACAATTTTTTCTCCGGCAGCCGAGCCCTTGTTGTAGTAATGGTCCCCGTCAGCCGAGCAATCGTCGACAATTTTTTCCCCGGCAGACGAGCCCTCGTCGTAGTAATGGTCCCAGCTATCCGAGCCGTCGTCGTAGTAATGCTCCCCGGCAGCCGAGCCCTCGTCGTAGTAATGGTCCCCGGCAGTCGAGCCCTCGTCGACAATTTTTTCCCCGGCAGCCAAGCCCTCGTTGTAGTAATGGTCCCCGGCAGCCGAGCCCTCGTCGACAATTGTTTCCCCGGCAGCCGAGCCGTCGTTGTAGTAATGGTCCCCAGCAGCCGAGCCCTCGTCGACAATTGTTTCCCCGGCAGCCGAGCCCTCGTCGTAGTAATGGTCCCCGGCAGCCGAGCCCTCGTCGTAGTAATGGTCTCCGGCAGCCGAGTCCTCGTCGACAATTTTTTCACCGGCAGCCGAGCCCTCGTCGTAGTAATGGTCACCGGCAGTCGAGCCCTCGTCGACAATTTTTTCCCCGGCAGACGAGCCCTCGTCGCAGTAACGGTCCCCGGCAGCCGAGCCCTCGTCGACAATTGTTTCCCCGGCAGCTGAGCCCCTCGTCGTAGTAATGGTCCCCCGGCAGCCGAGCCCTTGTCGTAGTAATGGTCCCTGGTAGCAAAGCCCTCGTCGTAGTAATGGTCCCCGGCAGCCGAGCCCTCGTCGTAGTAATGGTCCCCGGCAGTGGAGCCCTCGTCGACAATTTTTTCCCCGGCAGCCGAGCCCTCGTCGTAGTAACGGTCCCCGGCAGACGAGCCCTCGTCGTAGTAATGGTCCCCGGCAGCCGAGCCCTCGTCGTAGTAATGGTCCCCGGCAGCCGAGCCCTCGTCGTAGTAATGGTCCCCGGCAGTGGAGCCCTCGTCGACAATTGTTTCCCCGGCAGCCGAGCCCTCGTCGTAGTAACGGTCCCCGGCAGCCGAGCCCTCGTCGTAGTAACGGTCCCCGGCAGCCGAGCCCTCGTCGTAGTAATGGTCCCCGGCAGCCGAGCCCTCGTCGTAGTAACGGTCCCCGGCAGCCGAGCCCTCGTCATAGTAATTGTCCCCGGCAGCCGAGCCCTCGTCGTAGTAATGGTCCCCGGCAGCCGAGCCCTCGTCGACAATTTTTTCTCCGGCAGCCGAGCCCTCGTTGTAGTAATGGTCCCCGGCAGCCGAGCCCCTCGTCGACAATTTTTTCCCCAGCAGACGAGCCCTCGTTGTAGTAATGGTCCCCGGTAGCCGAGCCATCGTCGTAGTAATGCTCCCCGGCAGCCGAGCCCTCGTCGTAGTAATGGTCCCCGGCAGCCGAGCCCTCGTCGACAATTTTTTCCCCGGTAGCCAAGCCCTCGTTGTAGTAATGGTCCCCGGCAGCCGAGCCCTCGTCGACAATTGTTTCCCCGGCAGCCGAGCCGTTGTTGTAGTAATGGTCCCCAGCAGCCGAGCCCTCGTCGACAATTGTTTCCCCGGCAGCCGAGCCCTCGTCGTAGTAATGGTCCCCGGCAGCCGAGCCCTCGTCGTAGTAATGGTCTCCGGCAGCCGAGTCCTCGTCGACAATTTTTTCCCCGGCAGCCGAGCCCTCGTCGTAGTAATGGTCCCCGGCAGTCGAGCCCTCGTCGACAATTTTTTCCCCGGCAGCCGAGCCCTCGTCGTAGTAACGGTCCCCGGCAGCCGAGCCCTCGTCATAGTAATGGTCCCCGGCAGCCAAGCCCTCGTCGTAGTAACGATCCCCGGCAGACGAGCCCTCGTCGTAGTAATGGTCCCCGGCAGCCGAGCCCTCGTGGTAATAACGGTCCCCGGCAGCCGAGCCCTCGTCGTAGTAACGGTCCCCGGCAGCCGAGCCCTCGTCGTAGTAACGGTCCCCGGCAGCCGAGCCCTCGTCGTAGTAATGGTCCCCGGCAGCCGAGCCCTCGTCGACAATTGTTTCCCCGGCAGCCGAGCCCTCGTCGTAGTAATGGTCCCCGGCAGCCGAGCCCTCGTCGTAGTAACGGTCCCCGGCAGCCGAGCCCTCGTCGTAGTAACGGTCCCCGGCAGCCGAGCCCTCGTCGTAGTAACGGTCCCCGGCAGCCGAGCCCTCGTCGTAGTAATGGTCCCCGGCAGCCGAGCCCTCGTCGTAGTAATGATCCCCGGCAGCCGAGCCCTCGTCGACAATTGTTTCCCCGGCAGCCGAGCCCTCGTCGTAGTAACGGTCCCGGGCAGCCGAGCCCTCGTCGTAGTAATGGTCCCCGGCAGCCGAGCCCTCGTCGTAGTAACGGTCCCTGGCAGCGGAGCCCTCGTCATAGTAATGGTCCCCGGCAGCCGAGTCCTCGTCGACAATTTTTTCCCCCGGCAGCCGAGCCCTCGTCGTAGTAATGGTCCCCGTCAGCCGAGCCCTCGTCGACAATTGTTTCCCCGGCAGCCGAGCCCTCGTCGTAGTAATGGTCCCCGGCAGTCGAGCCCTCGTCGACAATTGTTTACCGGCAGCCGAGCCCTCGTCGTAGTAATGGTCCCCGGCAGCCGAGCCCTCGTCGTAGTAATGGTCCCCGGGCAGCCGAGCCCTCGTCGACAATTTTTTCTCCGGCAGCCGAGCCCTTGTTGTAGTAATGGTCCCCGTCAGCCGAGCCCTCGTCGACAATTTTTTCCCCGGCAGACGAGCCCTCGTCGTAGTAATGGTCCCAGCTATCCGAGCCGTCGTCGTAGTAATGCTCCCCGGCAGCCGAGCCCTCGTCGTAGTAATGGTCCCCGGCAGTCGAGCCCTCGTCGACAATTTTTTCCCCGGCAGCCAAGCCCTCGTTGTAGTAATGGTCCCCGGCAGCCGAGCCCTCGTCGACAATTGTTTCCCCGGCAGCCGAGCCGTCGTTGTAGTAATGGTCCCCAGCAGCCGAGCCCTCGTCGACAATTGTTTCCCCGGCAGCCGAGCCCTCGTCGTAGTAATGGTCCCCCGGCAGCCGAGCCCTCGTCGTAGTAATGGTCTCCGGCAGCCGAGTCCTCGTCGACAATTTTTTCACCGGCAGCCGAGCCCTCGTCGTAGTAATGGTCACCGGCAGTCGAGCCCTCGTCGACAATTTTTTCCCCGGCAGACGAGCCCTCGTCGTAGTAACGGTCCCCGGCAGCCGAGCCCTCGTCGACAATTGTTTCCCCGGCAGCTGAGCCCTCGTCGTAGTAATGGTCCCCGGCAGCCGAGCCCTTGTCGTAGTAATGGTCCCTGGTAGCAAAGCCCTCGTCGTAGTAATGGTCCCCGGCAGCCGAGCCCTCGTCGTAGTAATGGTCCCCGGCAGTGGAGCCCTCGTCGACAATTTTTTCCCCGGCAGCCGAGCCCTCGTCGTAGTAACGGTCCCCGGCAGACGAGCCCTCGTCGTAGTAATGGTCCCCGGCAGCCGAGCCCTCGTCGTAGTAATGGTCCCCGGCAGCCGAGCCCTCGTCGTAGTAATGGTCCCCGGCAGTGGAGCCCTCGTCGACAATTGTTTCCCCGGCAGCCGAGCCCTCGTCGTAGTAACGGTCCCCGGCAGCCGAGCCCTCGTCGTAGTAACGGTCCCCGGCAGCCGAGCCCTCGTCGTAGTAATGGTCCCCGGCAGCCGAGCCCTCGTCGTAGTAACGGTCCCCGGCAGCCGAGCCCTCGTCATAGTAATTGTCCCCGGCAGCCGAGCCCTCGTCGTAGTAATGGTCCCCGGCAGCCGAGCCCTCGTCGACAATTTTTTCTCCGGCAGCCGAGCCCTCGTTGTAGTAATGGTCCCCGGCAGCCGAGCCCTCGTCGACAATTTTTTCCCCAGCAGACGAGCCCTCGTTGTAGTAATGGTCCCCGGTAGCCGAGCCATCGTCGTAGTAATGCTCCCCGGCAGCCGAGCCCTCGTCGTAGTAATGGTCCCCGGCAGCCGAGCCCTCGTCGACAATTTTTTCCCCGGTAGCCAAGCCCTCGTTGTAGTAATGGTCCCCGGCAGCCGAGCCCTCGTCGACAATTGTTTCCCCGGCAGCCGAGCCGTTGTTGTAGTAATGGTCCCCAGCAGCCGAGCCCTCGTCGACAATTGTTTCCCCGGCAGCCGAGCCCTCGTCGTAGTAATGGTCCCCGGCAGCCGAGCCCTCGTCGTAGTAATGGTCTCCGGCAGCCGAGTCCTCGTCGACAATTTTTTCCCCGGCAGCCGAGCCCTCGTCGTAGTAATGGTCCCCGGCAGTCGAGCCCTCGTCGACAATTTTTTCCCCGGCAGACGAGCCCTCGTCGTAGTAATGGTCCCCGGCAGCCGAGCCCTCGTCGTAGTAATGGTCCCCGGCAGCCGAGCCCTCGTCGTAGTAATGGTCCCCGGCAGCCGAGCCCTTGTCGTAGTAATGGTCCCTGGTAGCAAAGCCCTCGTCGTAGTAATGGTCCCCGGCAGCCGAGCCCTCGTCGTAGTAATGGTCCCCGGCACTCGAGCCCTCGTCGACAATTTTTTCCCCGGCAGCCGAGCCCTCGTCGTAGTAATGGTCCCCGGCAGCCGAGCCCTCGTGGTAATAACGGTCCCCGGCAGCCGAGCCCTCGTCGTAGTAACGGTCCCCGGCAGCCGAGCCCTCGTCGTAGTAACGGTCCCCGGCAGCCGAGCCCTCGTCGTAGTAATGGTCCCCGGCAGCCGAGCCCTCGTCGACAATTGTTTCCCCGGCAGCCGAGCCCTCGTCGTAGTAATGGTCCCCGGCAGCCGAGCCCTCGTCGTAGTAACGGTCCCCGGCAGATGAGCCCTCGTCGTAGTAATGGTCCCCGGCAGCCGAGCCCTCGTCGTAATAACGGTCCCTGGCAGCCGAGCCCTCGTCGTAGTAACGGTCCCCGGCAGCCGAGCCCTCGTCGTAGTAACGGTCCCCGGCAGCCGAGCCCTCGTCGTAGTAATGGTCCCCGGCAGCCAAGCCCTCGTCGTAGTAACGGTCCCCGGCAGCCGAGCCCTCGTCGTAGTAACGGTCCCCGGCAGCCGAGCCCTCGTCGTAGTAATGGTCCCCGGCAGCCAAGCCCTCGTCGTAGTAACGGTCCCTGGCAGCCGAGCCCTCGTCGTAGTAATGGTCCGCGGCAGCCGAGCCCTCGTCGTAGTAATGGTCCCCGGCAGCCGAGCCCTCGTCGTAGTAATGGTCCCCGGCAGCGGAGCCCTCGTCGTAATAACGGTCCCCGGCAGCCGATCCCTCGTCGTAGTAACGGTCCCCGGCAGCCGAGCCCTCGTCGTAGTAACGGTCCCCGGCAGCAGAGCCCTCGTCGTAGTAATGGTCCCCGGCAGCCGAGCCCTCGTCATAGTAATGGTCCCCGGCAGCCGAGCCCTCGTCGACAATTGTTTCCACGGCAGCCGAGCCCTCGTCGTAGTAATGGTCCCCGGCAGTCGAGCCCTCGTCGACAATTGTTTACCCGGCAGCCGAGCCCTCGTCGTAGTAATGGTCCCCGGCAGCCGAGCCCTCGTCGTAGTAATGGTCCCCGGCAGCCGAGCCCTCGTCGACAATTTTTTCTCCGGCAGCCGAGCCCTCGTTGTAGTAATGGTCCCCGGCAGCCGAGCCCTCGTCGACAATTGTTTCCCCGGCAGACGAGCCCTCGTCGTAGTAATGGTCCCAGGTAGCCGAGCCGTCGTCGTAGTAATGCTCCCCAGCAGCCGAGCCCTCGTCGTAGTAATGGTCCCCGGCAGCCGAGCCCTCGTCGTAGTAACGGTCCCTGGCAGCGGAGCCCTCGTCATAGTAATGGTCCCCGGCAGCCGAGTCCTCGTCGACAATTTTTTCCCCGGCAGCCGAGCCCTCGTCGTAGTAATGGTCCCCGGCAGCCGAGCCCTCGTCGACAATTGTTTCCCCGGCAGCCGAGCCCTCGTCGTAGTAATGGTCCCCGGCAGTCGAGCCCTCGTCGACAATTGTTTACCCGGCAGCCGAGCCCTCGTCGTAGTAATGGTCCCCGGCAGCCGAGCCCTCGTCGTAGTAATGGTCCCCGGCAGCCGAGCCCTCGTCGACAATTTTTTCTCCGGCAGCCGAGCCCTCGTTGTAGTAATGGTCCCCGGCAGCCGAGCCCTCGTCGACAATTGTTTCCCCGGCAGACGAGCCGTCGTCGTAGTAATGCTCCCCGGCAGCCGAGCCCTCGTCGTAGTAATGGTCCCCGGCAGCCGAGCCCTCGTCGTAGTAATGGTCTCCGGCAGCCGAGTCCTCGTCGACAATTTTTTCACCGGCAGCCGAGCCCTCGTCGTAGTAATGGTCACCGGCAGTCGAGCCCTCGTCGACAATTTTTTCCCCGGCAGACGAGCCCTCGTCGTAGTAATGGTCCCCGGCAGCCGAGCCCTCGTCGACAATTGTTTCCCCCGGCAGCTGAGCCCTCGTCGTAGTAATGGTCCCCGGCAGCCGAGCCCTTGTCGTAGTAATGGTCCCTGGTAGCAAAGCCCTCGTCGTAGTAATGGTCCCCGGCAGCCGAGCCCTCGTCGTAGTAATGGTCCCCGGCAGTGGAGCCCTCGTCGACAATTTTTTCCCCGGCAGCCGAGCCCTCGTCGTAGTAACGGTCCCCGGCAGACGAGCCCTCGTCGTAGTAATGGTCCCCGGCAGCCGAGCCCTCGTCGTAGTAATGGTCCCCGGCAGCCGAGCCCTCGTCGTAGTAATGGTCCCCGGCAGTGGAGCCCTCGTCGACAATTGTTTCCCCGGCAGCCGAGCCCTCGTCGTAGTAACGGTCCCCGGCAGCCGAGCCCTCGTCGTAGTAACGGTCCCCGGCAGCCGAGCCCTCGTCGTAGTAATGGTCCCCGGCAGCCGAGCCCTCGTCGTAGTAACGGTCCCCGGCAGCCGAGCCCTCGTCATAGTAATGCTCCCCGGCAGCCGAGCCCTCGTCGTAGTAATGGTCCCCGGCAGCCGAGCCCTCGTCGACAATTTTTTCTCCGGCAGCCGAGCCCTCGTTGTAGTAATGGTCCCCGGCAGCCGAGCCCTCGTCGACAATTTTTTCCCCAGCAGACGAGCCCTCGTTGTAGTAATGGTCCCCGGTAGCCGAGCCATCGTCGTAGTAATGCTCCCCGGCAGCCGAGCCCTCGTCGTAGTAATGGTCCCCGGCAGCCGAGCCCTCGTCGACAATTTTTTCCCCGGTAGCCAAGCCCTCGTTGTAGTAATGGTCCCCGGCAGCCGAGCCCTCGTCGACAATTGTTTCCCCGGCAGCCGAGCCGTTGTTGTAGTAATGGTCCCCAGCAGCCGAGCCCTCGTCGACAATTGTTTCCCCGGCAGCCGAGCCCTCGTCGTAGTAATGGTCCCCGGCAGCCGAGCCCTCGTCGTAGTAATGGTCTCCGGCAGCCGAGTCCTCGTCGACAATTTTTTCCCCGGCAGCCGAGCCCTCGTCGTAGTAATGGTCCCCGGCAGTCGAGCCCTCGTCGACAATTTTTTCCCCGGCAGACGAGCCCTCGTCGTAGTAATGGTCCCCGGCAGCCGAGCCCTCGTCGTAGTAATGGTCCCCGGCAGCCGAGCCCTCGTCGTAGTAATGGTCCCCGGCAGCCGAGCCCTTGTCGTAGTAATGGTCCCTGGTAGCAAAGCCCTCGTCGTAGTAATGGTCCCCGGCAGCCGAGCCCTCGTCGTAGTAATGGTCCCCGGCACTCGAGCCCTCGTCGACAATTTTTTCCCCGACAGCCGAGCCCTCGTCGTAGTAATGGTCCCCGGCAGCCGAGCCCTCGTGGTAATAACGGTCCCCGGCAGCCGAGCCCTCGTCGTAGTAACGGTCCCCGGCAGCCGAGCCCTCGTCGTAGTAACGGTCCCCGGCAGCCGAGCCCTCGTCGTAGTAATGGTCCCCGGCAGCCGAGCCCTCGTCGACAATTGTTTCACCGGCAGCCGAGCCCTCGTCGTAGTAATGGTCCCCGGCAGCCGAGCCCTCGTCGTAGTAACGGTCCCCGGCAGACGAGCCCTCGTCGTAGTAATGGTCCCCGGCAGCCGAGCCCTCGTCGTAGTAACGGTCCCCGGCAGCCGAGCCCTCGTCGTAGTAATGGTTCCAGGCAGCCGAGCCCTCGTCGTAGTAACGGTCCCCGGCAGACGAGCCCTCATCGTAGTAACGGTCCCCGGCAGCCGAGCCCTCGTCGTAATAACGGTCCCCGGCAGCCGAGCCCTCGTCGTAGTAACGGTCCCCCGGCAGCCGAGCCCTCGTCGTAGTAATGGTCCCCGGCAGCCGAGCCCTCGTCGACAATTGTTTCCCCGGCAGCCGAGCCCTCGTCGTAGTAATGGTCCCCGGCAGCCGAGCCCTCGTCGACAATTTTTTCCCCGGCAGCCGAGCCCTCGTCGTAGTAATGGTCCCCGGCAGCCGAGCCCTCGTCGTAGTAACGGTCCCCGGCAGCCGAGCCCTCGTCGTAGTAACGGTCCCCGGCAGCCAAGACCTCGTCGTAGTAATGGTCCCCGGCAGCCGAGCCCTCGTCATAGTAATGGTCCCCGGCAGCCGAGTCCTCGTCGACAATTGTTTCCCCGGCAGCCGAGCCCTCGTCGTAGTAATGGTCCCCGGCAGCCGAGCCCTCGTCGACAATTGTTTCCCCCGGCAGCCGAGCCCTCGTCGTAGTAATGGTCCCCGGCAGTCGAGCCCTCGTCGACAATTGTTTACCCGGCAGCCGAGCCCTCGTCGTAGTAATGGTCCCCGGCAGCCGAGCCCTCGTCGTAGTAATGGTCCCCGGCAGCCGAGCCCTCGTCGACAATTTTTTCTCCGGCAGCCGAGACCTCGTTGTAGTAATGGTCCCCGGCAGCCGAGCCCCTCGTCGACAATTGTTTCCCCGGCAGACGAGCCGTCGTCGTAGTAATGCTCCCCGGCAGCCGAGCCCTCGTCGTAGTAATGGTCCCCGGCAGCCGAGCCCTCGTCGTAGTAATGGTCTCCGGCAGCCGAGTCCTCGTCGACAATTTTTTCACCGGCAGCCGAGCCCTCGTCGTAGTAATGGTCACCGGCAGTCGAGCCCTCGTCGACAATTTTTTCCCCGGCAGACGAGCCCTCGTCGTAGTAATGGTCCCCGGCAGCCGAGCCCTCGTCGACAATTGTTTCCCCGGCAGCTGAGCCCTCGTCGTAGTAATGGTCCCCGGCAGCCGAGCCCTTGTCGTAGTAATGGTCCCTGGTAGCAAAGCCCTCGTCGTAGTAATGGTCCCCGGCAGCCGAGCCCTCGTCGTAGTAATGGTCCCCGGCAGTGGAGCCCTCGTCGACAATTTTTTCCCCGGCAGCCGAGCCCTCGTCGTAGTAACGGTCCCCGGCAGACGAGCCCTCGTCGTAGTAATGGTCCCCGGCAGCCGAGCCCTCGTCGTAGTAATGGTCCCCGGCAGCCGAGCCCTCGTCGTAGTAATGGTCCCCGGCAGTGGAGCCCTTGTCGACAATTGTTTCCCCGGCAGCCGAGCCCTCGTCGTAGTAACGGTCCCCGGCAGCCGAGCCCTCGTCGTAGTAATGGTCCCCGGCAGCCGAGCCCTCGTCGTAGTAACGGTCCCCGGCAGCCGAGCCCTCGTCATAGTAATGCTCCCCGGCAGCCGAGCCCTCGTCGTAGTAATGGTCCCCGGCAGCCGAGCCCTCGTCGACAATTTTTTCTCCGGCAGCCGAGCCCTCGTTGTAGTAATGGTCCCCGGCAGCCGAGCCCTCGTCGACAATTTTTTCCCCAGCAGACGAGCCCTCGTTGTAGTAATGGTCCCCGGTAGCCGAGCCATCGTCGTAGTAATGCTCCCCGGCAGCCGAGCCCTCGTCGTAGTAATGGTCCCCGGCAGCCGAGCCCTCGTCGACAATTTTTTCCCCGGTAGCCAAGCCCTCGTTGTAGTAATGGTCCCCGGCAGCCGAGCCCTCGTCGACAATTGTTTCCCCGGCAGCCGAGCCGTTGTTGTAGTAATGGTCCCCAGCAGCCGAGCCCTCGTCGACAATTGTTTCCCCGGCAGCCGAGCCCTCGTCGTAGTAATGGTCCCCGGCAGCCGAGCCCTCGTCGTAGTAATGGTCTCCGGCAGCCGAGTCCTCGTCGACAATTTTTTCCCCGGCAGCCGAGCCCTCGTCGTAGTAATGGTCCCCGGCAGTCGAGCCCTCGTCGACAATTTTTTCCCCGGCAGACGAGCCCTCGTCGTAGTAATGGTCCCCGGCAGCCGAGCCCTCGTCGTAGTAATGGTCCCCGGCAGCCGAGCCCTCGTCGTAGTAATGGTCCCCGGCAGCCGAGCCCTTGTCGTAGTAATGGTCCCTGGTAGCAAAGCCCTCGTCGTAGTAATGGTCCCCGGCAGCCGAGCCCTCGTCGTAGTAATGGTCCCCGGCACTCGAGCCCTCGTCGACAATTTTTTCCCCGACAGCCGAGCCCTCGTCGTAGTAATGGTCCCCGGCAGCCGAGCCCTCGTGGTAATAACGGTCCCCGGCAGCCGAGCCCTCGTCGTAGTAACGGTCCCCGGCAGCCGAGCCCTCGTCGTAGTAACGGTCCCCGGCAGCCGAGCCCTCGTCGTAGTAATGGTCCCCGGCAGCCGAGCCCTCGTCGACAATTGTTTCACCGGCAGCCGAGCCCTCGTCGTAGTAATGGTCCCCGGCAGCCGAGCCCTCGTCGTAGTAACGGTCCCCGGCAGACGAGCCCTCGTCGTAGTAATGGTCCCCGGCAGCCGAGCCCTCGTCGTAGTAACGGTCCCCGGCAGCCGAGCCCTCGTCGTAGTAATGGTTCCAGGCAGCCGAGCCCTCGTCGTAGTAACGGTCCCCGGCAGACGAGCCCTCATCGTAGTAACGGTCCCCGGCAGCCGAGCCCTCGTCGTAGTAATGGTCCCCGGCAGCCGAGCCCTCGTCGTAATAACGGTCCCCGGCAGCCGAGCCCTCGTCGTAGTAACGGTCCCCGGCAGCCGAGCCCTCGTCGTAGTAATGGTCCCCGGCAGCCGAGCCCTCGTCATAGTAATGGTCCCCGGCAGCCGAGCCCTCGTCGACAATTGTTTCCACGGCAGCCGAGCCCTCGTCGTAGTAATGGTCACCGGCAGCCGAGCCCTCGTCGTAGTAACGGTCCCCGGCAGACGAGCCCTCGTCGTAGTAATGGTCCCCGGCAGCCGAGCCCTCGTCGTAGTAATGGTCCCCGGCAGCCGAGCCCTCGTCGTAGTAACGGTACGCGGCAGCCGAGCCCTCGTCGTAGTAATGGTCCCCGGCAGCCGAGCCCTCGTCGTAGTAATGGTCCCCGGCAGCCGAGCCCTCGTCGTAGTAACGGTCCCCGGCAGCCGAGCCCTCGTCGTAGTAACGGTCCCCGGCAGACGAGCCCTCGTCGTAGTAACGGTCCCCGGCAGCCGAGCCCTCGTCGTAGTAATGGTCCCCGGCAGCCGAGTCCTCGTCGACAATTTTTTCACCGGCAGCCGAGCCCTCGTCGTAGTAATGGTCACCGGCAGTCGAGCCCTCGTCGACAATTTTTTCCCCGGCAGACGAGCCCTCGTCGTAGTAATGGTCCCCGGCAGCCGAGCCCTCGTCGACAATTGTTTCCCCGGCAGCCGAGCCCTCGTCGTAGTAATGGTCCCCGGCAGCCGAGCCCTTGTCGTAGTAATGGTCCCTGGTAGCAAAGCCCTCGTCGTAGTAATGGTCCCCGGCAGCCGAGCCCTCGTCGTAGTAATGGTCCCCGGCAGTGGAGCCCTCGTCGACAATTTTTTCCCCGGCAGCCGAGCCCTCGTCGTAGTAACGGTCCCCGGCAGCCGAGCCCTCGTCGTAGTAACGGTCCCCGGCAGCCGAGCCCTCGTCGTAGTAACGGTCCCCGGCAGCCGAGCCCTCGTCGTAGTAATGGTCCCCGGCAGCCGAGCCCTCGTCGTAGTAATGGTCCCCGGCAGCCGAGCCCTCGTCGACAATTGTTTCCCAGGCAGCCGAGCCCTCGTCGTAGTAATGGTCCCCGGCAGCCGAGCCCTCGTCAACAACTGTTTCCCCGGCAGCCGAGCCCTCGTCGTAGTAACGGTCCCCGGCAGACGAGCCCTCGTCGTAGTAATGGTCCCCGGCAGCCGAGCCCTCGTCGTAGTAATGGTCCCCGGCAGTCGAGCCCTCGTCGACAATTTTTTCCCCGGCAGCCGAGCCCTCGTTGTAGTAATGGTCCCCGGCATTCGAGCCCTCGTCGACAATTTTTTCCCCGGCAGCCGAGCCCTTGTCGTAGTAATGGTCCCCGGCAGCCGAGCCCTCGTCGTAATAACGGTCCCCGGCAGCCGAGCCCTCGTTGTAGTAACGGTCCCCGGCAGCCGAGCCCTCGTCGTAGTAACGGTCCCCGGCAGACGAGCCCTCGTCGTAGTAATGGTCCCTGGCAGCCGAGCCCTCGTCGACAATTGTGTTGCCGGCAGCCGAGCCCTCGTCGTAGTAATGGTCCCCGGCAGCCGAGCCCTCGTCGTAGTAACGGTCCCCCGGCAGCCGAGCCCTCGTCGTAGTAATGGTCCCCGGCAGCCGAGCCCTCGTCGTAGTAACGGTCCCCGGCAGACGAGCCCTCGTCGTAGTAATGGTCCCCGGCAGCCGAGCCCTCGTCGTAGTAATGGTCCCCGGCAGCCGAGCCCTCGTCGACAATTGTGTCCCCGGCAGCCGAGCCCTCGTCGTAGTAATGGTCCCCGGCAGCCGAGCCCTCGTCGTAGTAACGGTCCCCGGCAGCCGAGCCCTCGTCGTAGTAATGGTCCCCGGCAGCCGAGCCCTCGTCGTAGTAACGGTCCCCGGCAGACGAGCCCTCGTCGTAGTAACGGTCCCCGTCAGCCGAGCCCTCGTCGTAGTAACGGTCCCCGGCAGCCGAGCCCTCGTCGTAGTAATGGTCCCCGGCAGCCAAGCCCTCGTCGTAGTAACGGTCCCCGGCAGCCGAGCCCTCGTCGTAGTAATGGTCCCCGGCAGCCGAGCCCTCGTCGTAGTAATGATCCCCGGCAGCCGAGCCCTCGTCGTAATAACGGTCCCCGGCAGCCGAGCCCTCATCGTAGTAACGGTCCCCGGCAGCCGAGCCCTCGTCGTAGTAATGGTCCCCGGCAGCCGAGCCCTCGTCGTAGTAATGGTCCCCGGCAGCCGAGCCCTCGTCGACAATTGTTTACCCGGCAGCCGAGCCCTCGTCGTAGTAATGGTCCCCGGCAGCCGAGCCCTCGTCGTAGTAACGGTCCCCGGCAGCCGAGCCCTCGTCGTAGTAACGGTCCGCGGCAGCCAAGCCCTCGTCGTAGTAATGGTCCCCGGCAGCCGAGCCCTCGTCATAGTAATGGTCCCCGGCAGCCGAGCCCTCGTCGACAATTGTTTCCCCGGCAGCCGAGCCCTCGTCGTAGTAATGGTCCCCGGCAGCCGAGCCCTCGTCGTAGTAACGGTCCCCGGCAGACGAGCCCTCGTCGTAGTAATGGTCCCCGGCAGCCGAGCCCTCGTCGTAGTAATGGTCCCCGGCAGCCGAGCCCTCGTCGTAGTAATGGTCCCCGGCAGCCGAGCCCTTGTCGTAGTAATGGTCCCTGGTAGCAAAGCCCTCGTCGTAGTAATGGTCCCCGGCAGCCGAGCCCTCGTCGTAGTAATGGTCCCCGGCACTCGAGCCCTCGTCGACAATTTTTTCCCCGGCAGCCGAGCCCTCGTCGTAGTAATGGTCCCCGGCAGCCGAGCCCTCGTGGTAATAACGGTCCCCGGCAGCCGAGCCCTCGTCGTAGTAACGGTCCCCGGCAGCCGAGCCCTCGTCGTAGTAACGGTCCCCGGCAGCCGAGCCCTCGTCGTAGTAATGGTCCCCGGCAGCCGAGCCCTCGTCGACAATTGTTTCACCGGCAGCCGAGCCCTCGTCGTAGTAATGGTCCCCGGCAGCCGAGCCCTCGTCGTAGTAACGGTCCCCGGCAGACGAGCCCTCGTCGTAGTAATGGTCCCCGGCAGCCGAGCCCTCGTCGTAGTAACGGTCCCCGGCAGCCGAGCCCTCGTCGTAGTAATGGTTCCAGGCAGCCGAGCCCTCGTCGTAGTAACGGTCCCCGGCAGACGAGCCCTCATCGTAGTAACGGTCCCCGGCAGCCGAGCCCTCGTCGTAGTAATGGTCCCCGGCAGCCGAGCCCTCGTCGTAATAACGGTCCCCGGCAGCCGAGCCCTCGTCGTAGTAACGGTCCCCGGCAGCCGAGCCCTCGTCGTAGTAATGGTCCCCGGCAGCCAAGCCCTCGTCGTAGTAATGGTCCCCGGCAGCCGAACCCTCGTCATAGTAATGGTCCCCGGCAGCCGAGCCCTCGTCGACAATTGTTTCCACGGCAGCCGAGCCCTCGTCGTAGTAATGGTCCCCGGCAGCCGAGCCCTCGTCGTAGTAACGGTCCCCGGCAGACGAGCCCTCGTCATAGTAATGGTCCCCGGCAGCCGAGCCCTCGTCGTAGTAATGGTCCCCGGCAGCCGAGCCCTCGTCGTAGTAACGGTACGCGGCAGCCGAGCCCTCGTCGTAGTAATGGTCCCCGGCAGCCGAGCCCTCGTCGTAGTAATGGTCCCCGGCAGCCGAGCCCTCGTCGTAGTAACGGTCCCCGGCAGCCGAGCCCTCGTCGTAGTAATGGTCCCCGGCAGCCGAGCCCTCGTCGTAGTAATGGTCTCCGGCAGCCGAGTCCTCGTCGACAATTTTTTCCCCGGCAGCCGAGCCCTCGTCGTAGTAATGGTCCCCGGCAGTCGAGCCCTCGTCGACAATTTTTTCCCCGGCAGACGAGCCCTCGTCGTAGTAATGGTCCCCGGCAGCCGAGCCCTCGTCGACAATTGTTTCCCCGGCAGCCGAGCCCTCGTCGTAGTAATGGTCCCCGGCAGCCGAGCCCTTGTCGTAGTAATGGTCCCTGGTAGCAAAGCCCTCGTCGTAGTAATGGTCCCCGGCAGCCGAGCCCTCGTCGTAGTAATGGTCCCCGGCAGTGGAGCCCTCGTCGACAATTTTTTCCCCGGCAGCCGAGCCCTCGTCGTAGTAACGGTCCCCGGCAGCCGAGCCCTCGTCGTAGTAACGGTCCCCGGCAGCCGAGCCCTCGTCGTAGTAACGGTCCCCGGCAGCCGAGCCCTCGTCGTAGTAATGGTCCCCGGCAGCCGAGCCCTCGTCGTAGTAATGGTCCCCGGCAGCCGAGCCCTCGTCGACAATTGTTTCCCAGGCAGCCGAGCCCTCGTCGTAGTAATGGTCCCCGGCAGCCGAGCCCTGGTCAACAACTGTTTCCCCGGCAGCCGAGCCCTCGTCGTAGTAACGGTCCCCGGCAGACGAGCCCTCGTCGTAGTAATGGTCCCCGGCAGCCGAGCCCTCGTCGTAGTAATGGTCCCCGGCAGTCGAGCCCTCGTCGACAATTTTTTCCCCGGCAGCCGAGCCCTCGTTGTAGTAATGGTCCCCGGCATTCGAGCCCTCGTCGACAATTTTTTCCCCGGCAGCCGAGCCCTTGTCGTAGTAATGGTCCCCGGCAGCCGAGCCCTCGTCGTAATAACGGTCCCCGGCAGCCGAGCCCTCGTTGTAGTAACGGTCCCCGGCAGCCGAGCCCTCGTCGTAGTAACGGTCCCCGGCAGACGAGCCCTCGTCGTAGTAATGGTCCCTGGCAGCCGAGCCCTCGTCGACAATTGTGTTGCCGGCAGCCGAGCCCTCGTCGTAGTAATGGTCCCCGACAGCCGAGCCCTCGTCGTAGTAACGGTCCCCGGCAGCCGAGCCCTCGTCGTAGTAATGGTCCCCGGCAGCCGAGCCCTCGTCGTAGTAACGGTCCCCGGCAGACGAGCCCTCATCGTAGTAATGGTCCCCGGCAGCCGAGCCCTCGTCGTAGTAATGGGCCCCGGCAGCCGAGCCCTCGTCGACAATTGTGTCCCCGGCAGCCGAGCCCTCGTCGTAGTAATGGTCCCCGGCAGCCGAGCCCTCGTCGTAGTAACGGTCCCCGGCAGCCGAGCCCTCGTCGTAGTAACGGTCCCCGGCAGCCGAGCCCTCGTCGTAGTAATGGTCCCCGGCAGCCAAGCCCTCGTCGTAGTAACGGTCCCTGGCAGCCGAGCCCTCGTCGTAGTAATGGTCCGCGGCAGCCGAGCCCTCGTCGTAGTAATGGTCCCCGGCAGCCGAGCCCTCGTCGTAGTAATGGTCCCCGGCAGCGGAGCCCTCGTCGTAATAACGGTCCCCGGCAGCCGATCCCTCGTCGTAGTAACGGTCCCCGGCAGCCGAGCCCTCGTCGTAGTAACGGTCCCCGGCAGCCGAGCCCTCGTCGTAGTAATGGTCCCCGGAAGCCGAGCCCTCGTCATAGTAATGGTCCCCGGCAGCCGAGCCCTCGTCGACAATTGTTTCCACGGCAGCCGAGCCCTCGTCGTAGTAACGGTCCCCGGCAGCCGAGCCCTCGTCGTAGTAATGGTCCCCGGCAGCCGAGCCCTCGTCGTAGTAACGGTCCCCGGCAGCCGAGACCTCGTCGTAGTAACGGTCCCCGGCAGCCGAGCCCTCGTCGTAGTAATGGTCCCCGGCAGCCGAGCCCTCGTCGTAGTAATGGTCCCTGGCAGCCGAGCCCTCGTCGACAATTGTTTCCCCGGCAGCCGAGCCCTCGTCGTAGTAATGGTCCCCGGCAGCCGAGCCCTCGTCAACAACTGTTTCCCCGGCAGCCGAGCCCTCGTCGTAGTAACGGTCCCCGGCAGACGAGCCCTCGTCGTAGTAATGGTCCCCGGCAGCCGAGCCGTCGTCGTAGTAATGGTCCCCGGCAGTCGAGCCCTCGTCGACAATTTTTTCCCCGGCAGCCGAGCCCTCGTCGTAGTAATGGTCCCCGGCAGTCGAGCCCTCGTCGACAATTTTTTCCCCGGCAGCCGAGCCCTTGTCGTAGTAATGGTCCCCGGGCAGCCGAGCCCTCGTCGTAATAACGGTCCCCGGCAGCCGAGCCCTCGTTGTAGTAACGGTCCCCGGCAGCCGAGCCCTCGTCGTAGTAACGGTCCCCGGCAGCCGAGCCCTCGTCGTAGTAATGGTCCCCGGCAGCCGAGCCCTCATCGTAGTAATGGTCCCCGGCAGCCGAGCCCTCGTCGTAGTAACGGTCCCCGAAAGACGAGCCCTCGTCGTAGTAACGGTCCCCGGCAGCCGAGCCCTCGTCGTAGTAATGGTCCCCGGCAGCCGAGCCCTCGTCGTAGTAACGGTCCCCGGCAGATGAGACCTCGTCGTAGTAATGGTCCCCGGCAGACGAGCCCTCGTCGTAGTAATGGTCCCCGGCAGCCGAGCCCTCGTCGTAGTAATGGTCCCCGGCAGCCGAGCCCTCGTGGTAGTAACGGTCGCCGGCAGCCGAGCCCTCGTCATAGTAATGGTCCCCGGCAGCCAAGCCCTCGTCGTAGTAACGATCCCCGGCAGACGAGCCCTCGTCGTAGTAATGGTCCCCGGCAGCCGAGCCCTCGTCGTAGTAATGATCCCCGGCAGCCGAGCCCTCGTCGTAATAACGGTCCCCGGCAGCCGAGCCCTCATCGTAGTAACGGTCCCCGGCAGCCGAGCCCTCGTCGTAGTAATGGTCCCCGGCAGCCGAGCCCTCGTCGACAATTGTTTCCCCGGCAGCCGAGCCCTCGTCGTAGTAATGGTCCCCGGCAGCCGAGCCCTCGTCGTAGTAACGGTCCCCGGCAGCCGAGCCCTCGTCGTAGTAACGGTCCCCGGCAGCCGAGCCCTCGTCGTAGTAATGGTCCCCGGCAGCCGAGCCCTCGTCGTAGTAATGATCCCCGGCAGCCGAGCCCTCGTCGACAATTGTTTCCCCGGCAGCCGAGCCCTCGTCGTAGTAACGGTCCCGGGCAGCCGAGCCCTCGTCGTAGTAATGGTCCCCGGCAGCCGAGCCCTCGTCGTAGTAACGGTCCCTGGCAGCGGAGCCCTCGTCATAGTAATGGTCCCCGGCAGCCGAGTCCTCGTCGACAATTTTTTCCCCGGCAGCCGAGCCCTCGTCGTAGTAATGGTCCCCGGCAGCCGAGCCCTCGTCGACAATTGTTTCCCCGGCAGCCGAGCCCTCGTCGTAGTAATGGTCCCCGGCAGTCGAGCCCTCGTCGACAATTGTTTACCCGGCAGCCGAGCCCTCGTCGTAGTAATGGTCCCCGGCAGCCGAGCCCTCGTCGTAGTAATGGTCCCCGGCAGCCGAGCCCTCGTCGACAATTTTTTCTCCGGCAGCCGAGCCCTCGTTGTAGTAATGGTCCCCGGCAGCCGAGCCCTCGTCGACAATTGTTTCCCCGGCAGACGAGCCCTCGTCGTAGTAATGGTCCCAGGTAGCCGAGCCGTCGTCGTAGTAATGCTCCCCGGCAGCCGAGCCCTCGTCGTAGTAATGGTCCCCGGCAGTCGAGCCCTCGTCGACAATTTTTTCCCCGGCAGCCAAGCCCTCGTTGTAGTAATGGTCCCCGGCAGCCGAGCCCTCGTCGACAATTGTTTCCCCGGCAGCCGAGCCGTCGTTGTAGTAATGGTCCCCAGCAGCCGAGCCCTCGTCGACAATTGTTTCCCCGGCAGCCGAGCCCTCGTCGTAGTAATGGTCCCCGGCAGCCGAGCCCTCGTCGTAGTAATGGTCTCCGGCAGCCGAGTCCTCGTCGACAATTTTTTCACCGGCAGCCGAGCCCTCGTCGTAGTAATGGTCACCGGCAGTCGAGCCCTCGTCGACAATTTTTTCCCCGGCAGACGAGCCCTCGTCGTAGTAATGGTCCCCGGCAGCCGAGCCCTCGTCGACAATTGTTTCCCCGGCAGCTGAGCCCTCGTCGTAGTAATGGTCCCCGGCAGCCGAGCCCTTGTCGTAGTAATGGTCCCTGGTAGCAAAGCCCTCGTCGTAGTAATGGTCCCCGGCAGCCGAGCCCTCGTCGTAGTAATGGTCCCCGGCAGTGGAGCCCTCGTCGACAATTTTTTCCCCGGCAGCCGAGCCCTCGTCGTAGTAACGGTCCCCGGCAGACGAGCCCTCGTCGTAGTAATGGTCCCCGGCAGCCGAGCCCTCGTCGTAGTAATGGTCCCCGGCAGCCGAGCCCTCGTCGTAGTAATGGTCCCCGGCAGTGGAGCCCTCGTCGACAATTGTTTCCCCGGCAGCCGAGCCCTCGTCGTAGTAACGGTCCCCGGCAGCCGAGCCCTCGTCGTAGTAACGGTCCCCGGCAGCCGAGCCCTCGTCGTAGTAATGGTCCCCGGCAGCCGAGCCCTCGTCGTAGTAACGGTCCCCGGCAGCCGAGCCCTCGTCATAGTAATGCTCCCCGGCAGCCGAGCCCTCGTCGTAGTAATGGTCCCCGGCAGCCGAGCCCTCGTCGACAATTTTTTCTCCGGCAGCCGAGCCCTCGTTGTAGTAATGGTCCCCGGCAGCCGAGCCCTCGTCGACAATTTTTTCCCCAGCAGACGAGCCCTCGTTGTAGTAATGGTCCCCGGTAGCCGAGCCATCGTCGTAGTAATGCTCCCCGGCAGCCGAGCCCTCGTCGTAGTAATGGTCCCCGGCAGCCGAGCCCTCGTCGACAATTTTTTCCCCGGTAGCCAAGCCCTCGTTGTAGTAATGGTCCCCGGCAGCCGAGCCCTCGTCGACAATTGTTTCCCCGGCAGCCGAGCCGTTGTTGTAGTAATGGTCCCCAGCAGCCGAGCCCTCGTCGACAATTGTTTCCCCGGCAGCCGAGCCCTCGTCGTAGTAATGGTCCCCGGCAGCCGAGCCCTCGTCGTAGTAATGGTCTCCGGCAGCCGAGTCCTCGTCGACAATTTTTTCCCCGGCAGCCGAGCCCTCGTCGTAGTAATGGTCCCCGGCAGTCGAGCCCTCGTCGACAATTTTTTCCCCGGCAGACGAGCCCTCGTCGTAGTAATGGTCCCCGGCAGCCGAGCCCTCGTCGTAGTAATGGTCCCCGGCAGCCGAGCCCTCGTCGTAGTAATGGTCCCCGGCAGCCGAGCCCTTGTCGTAGTAATGGTCCCTGGTAGCAAAGCCCTCGTCGTAGTAATGGTCCCCGGCAGCCGAGCCCTCGTCGTAGTAATGGTCCCCGGCACTCGTGCCCTCGTCGACAATTTTTTCCCCGGCAGCCGAGCCCTCGTCGTAGTAATGGTCCCCGGCAGCCGAGCCCTCGTGGTAATAACGGTCCCCGGCAGCCGAGCCCTCGTCGTAGTAACGGTCCCCGGCAGCCGAGCCCTCGTCGTAGTAACGGTCCCCGGCAGCCGAGCCCTCGTCGTAGTAATGGTCCCCGGCAGCCGAGCCCTCGTCGACAATTGTTTCACCGGCAGCCGAGCCCTCGTCGTAGTAATGGTCCCCGGCAGCCGAGCCCTCGTCGTAGTAACGGTCCCCGGCAGACGAGCCCTCGTCGTAGTAATGGTCCCCGGCAGCCGAGCCCTCGTCGTAGTAACGGTCCCCGGCAGCCGAGCCCTCGTCGTAGTAATGGTTCCAGGCAGCCGAGCCCTCGTCGTAGTAACGGTCCCCGGCAGACGAGCCCTCATCGTAGTAACGGTCCCCGGCAGCCGAGCCCTCGTCGTAGTAATGGTCCCCGGCAGCCGAGCCCTCGTCGTAATAACGGTCCCCGGCAGCCGAGCCCTCGTCGTAGTAACGGTCCCCGGCAGCCGAGCCCTCGTCGTAGTAATGGTCCCCGGCAGCCGAGCCCTCGTCATAGTAATGGTCCCCGGCAGCCGAGCCCTCGTCGACAATTGTTTCCACGGCAGCCGAGCCCTCGTCGTAGTAATGGTCCCCGGCAGCCGAGCCCTCGTCGTAGTAACGGTCCCCGGCAGACGAGCCCTCGTCGTAGTAATGGTCCCCGGCAGCCGAGCCCTCGTCGTAGTAATGGTCCCCGGCAGCCGAGCCCTCGTCGTAGTAACGGTAAGCGGCAGCCGAGCCCTCGTCGTAGTAATGGTCCCCGGCAGCCGAGCCCTCGTCGTAGTAATGGTCCCCGGCAGCCGAGCCCTCGTCGTAGTAACGGTCCCCGGCAGCCGAGCCCTCGTCGTAGTAACGGTCCCCGGCAGACGAGCCCTCGTCGTAGTAACGGTCCCCGGCAGCCGAGCCCTCGTCGTAGTAATGGTCCCCGGCAGCCGAGTCCTCGTCGACAATTTTTTCACCGGCAGCCGAGCCCTCGTCGTAGTAATGGTCCCCGGCAGCCGAGCCCTCGTCGACAATTTTTTCTCCGGCAGCCGAGCCCTCGTTGTAGTAATGGTCCCCGGCAGCCGAGCCCTCGTCGACAATTGTTTCCCCGGCAGACGAGCCCTCGTCGTAGTAATGGTCCCAGGTAGCCGAGCCGTCGTCGTAGTAATGCTCCCCGGCAGCCGAGCCCTCGTCGTAGTAATGGTCCCCGGCAGTCGAGCCCTCGTCGACAATTTTTTCCCCGGCAGCCAAGCCCTCGTTGTAGTAATGGTCCCCGGCAGCCGAGCCCTCGTCGACAATTGTTTCCCCGGCAGCCGAGCCGTCGTTGTAGTAATGGTCCCCAGCAGCCGAGCCCTCGTCGACAATTGTTTCCCCGGCAGCCGAGCCCTCGTCGTAGTAATGGTCCCCGGCAGCCGAGCCCTCGTCGTAGTAATGGTCTCCGGCAGCCGAGTCCTCGTCGACAATTTTTTCACCGGCAGCCGAGCCCTCGTCGTAGTAATGGTCACCGGCAGTCGAGCCCTCGTCGACAATTTTTTCCCCGGCAGACGAGCCCTCGTCGTAGTAATGGTCCCCGGCAGCCGAGCCCTCGTCGACAATTGTTTCCCCGGCAGCTGAGCCCTCGTCGTAGTAATGGTCCCCGGCAGCCGAGCCCTTGTCGTAGTAATGGTCCCTGGTAGCAAAGCCCTCGTCGTAGTAATGGTCCCCGGCAGCCGAGCCCTCGTCGTAGTAATGGTCCCCGGCAGTGGAGCCCTCGTCGACAATTTTTTCCCCGGCAGCCGAGCCCTCGTCGTAGTAACGGTCCCCGGCAGACGAGCCCTCGTCGTAGTAATGGTCCCCGGCAGCCGAGCCCTCGTCGTAGTAATGGTCCCCGGCAGCCGAGCCCTCGTCGTAGTAATGGTCCCCGGCAGTGGAGCCCTCGTCGACAATTGTTTCCCCGGCAGCCGAGCCCTCGTCGTAGTAACGGTCCCCGGCAGCCGAGCCCTCGTCGTAGTAACGGTCCCCGGCAGCCGAGCCCTCGTCGTAGTAATGGTCCCCGGCAGCCGAGCCCTCGTCGTAGTAACGGTCCCCGGCAGCCGAGCCCTCGTCATAGTAATGCTCCCCGGCAGCCGAGCCCTCGTCGTAGTAATGGTCCCCGGCAGCCGAGCCCTCGTCGACAATTTTTTCTCCGGCAGCCGAGCCCTCGTTGTAGTAATGGTCCCCGGCAGCCGAGCCCTCGTCGACAATTTTTTCCCCAGCAGACGAGCCCTCGTTGTAGTAATGGTCCCCGGTAGCCGAGCCATCGTCGTAGTAATGCTCCCCGGCAGCCGAGCCCTCGTCGTAGTAATGGTCCCCGGCAGCCGAGCCCTCGTCGACAATTTTTTCCCCGGTAGCCAAGCCCTCGTTGTAGTAATGGTCCCCGGCAGCCGAGCCCTCGTCGACAATTGTTTCCCCGGCAGCCGAGCCGTTGTTGTAGTAATGGTCCCCAGCAGCCGAGCCCTCGTCGACAATTGTTTCCCCGGCAGCCGAGCCCTCGTCGTAGTAATGGTCCCCGGCAGCCGAGCCCTCGTCGTAGTAATGGTCTCCGGCAGCCGAGTCCTCGTCGACAATTTTTTCCCCGGCAGCCGAGCCCTCGTCGTAGTAATGGTCCCCGGCAGTCGAGCCCTCGTCGACAATTTTTTCCCCGGCAGACGAGCCCTCGTCGTAGTAATGGTCCCCGGCAGCCGAGCCCCTCGTCGTAGTAATGGTCCCCGGCAGCCGAGCCCTCGTCGTAGTAATGGTCCCCGGCAGCCGAGCCCTTGTCGTAGTAATGGTCCCTGGTAGCAAAGCCCTCGTCGTAGTAATGGTCCCCGGCAGCCGAGCCCTCGTCGTAGTAATGGTCCCCGGCACTCGTGCCCTCGTCGACAATTTTTTCCCCGGCAGCCGAGCCCTCGTCGTAGTAATGGTCCCCGGCAGCCGAGCCCTCGTGGTAATAACGGTCCCCGGCAGCCGAGCCCTCGTCGTAGTAACGGTCCCCGGCAGCCGAGCCCTCGTCGTAGTAACGGTCCCCGGCAGCCGAGCCCTCGTCGTAGTAATGGTCCCCGGCAGCCGAGCCCTCGTCGACAATTGTTTCACCGGCAGCCGAGCCCTCGTCGTAGTAATGGTCCCCGGCAGCCGAGCCCTCGTCGTAGTAACGGTCCCCGGCAGACGAGCCCTCGTCGTAGTAATGGTCCCCGGCAGCCGAGCCCTCGTCGTAGTAACGGTCCCCGGCAGCCGAGCCCTCGTCGTAGTAATGGTTCCAGGCAGCCGAGCCCTCGTCGTAGTAACGGTCCCCGGCAGACGAGCCCTCATCGTAGTAACGGTCCCCGGCAGCCGAGCCCTCGTCGTAGTAATGGTCCCCGGCAGCCGAGCCCTCGTCGTAATAACGGTCCCCGGCAGCCGAGCCCTCGTCGTAGTAACGGTCCCCGGCAGCCGAGCCCTCGTCGTAGTAATGGTCCCCGGCAGCCGAGCCCTCGTCATAGTAATGGTCCCCGGCAGCCGAGCCCTCGTCGACAATTGTTTCCACGGCAGCCGAGCCCTCGTCGTAGTAATGGTCCCCGGCAGCCGAGCCCTCGTCGTAGTAACGGTCCCCGGCAGACGAGCCCTCGTCGTAGTAATGGTCCCCGGCAGCCGAGCCCTCGTCGTAGTAATGGTCCCCGGCAGCCGAGCCCTCGTCGTAGTAACGGTAAGCGGCAGCCGAGCCCTCGTCGTAGTAATGGTCCCCGGCAGCCGAGCCCTCGTCGTAGTAATGGTCCCCGGCAGCCGAGCCCTCGTCGTAGTAACGGTCCCCGGCAGCCGAGCCCTCGTCGTAGTAACGGTCCCCGGCAGACGAGCCCTCGTCGTAGTAACGGTCCCCGGCAGCCGAGCCCTCGTCGTAGTAATGGTCCCCGGCAGCCGAGTCCTCGTCGACAATTTTTTCACCGGCAGCCGAGCCCTCGTCGTAGTAATGGTCACCGGCAGTCGAGCCCTCGTCGACAATTTTTTCCCCGGCAGACGAGCCCTCGTCGTAGTAATGGTCCCCGGCAGCCGAGCCCTCGTCGACAATTGTTTCCCCGGCAGCCGAGCCCTCGTCGTAGTAATGGTCCCCGGCAGCCGAGCCCTTGTCGTAGTAATGGTCCCTGGTAGCAAAGCCCTCGTCGTAGTAATGGTCCCCGGCAGCCGAGCCCTTGTCGTAGTAATGGTCCCTGGTAGCAAAGCCCTCGTCGTAGTAATGGTCCCCGGCAGCCGAGCCCTCGTCGTAGTAACGGTCCCCGGCAGCCGAGCCCTCGTCGTAGTAACGGTCCCCGGCAGCCGAGCCCTCGTCGTAGTAATGGTCCCCGGCAGCCGAGCCCTCGTCGTAGTAATGGTCCCCGGCAGCCGAGCCCTCGTCGACAATTGTTTCCCAGGCAGCCGAGCCCTCGTCGTAGTAATGGTCCCCGGCAGCCGAGCCCTCGTCAACAACTGTTTCCCCGGCAGCCGAGCCCTCGTCGTAGTAACGGTCCCCGGCAGACGAGCCCTCGTCGTAGTAATGGTCCCCGGCAGCCGAGCCCTCGTCGTAGTAATGGTCCCCGGCAGTCGAGCCCTCGTCGACAATTTTTTCCCCGGCAGCCGAGCCCTCGTTGTAGTAATGGTCCCCGGCATTCGAGCCCTCGTCGACAATTTTTTCCCCGGCAGCCGAGCCCTTGTCGTAGTAATGGTCCCCGGCAGCCGAGCCCTCGTCGTAATAACGGTCCCCGGCAGCCGAGCCCTCGTTGTAGTAACGGTCCCCGGCAGCCGAGCCCTCGTCGTAGTAACGGTCCCCGGCAGACGAGCCCTCGTCGTAGTAATGGTCCCTGGCAGCCGAGCCCTCGTCGACAATTGTGTTGCCGGCAGCCGAGCCCTCGTCGTAGTAATGGTCCCCGGCAGCCGAGCCCTCGTCGTAGTAACGGTCCCCGGCAGCCGAGCCCTCGTCGTAGTAATGGTCCCCGGCAGCCGAGCCCTCGTCGTAGTAACGGTCCCCGGCAGACGAGCCCTCGTCGTAGTAATGGTCCCCGGCAGCCGAGCCCTCGTCGTAGTAATGGTCCCCGGCAGCCGAGCCCTCGTCGACAATTGTGTCCCCGGCAGCCGAGCCCTCGTCGTAGTAATGGTCCCCGGCAGCCGAGCCCTCGTCGTAGTAACGGTCCCCGGCAGCCGAGCCCTCGTCGTAGTAATGGTCCCCGGCAGCCGAGCCCTCGTCGTAGTAACGGTCCCCGGCAGACGAGCCCTCGTCGTATTAACGGTCCCCGGCAGCCGAGCCCTCGTCGTAGTAACGGTCCCCGGCAGCCGAGCCCTCGTCGTAGTAATGGTCCCCGGCAGCCAAGCCCTCGTCGTAGTAACGGTCCCCGGCAGCCGAGCCCTCGTCGTAGTAATGGTCCCCGGCAGCCGAGCCCTCGTCGTAGTAATGATCCCCGGCAGCCGAGCCCTCGTCGTAATAACGGTCCCCGGCAGCCGAGCCCTCGTCGTAGTAATGGTCCCCGGCAGCCGAGCCCTCGTCGTAGTAATGGTCCCCGGCAGCCGAGCCCTCGTCGACAATTGTTTACCCGGCAGCCGAGCCCTCGTCGTAGTAATGGTCCCCGGCAGCCGAGCCCTCGTCGTAGGAACGGTTTCCGGCAGCCGAGCCCTCGTCGTAGTAACGGTCCGCGGCAGCCAAGCCCTCGTCGTAGTAATGGTCCCCGGCAGCCGAGCCCTCGTCATAGTAATGGTCCCCGGCAGCCGAGCCCTCGTCGACAATTGTTTCCCCGGCAGCCGAGCCCTCGTCGTAGTAATGGTCCCCGGCAGCCGAGCCCTCGTCGTAGTAACGGTCCCCGGCAGACGAGCCCTCGTCGTAGTAATGGTCCCCGGCAGCCGAGCCCTCGTCGTAGTAATGGTCCCCGGCAGCCGAGCCCTCGTCGTAGTAATGGTCCCCGGCAGCCGAGCCCTCGTCGTAGTAATGGTCCCTGGTAGCAAAGCCCTCGTCGTAGTAATGGTCCCCGGCAGCCGAGCCCTCGTCGTAGTAATGGTCCCCGGCACTCGAGCCCTCGTCGACAATTTTTTCCCCGGCAGCCGAGCCCTCGTCGTAGTAATGGTCCCCGGCAGCCGAGCCCTCGTGGTAATAACGGTCCCCGGCAGCCGAGCCCTCGTCGTAGTAACGGTCCCCGGCAGCCGAGCCCTCGTCGTAGTAACGGTCCCCGGCAGCCGAGCCCTCGTCGTAGTAATGGTCCCCGGCAGCCGAGCCCTCGTCGACAATTGTTTCACCGGCAGCCGAGCCCTCGTCGTAGTAATGGTCCCCGGCAGCCGAGCCCTCGTCGTAGTAACGGTCCCCGGCAGACGAGCCCTCGTCGTAGTAATGGTCCCCGGCAGCCGAGCCCTCGTCGTAGTAACGGTCCCCGGCAGCCGAGCCGTCGTCGTAGTAATGGTTCCAGGCAGCCGAGCCCTCGTCGTAGTAACGGTCCCCGGCAGACGAGCCCTCATCGTAGTAACGGTCCCCGGCAGCCGAGCCCTCGTCGTAGTAATGGTCCCCGGCAGCCGAGCCCTCGTCGTAATAACGGTCCCCGGCAGCCGAGCCCTCGTCGTAGTAACGGTCCCCGGCAGCCGAGCCCTCGTCGTAGTAATGGTCCCCGGCAGCCAAGCCCTCGTCGTAGTAATGGTCCCCGGCAGCCGAGCCCTCGTCATAGTAATGGTCCCCGGCAGCCGAGCCCTCGTCGACAATTGTT
The DNA here is from genome assembly GCF_026419915.1 of Harpia harpyja. Taxonomy (NCBI): domain Eukaryota; kingdom Metazoa; phylum Chordata; class Aves; order Accipitriformes; family Accipitridae; genus Harpia; species Harpia harpyja. Next base: position 20,922,117 of record NC_068947.1, on the reverse strand, counting down.
TCCACGGCAGCCGAGCCCTCGTCGTAGTAATGGTCCCCGGCAGCCGAGCCCTCGTCGTAGTAACGGTCCCCGGCAGACGAGCCCTCGTCATAGTAATGGTCCCCGGCAGCCGAGCCCTCGTCGTAGTAATGGTCCCCGGCAGCCGAGCCCTCGTCGTAGTAACGGTACGCGGCAGCCGAGCCCTCGTCGTAGTAATGGTCCCCGGCAGCCGAGCCCTCGTCGTAGTAATGGTCCCCGGCAGCCGAGCCCTCGTCGTAGTAACGGTCCCCGGCAGCCGAGCCCTCGTCGTAGTAACGGTCCCCGGCAGCCGAGCCCTCGTCGTAGTAATGGTCCCCGGCAGCCGAGTCCTCGTCGACAATTTTTTCACCGGCAGCCGAGCCCTCGTCGTAGTAATGGTCACCGGCAGTCGAGCCCTCGTCGACAATTTTTTCCCCGGCAGACGAGCCCTCGTCGTAGTAATGGTCCCCGGCAGCCGAGCCCTCGTCGACAATTGTTTCCCCGGCAGCCGAGCCCCGCGTCGTAGTAATGGTCCCCGGCAGCCGAGCCCTTGTCGTAGTAATGGTCCCTGGTAGCAAAGCCCTCGTCGTAGTAATGGTCCCCGGCAGCCGAGCCCTCGTCGTAGTAATGGTCCCCGGCAGTGGAGCCCTCGTCGACAATTTTTTCCCCGGCAGCCGAGCCCTCGTCGTAGTAACGGTCCCCGGCAGCCGAGCCCTCGTCGTAGTAACGGTCCCCGGCAGCCGAGCCCTCGTCGTAGTAACGGTCCCCGGCAGCCGAGCCCTCGTCGTAGTAATGGTCCCCGGCAGCCGAGCCCTCGTCGTAGTAATGGTCCCCGGCAGCCGAGCCCTCGTCGACAATTGTTTCCCCGGCAGCCGAGCCCTCGTCGTAGTAATGGTCCCCGGCAGCCGAGCCCTCGTCGTAGTAACGGTCCCCGGCAGCCGAGCCCTCGTCGTAGTAACGGTCCCCGGCAGCCGAGCCCTCGTCGTAGTAATGGTCCCCGGCAGCCGAGCCCTCGTCGTAGTAATGATCCCCGGCAGCCGAGCCCTCGTCGACAATTGTTTCCCCGGCAGCCGAGCCCTCGTCGTAGTAACGGTCCCGGGCAGCCGAGCCCTCGTCGTAGTAATGGTCCCCGGCAGCCGAGCCCTCGTCGTAGTAACGGTCCCTGGCAGCGGAGCCCTCGTCATAGTAATGGTCCCCGGCAGCCGAGTCCTCGTCGACAATTTTTTCCCCGGCAGCCGAGCCCTCGTCGTAGTAATGGTCCCCGGCAGCCGAGCCCTCGTCGACAATTGTTTCCCCGGCAGCCGAGCCCTCGTCGTAGTAATGGTCCCCGGCAGTCGAGCCCTCGTCGACAATTGTTTACCCGGCAGCCGAGCCCTCGTCGTAGTAATGGTCCCCGGCAGCCGAGCCCTCGTCGTAGTAATGGTCCCCGGCAGCCGAGCCCTCGTCGACAATTTTTTCTCCGGCAGCCGAGCCCTCGTTGTAGTAATGGTCCCCGGCAGCCGAGCCCTCGTCGACAATTGTTTCCCCGGCAGACGAGCCCTCGTCGTAGTAATGGTCCCAGGTAGCCGAGCCGTCGTCGTAGTAATGCTCCCCGGCAGCCGAGCCCTCGTCGTAGTAATGGTCCCCGGCAGTCGAGCCCTCGTCGACAATTTTTTCCCCGGCAGCCAAGCCCTCGTTGTAGTAATGGTCCCCGGCAGCCGAGCCCTCGTCGACAATTGTTTCCCCGGCAGCCGAGCCGTCGTTGTAGTAATGGTCCCCAGCAGCCGAGCCCTCGTCGACAATTGTTTCCCCGGCAGCCGAGCCCTCGTCGTAGTAATGGTCCCCGGCAGCCGAGCCCTCGTCGTAGTAATGGTCTCCGGCAGCCGAGTCCTCGTCGACAATTTTTTCACCGGCAGCCGAGCCCTCGTCGTAGTAATGGTCACCGGCAGTCGAGCCCTCGTCGACAATTTTTTCCCCGGCAGACGAGCCCTCGTCGTAGTAATGGTCCCCGGCAGCCGAGCCCTCGTCGACAATTGTTTCCCCGGCAGCTGAGCCCTCGTCGTAGTAATGGTCCCCGGCAGCCGAGCCCTTGTCGTAGTAATGGTCCCTGGTAGCAAAGCCCTCGTCGTAGTAATGGTCCCCGGCAGCCGAGCCCTCGTCGTAGTAATGGTCCCCGGCAGTGGAGCCCTCGTCGACAATTTTTTCCCCGGCAGCCGAGCCCTCGTCGTAGTAACGGTCCCCGGCAGACGAGCCCTCGTCGTAGTAATGGTCCCCGGCAGCCGAGCCCTCGTCGTAGTAATGGTCCCCGGCAGCCGAGCCCCTCGTCGTAGTAATGGTCCCCGGCAGTGGAGCCCTCGTCGACAATTGTTTCCCCGGCAGCCGAGCCCTCGTCGTAGTAACGGTCCCCGGCAGCCGAGCCCTCGTCGTAGTAACGGTCCCCGGCAGCCGAGCCCTCGTCGTAGTAATGGTCCCCGGCAGCCGAGCCCCTCGTCGTAGTAACGGTCCCCGGCAGCCGAGCCCTCGTCATAGTAATGCTCCCCGGCAGCCGAGCCCTCGTCGTAGTAATGGTCCCCGGCAGCCGAGCCCTCGTCGACAATTTTTTCTCCGGCAGCCGAGCCCTCGTTGTAGTAATGGTCCCCGGCAGCCGAGCCCTCGTCGACAATTTTTTCCCCAGCAGACGAGCCCTCGTTGTAGTAATGGTCCCCGGTAGCCGAGCCATCGTCGTAGTAATGCTCCCCGGCAGCCGAGCCCTCGTCGTAGTAATGGTCCCCGGCAGCCGAGCCCTCGTCGACAATTTTTTCCCCGGTAGCCAAGCCCTCGTTGTAGTAATGGTCCCCGGCAGCCGAGCCCTCGTCGACAATTGTTTCCCCGGCAGCCGAGCCGTTGTTGTAGTAATGGTCCCCAGCAGCCGAGCCCTCGTCGACAATTGTTTCCCCGGCAGCCGAGCCCTCGTCGTAGTAATGGTCCCCGGCAGCCGAGCCCTCGTCGTAGTAATGGTCTCCGGCAGCCGAGTCCTCGTCGACAATTTTTTCCCCGGCAGCCGAGCCCTCGTCGTAGTAATGGTCCCCGGCAGTCGAGCCCTCGTCGACAATTTTTTCCCCGGCAGACGAGCCCTCGTCGTAGTAATGGTCCCCGGCAGCCGAGCCCTCGTCGTAGTAATGGTCCCCGGCAGCCGAGCCCTCGTCGTAGTAATGGTCCCCGGCAGCCGAGCCCTTGTCGTAGTAATGGTCCCTGGTAGCAAAGCCCTCGTCGTAGTAATGGTCCCCGGCAGCCGAGCCCTCGTCGTAGTAATGGTCCCCGGCACTCGTGCCCTCGTCGACAATTTTTTCCCCGGCAGCCGAGCCCTCGTCGTAGTAATGGTCCCCGGCAGCCGAGCCCTCGTGGTAATAACGGTCCCCGGCAGCCGAGCCCTCGTCGTAGTAACGGTCCCCGGCAGCCGAGCCCTCGTCGTAGTAACGGTCCCCGGCAGCCGAGCCCTCGTCGTAGTAATGGTCCCCGGCAGCCGAGCCCTCGTCGACAATTGTTTCACCGGCAGCCGAGCCCTCGTCGTAGTAATGGTCCCCGGCAGCCGAGCCCTCGTCGTAGTAACGGTCCCCGGCAGACGAGCCCTCGTCGTAGTAATGGTCCCCGGCAGCCGAGCCCTCGTCGTAGTAACGGTCCCCGGCAGCCGAGCCCTCGTCGTAGTAATGGTTCCAGGCAGCCGAGCCCTCGTCGTAGTAACGGTCCCCGGCAGACGAGCCCTCATCGTAGTAACGGTCCCCGGCAGCCGAGCCCTCGTCGTAGTAATGGTCCCCGGCAGCCGAGCCCTCGTCGTAATAACGGTCCCCGGCAGCCGAGCCCTCGTCGTAGTAACGGTCCCCGGCAGCCGAGCCCTCGTCGTAGTAATGGTCCCCGGCAGCCGAGCCCTCGTCATAGTAATGGTCCCCGGCAGCCGAGCCCTCGTCGACAATTGTTTCCACGGCAGCCGAGCCCTCGTCGTAGTAATGGTCCCCGGCAGCCGAGCCCTCGTCGTAGTAACGGTCCCCGGCAGACGAGCCCTCGTCGTAGTAATGGTCCCCGGCAGCCGAGCCCTCGTCGTAGTAATGGTCCCCGGCAGCCGAGCCCTCGTCGTAGTAACGGTAAGCGGCAGCCGAGCCCTCGTCGTAGTAATGGTCCCCGGCAGCCGAGCCCTCGTCGTAGTAATGGTCCCCGGCAGCCGAGCCCTCGTCGTAGTAACGGTCCCCGGCAGCCGAGCCCTCGTCGTAGTAACGGTCCCCGGCAGACGAGCCCTCGTCGTAGTAACGGTCCCCGGCAGCCGAGCCCTCGTCGTAGTAATGGTCCCCGGCAGCCGAGTCCTCGTCGACAATTTTTTCACCGGCAGCCGAGCCCTCGTCGTAGTAATGGTCCCCGGCAGCCGAGCCCTCGTCGACAATTTTTTCTCCGGCAGCCGAGCCCTCGTTGTAGTAATGGTCCCCGGCAGCCGAGCCCTCGTCGACAATTGTTTCCCCGGCAGACGAGCCCTCGTCGTAGTAATGGTCCCAGGTAGCCGAGCCGTCGTCGTAGTAATGCTCCCCGGCAGCCGAGCCCTCGTCGTAGTAATGGTCCCCGGCAGTCGAGCCCTCGTCGACAATTTTTTCCCCGGCAGCCAAGCCCTCGTTGTAGTAATGGTCCCCGGCAGCCGAGCCCTCGTCGACAATTGTTTCCCCGGCAGCCGAGCCGTCGTTGTAGTAATGGTCCCCAGCAGCCGAGCCCTCGTCGACAATTGTTTCCCGGCAGCCGAGCCCTCGTCGTAGTAATGGTCCCCGGCAGCCGAGCCCTCGTCGTAGTAATGGTCTCCGGCAGCCGAGTCCTCGTCGACAATTTTTTCACCGGCAGCCGAGCCCTCGTCGTAGTAATGGTCACCGGCAGTCGAGCCCTCGTCGACAATTTTTTCCCCCGGCAGACGAGCCCTCGTCGTAGTAATGGTCCCCGGCAGCCGAGCCCTCGTCGACAATTGTTTCCCCGGCAGCTGAGCCCTCGTCGTAGTAATGGTCCCCGGCAGCCGAGCCCTTGTCGTAGTAATGGTCCCTGGTAGCAAAGCCCTCGTCGTAGTAATGGTCCCCGGCAGCCGAGCCCTCGTCGTAGTAATGGTCCCCGGCAGTGGAGCCCTCGTCGACAATTTTTTCCCCGGCAGCCGAGCCCTCGTCGTAGTAACGGTCCCCGGCAGACGAGCCCCTCGTCGTAGTAATGGTCCCCCGGCAGCCGAGCCCTCGTCGTAGTAATGGTCCCCGGCAGCCGAGCCCTCGTCGTAGTAATGGTCCCCGGCAGTGGAGCCCTCGTCGACAATTGTTTCCCCGGCAGCCGAGCCCTCGTCGTAGTAACGGTCCCCGGCAGCCGAGCCCTCGTCGTAGTAACGGTCCCCGGCAGCCGAGCCCTCGTCGTAGTAATGGTCCCCGGCAGCCGAGCCCTCGTCGTAGTAACG